>NC_140216.1:26178022-26553022 GCF_951802725.1 Rutilus rutilus | reverse complement strand
GGATTGACGGCTCAATCGGACTAAAAAACCTTCATGTAAACACCTTAATTGATCCGATTGAGCTCGATCCGAATGAAATTTCGATCGGATTGAAAGGGGTGGTTTATCCCTTTTGTAATCCGATCGAGAGAACATGTAAACACTTGATCGGATTGAAAACCGAAACTGAAAGGACTGCGCATGTGCAATGACGTTAAATAGCGTAATGACGTATGACGCGCGGAACGAGCTGTTCTTCCTGTTGAATAAAGTGTCATATTAATAAGTTTCCCCTCATTCTAAAATTCTCATTTCACTCGCGCGTCTGTGAAGTAAAGCAGGACAACGTCCCACCAGTGCTTGTTTTGGATTCTCATCCACAGACGTCTGGTTTTGGCCGCGGGGAGGGGCATTTTTACTGCGTGATCAATAAGCAGCACGGCAAAACGGTTAATATGCTCTAAGTTATGACCAGAGACGAATTAATATTACGTCTGCTGTTTAAAACAAATAAAGATCCAATAGAGGAGAATATTTATGCGCGAAAAAGCGGGAAACTCTGTATATTTGTGCAGTGTGCGCATGTCAAAACATCAGATCCGATTTGAAACTTGTGACATATAAACGCGCGCATCAACCCGATTACTTTATTTATCATTCATGTAAACACCTTGTTCGGATTCATCAGTCGGATTGATTTCATTCCGATTGTGTCCATGTAAACGCAGCTAGTGTCGTAAAGTACATGAGTCTGAAAGTGAACTCGCGGTGTGTGTTATCCAGCTGATGTGGGCGTTCACAGGTTTGCCTGGATTGCCTCAGATCATTTGCGTTTGAATAGCGCGCGCTCTCCGTGGGCGGGGTCACATTAAAACATAATGAGATGAGATGAGAACGACTGACATCTCTCTCTTTTCATACATATTACATAAACTGAGAATTTTTTTTTTTTTATTATTACTTCATTTAAAAGAAGAGAATTCAAGCTTCATGCCTGTGTGTCTGTATGCCTGTTTGACTGAGTATTCGCTGAGTTATGGTTCGTTTTTGGACGCGTTTCAGAATTGACTTCACTGACAGAGAGAAAGCAGAACTCGCATCATGTTTATTTTGCTTTATTTGGCAAAAAGCACAACACTTTGTTTTTATTGTGAGTACACACAAAAATAATACACACTTAACAGGATCGATTGATGTATGAAACTTGTTTGTAATATCAAAGTCAACAGAGTATTTTGAGTCTCTTTTGAACTGATAAGGAAAAAAAGCGAGCCTATCGCGCCGGCGTGATTGTCGACCCCAGGGGGTTAAAATTATTTCTAAAGGATCATGTGAGGATCAATGAATAATGGAGTAAAGACTGCTGAAAGTTCAGCTTTGCCATCACAGGAATAAATTACATTTTAAAAATATATATAAAAAAAAAAAGTTATTTTAAAATGTAATAATATTACTGGTTTTACTGTTGACCAATTAAATAAAGCCTTAATGAGCATATAATACTTCTTTCATAAAGATTTAAACAATCTTACCAAACCCTTAGTTTAAATAGTAATGCACGTATGAATTACTTAACAAAACTAAATTTTTCAAATCAATGAAATCAAGTAAGTGTGTACCTGATTCAGCAAACAGCTCATATGGTAGGGCGAGTTTGTCTTTGGGCTCTTTCAGCAGCGCCATGGTAACGCAGCAGCAGAACCTGAGAAGTTCTGGGGGACTGTGTGAACCCACACAAACACCACAGAATACAAGTGCCAATCCAGCCCAGTCATCCTGATGCTTCAGCATCTGAAGAGACACACACACACACACAAACACACACACACACACACACACACACACACACACACACACACACACACACACACACATAAAACCTCTCCACAAATAAGTGATAATGTAAAAGACATGGCATCATAAATAAATAAGAATGGGAAAAAAAAACTAAGAGAAACAAACAAGAGAGAGCAAATATAAAAGTGTAAATAAGTACTATGGAAATGAGGTAATGATCTTACTTCAACTCTAACAACAGCCTGGGCCAGATCCGACAGCTCAGATGTGTGAGGGTTAGTCGCCAGAGCTCTACAAACAAAAACAGAGTATGTGTGACATCATGTGATAGTTTTTCGGTAATGTAACATGATTAACTGTTCTGCTGTGGGAGGAAGCATACCTGCATTTAACAGCAAGGAAAATGTCCATCTGCTGTCTAGGAACCAGCATCATTTGGAGATGACTCTGCATGACCTCACACTGATCCACACTGAATACACAACCTGCCTCAACAATCTAAATACATAAACACACATTAAATGTGGCATTATGGCTAATCTGAAATTGTAATTGCAGAGCGCACACACCCCATTACTTATCTCCATTATATTATATAATGATCTAATGCAAGGATGCCCAAACCTGTTCTTGCAGATCTACCTTGCTGCAGATCATCAGGAGCACTTGATAATTACAGACAGTTCAGGGTTGGATCTGAACTCTGCGGGTAGGTAGATCTCCAGGAACAGGATTGGGCTTTGGGCACCCCTGATCTAATGCTTAAAAAGTGAGCATTACCTTTGAGGTGAGGAGAATGAGCTCAGGGACAGTGTTGATTAGACCTCTTTCCCTCACAAGTTTAAAAACAGCCAACATAATCTCAGGAGGAGGCTGACACAAGAAAATATATAAGACATAAGAAAAACAAAGTATATATTTATGCATTATATAGACAGTAAGTAGTCAACCAGAATGCCTATTACCACCGCCACAAGGCCACAGCGTTAAATACAACCCAGTGCCGCAAAAGGACCGTTTGCAACATTGCTCAGTAAGGCTGGAATTGTGACATTTTACTTGTAAAATAAGATAAAGTAATCAAATAAATTACTGGTAATAACAATAATAATAATAATAATAATAATAACAACAATAACAATATGACATAATATTTAATCTCGACTAATTATTTATACATATGCTTAATGTTCCAGCTATTTGAGTATTTTTACTGTGAAATATTACAGTGACAGCAGTGCATGAAGTGTGCTTACTTTTTACAGTACAGTAGGCCTACTAGTCAGTATTTTAAATTATTACACATGGTGTGTATTATGCCATATAATAAATAAAACAATATGAAAGGTCGATCAATCCTATACAACTCATTGATGCATTTCAACAGGTCACACATGTACAGTGGGGAGAACAAGTATTTGATACACTGCCGATTTTGCAGGTGTTCCTACTTACAAAGCATGTAAGAAGTCTGTAATTTTTATCATAGGTACTCTTCAACTGTGAGTGACGGAATCTAAAACAAAAATCCAGAAAATGACATTGTATGATTTTTAAGTATTTCATTTGCCTTTTATTGCATGACATAAGTATCAGAAAAGCAGAACTTAATATTTGGTACAGAAACCTTTGTTTGCAATTACATAGATCATACGTTTCCTGTAGTTCTTGACCAGGTTTGCACACACTGCAGCAGGGATTTTGGCCCACTCCTCCATACAGACCTTCTCCAGATCCTTCAGGTTTCGGGGCTGTCGCTGGGCAATACGGACTTTCAGCTCCCTCCAAAGATTTTCTATTGGGTTCAGGTCTGGAGACTGGCTAGGCCACTCCAGGACCTTGAGATGCTTCTTACGGAGTCACTCCTTAGTTGCCCTGGCTGTGTGTTTCGGCTCGTTGTCATGCTGGAAGACACAGCCACGACCCATATTCAATGCTCTTACTGAGGGAAGGAGGTTGTTGGCCAAGATCTCGCGATGCATGGCCCCATCCATCCTCCCCTCAATACGGTGCAGTCGTCCTGTCCCCTTTGCAGAAAAGCATCCCCAAAGAATGATGTTTCCACCTCCATGCTTCACGGTTGGGATGGTGTTCTTGGGGTTGTACTCATCCTTCTTCCTCCAAACACAGTGAGTGGAGTTTAGACCAAAAAGCTCTATTTTTGTCTCATCAGACCACATGACCTTCTCCCATTCCTCCTCTGGATCATCCAGATGGTCATTGGCAAACTTCAGACGGGCCTGGACATGCGCTGGCTTGAGCAGGGGGACCTTGCGTGCGCTGCAGGATTTTAATCCATGACGGCATAGTGTGTTACTAATGGTTTTCTTTGAGACTGTGGTCCCAGCTCTCTTCAGGTCATTGACCAGGTTCTGCCGTGTAGTTCTGGGCTGATCCCTCACCTTCCTCATGATCATTGATGCCCCACGAGGTGAGATCTTGCATGGTGCCCCAGACCGAGGGAGATTGACCGTCATCTTGAACTTCTTCCATTTTCTAATAATTGCGCCAACAGTTGTTGCCTTCTCACCAAGCTGCTTGCCTATTGTCCTGTAGCCCATCCCAGCCTTGTGCAGGTCTACAATTTTATCCCTGATGTCCTTACACAGCTCTCTGGTCTTGGCCATTGTGGAGAGGTTGGAGTCTGTTTGATTGAGTGTGTGGACAGGTGTCTTTTATACAGGTAACGAGTTCAAACAGGTGCAGTTAATACAGGTAATGAGTGGAGAACAGGAGGGCTTCTTAAAGAAAAACTAACAGGTCTGTGAGAGCCGGAATTCTTACTGGTTGGTAGGTGATAAAATACTAAAGTCATGCAATAAAATGCAAATTAATTATTTAAAAATCATACAATGTGATTCTCTGGATTTTTGTTTTAGATTCCGTCTCTCACAGTTGAAGTGTACCTATGATAAAAATTACAGACCTCTACATGCTTTGCAAGTAGGAAAACCTGCAAAATCGGCAGTGTATCAAATACTTGTTCTCCCCACTGTACGTACTTGTTCGTTATCTGTCCTTTTTGACATCTATTCCTAAACAACACAGAGCCCTGCACATAACATGAAGAAAAATAAATGCTGAAAACATTTTATATTAAATTGTTTCTTCGTTCTACTTTACCACTTTTTACTGTTCTAATCTTTTTTATGATCTAGAAAACGTTGCATTTAGGAAAATAAACACTGAGCGCGCATATTGCGCCATCAATCCATTTTGCAGCACAGTTTCTCAGCCGCCACAGTTACATTAATTTAAGCAGACATGGTTAAGGCCCCAAATATGACGCACTGTCATACAAAAAGCCACATTTTGAGCAGTTTTTACTGCACCAATCTTTTTTTTTTAATGGGCCCTTGATTTTGGAAAATAGGACAATGTACACATCCGTATTGTGCCATCAAGCCCATTTCACGGCAGGGTTTCTCAGTCGTCACAAAGGATGTATTAAAGTTTACAAAAGGCCTTGATATTAGAAGTACTGCCCTAATGAAAGCCAAATTGAGCAAATAGTTGATGCGCTGTAAATTAATGCGCATCCATGCTCTCATTTTCTTCACAGTAATATCGCCAAGATGCACAAAGGAAATATGTTATAGTATACTGGAAATTGTAACGCATGAGCACGTAAAAATTCCCATGCGCACTCAATAGTTTCTCACGAGCACGCAAAATGTTTCTTGTGTGCACGCAAAAGCATGATTATTTTTTATTTTTGCGACGGTCCCTTTAGGGACTCCGTACCAAGGTGCAATTTAGCCTGAGATGAATTAAGAACGCTTCTGTCACGCATGTGCGGACATGGGTACTGCTGAAAAAAAAAGGTAGAAGGCCTCAAAAAACTCAAAAGTAAATCATCTGATCAAGCAAAGGATCTGACTTTGTTTGAACTCTTCAATAATATAATATAATTAAATATTGAATATTTATTAAAAGTTTTATGACAAAAATACTAAGACATTTAAATGATTTAATTCTTTATTTACATGTAGTGTATACACGTCTAGTATAAAAATGTAAGTCTGAATTGTTCATGTGCCATTTCTCTTTGCTTTTACTCCTAACAGTATTATGGGGGGTTGGGACAGTTCAGTAAGCTTCATGGTGGGGGTGGGCAATACAAAGGTGTAAATTGCTGTTGTTTTAACTTACAGAGAAGGCACAGGCAAAGTATTTTATATACAGGCATATACAGTATTATATACAATATAATACGCAGTGTTGCTTCCCTGAAACGTTTCATTACATTACCTACATGAGAGAGACTCGATGCGCCAGGGGGGCAGACAAACAAATTGGCTAAAAGAAACCCAGCGTGCACGAGAGAGAGAGAGAGAGAGAGAGAGAAAAAACTTCTGTTCTTAATTTAAGTTATGTTGCTACGTATTATTTTCATTTTACATTGTTTTAAATCTACTCACCAACACAGCAATTTCTTAGGCAATACAAATGTAAAACTATCGCAAGAATAAGATTCAGTAACCCTCATATTACATCAATTAGTGAATAGTGTTTCATTTATATCGCAGCACAGCCAGATCCGTACAAGCTCGGCAAAGCCACATTTGACAGATAGATTTCCCTTCTGAATTAAATGAGAAACTGTTACTTAAGCAAACCAGTGAATAATCATGCTGAGTAGGGCTGGTACAATAAATCGATGCATTGCGATTCTCCAATGATTCTGGAACAATTTGAAGATTTTCAGTAGCATCAAGATTTTCTCTTCAATCGATTTTGAGCTTAGTTTTTAACAGCAGGTGGCTCTGCGTGCTTTAGAAACAACCGTAATCTGCTTGCTTCCATTTCCTTAAACACACCATTTGAACCTTCTATGAAATAATCATTCATAAAATTTGAAAAGGTTGAAGCGAATTACAAGGGCATTCACAGTGGGCTGTTTACATAAATTTCGCATCATAAAAGCATTCTGAGGTCCAAGTACATTTAACCACTTACGTGGACTCGTACTCAAGCAAATGCTCAAGCGCTTTTCACAAAGCGCACTTGAGTGTGCGGTTAAAAACTAGCCTAGAGCGCCATCTGCCGGTAACAACTAAGTTCTGAATCGATTGGAGAGAGAATCACGATGCATACAGAAAATCTCAGAATCAATCCACGAATCATTGGAGAATCGTGATGTATCAATGTATTGTCCCAGCCCTACTGCTGAGGATGTGCAAGTTTGAAAAATGTCTAATTTATGTTGATGCATGGCACCGTCGGTGTTATCTCTTCCATAAGTTTCTACTGCTGAGTCTGTCTAACTGTTTCTCCTCCTAATCCCCTCCATATTAGGGATGTGGGCATTGACTAATTTGACAGTCGTTTAAACAGAAGTTTTGTAACCGACTAGTCTAAAAGTAAGAAACCCTCTAAAGACTAAAGACTATGATCTAAAGATCATAAAGTGTATGATCCATTTGAGCACTTAATCTATTAATCAAACAGTCAAATCCCATAATAAATTCCGCTAAACGCCGCACACTTGGCAAAAAAATCATTCTGATTCCAATTCTGAAGCTCAGTTATTTTTTTCAGAGTTGAAGTGAATATGCGATGGGCGTTTGCTTGCTTTGACTATCACACCTACGTGCATGTCCTGAATATGGTTATACATGGCTCTAGTGGAAAAAAACGTTTCCGTTTTATTTCAAAATACTCCTGCACCTTGTTTGTCTTTTGAGCAGTCATTTCTGTGCACTCTGTGACTGACAAGAAGAAAACACATCTTGAGGTAAAAGGAAAAGATTAGGCCCTACCTCTACAGGTATTATTTTTCCAAGTGTTTTATTTTAATGTGCTACTTAAAATGCTTTAAATATAAATGTATCAAAGTTCAAGGCGCAGGGAAGAAGGGGGAAACCGATGAATGGTAAACGAAAGTTTTAAAATAAAACAAAAGTAAACAGCAGGTGCTTCATAACCAACTGCCGCCCATATATAGACAAAGGCAACTTAAAATGTACAAATGTAGCAGATGTACCGTTTAGTCAACTAGTCTTGCACATTTCTACTCCATATTGCTTTAAAGTACAACATTCTGTGTGGAATTCAAATGGATCCCACATGTTTTGTGGTCTGCTCCGACTCGATGATCCGCTCTGTGCTATCTAGGGTGGGGCATTTTTGTAAAAAAAATGACTCAGGGCGGGGCTTGTACGGGGGCAGGGCATGTCAATCATGGCGATAATGAAAATATTGTACTTTAAACACGTGAAAATTATTGTTGACATAAAAATCTGAATATGAAAATAAATATGACTAGAATAGGGCTGCCACCACAGTGTTTCCCACAAATAGACTAATTCGCAACGGTGCGCCACAGAATCACCACCGGCCGCCACATATTGCGTTTCGTTGTAAAAAAAAATGTTTTACGCTATTTAAAATACGCAGCGTATTCATTCAGCTGCATTTCCTTTCCCTGCTCTCCCTCCGTCTCTCTGTCACTCACGCGCTCTCTCATAAGCAATTTTTTGTCTCGCCAAAGCCTTATTTGATCGGTGAGTGATGTAGATGACTGCTGCGCTTGCGATAGGGCGCATATTACTGAAAGAACGAGCAGAGAGAGAGGCCTGGTCGCGCGCGTTTTTAAATTCACTACAGGTTAAGAATAGAATATTTGAATTAGTCCTGTCAATCGATAAAATAAAAAAACTAGATTAATCACACGTTTTTTTGTGATTAATCGCTATTAAAAACAAGTTTTTAATATATTTTATAATGTAATAATTATTATGCTGACGAGAGCAGAGGTTGCCGGTCTGCTGCCCCATGGCCCGTTTAATAGCACGTTTCGGTGCCCATCGTTAAATAACATGTTCATATCGCAATGACACTGAAAATACGATTCATCTTTCAGCCCTACTTTCTAACCTCATAAAAAGACTTAGAATGCAAAGGCTAACTTTTACATTCGGGCTGGAACATGCCTGCTGTTAGTTAAATGAAAATTATTGATGCCTCTGCGCAACGCGCACATGCAGAGCCAAGCATAGGGCGGAGCCAGACACATACCAGGTGACCAATGTCAATGCCCATTCCAGATGGATTGTGAATTAAACCAATAACGTTACCGTTTCCTGAACAAGCACCCTATTTTGTTTTGAAGGAGAAAAAAAACATACATTGCTGCTAGACTCGATCGAGACCAACTTGAATGTTTGACGAGACCAATGACCAAGTCCGAGACAAGTCTGAGTCCAAATACCAACGAGTCAAAGACAAATCCGAGACAATAGAAAAACGTCTCGAGTCCAGACTCGAGTACTACAGCAATAGACAGAGCACATGCACACTTCTGTGCGGTAATAATCTAATTAAGGTGTTTACATGCCTGTTCATTGCGATTAAAATTGGCGTACGCCAGAGTTTAATGTGATTATGGTTACTATGATTATGAGCTTAATCTTAACCCTCATGTGGTGTTCAGGTCATTTTTGTCCGGAGAAGATTTTCTTTTTCCTGAAAATACTAGTTAATGTTATCGCATTGAACTGAAACTTAGTGACTTTGTTCACAGTGACTATAACAACTTGTCCAAAAGGTTTTTTTATTGTTATTTTACTTTTTTGTGTTGTTTTTTCACCTTGTTACACGTATGGTGTTCCCGGTCAAAAATGACCGGCCTACACAAAATAGCTTATAAATCCCTTGTTATGCTGTATTATGCCCAAAAATTGGATTCAATCTTTTTATCAACTTGTTTTCTTTCAATTAGGACTGGTTTTGTATTTAATTTTCAAACGGTTTAATTGTAGGAGTCATTTATCCGAGCTTATGCACCTCAGTTTTTGAGTGAAAAAAGCATTATTTGTTAATAATTTTGGCAATATTGAGAAAAATATGAAAATAAATTGCACTGTTGATCACACTAGTCTACTTTAATGTTTAACCAGGAAATTTCTTTTGAAATGCTTTTATTTTGTACAAAATGGCACATTGTCACACTTGTGGTCTTCCCGGTCAAAAATGATCGGCCTAAAAAAATAGCTTATAAATCACTTGTTATCCCTTTATCGGGCGAGGAACCATATTTGGTAACTTAATAGCGCATTCAAACTGAGTCTCCCCTGCCTGTTTGCGTTGTCATATGAGCGCATAGATTTCTCCTAGCCAATCAGCGAAGATCAGGCTACGTCACTGATAGTCACATGATGGCATCTGACCAATCAGAAGTTGCGCGGAGCATTTCAAACTTCAGTGTCGTTACGGATATTGGAAAGTGAGGTTATGCGCTACTACCTACTCCCACATCAGCGCTAATAACTTCAAAACAAAAAATGGTGAGTTGATGAAACTTACACATTCTATGGTTGAATAGTTGTGCAACATGTTGAAATAGGTGTTGTTTGCATAGATTTCTTGAAAGTATTGACATTTGTGGCATGAAAAATGGTGAGACCATATTTGATCATACAATGATCACGTAAGATTAGCGCAAGTCCATATTTAGACATATGCCCTATGCGTATAGAAAAGCCGTACTAGGGTATTTTTTCTACAAATAATGCATTATAACCAGTCTATGATTATAACGTAGGACAATAATTTACTAGTGCATTGGATGTTATCACAGGTTTGAATAACATTATAAAGTGATCCAGTGGGAAACGTAACACATTTATAGACATTTTCAAGCCATAGATATTGAAATATGTGTGGTTTTGGTCAGTTTTATGACCTTTATAACAGTTTTTAATACTTATAATGATATTTTGCACTTCTTATTATACATTTACCCTTTATGTGTAAGTTTTATGCCCTTGAAACAGTTTTTATCATAGTTAAATGCCATGTATTGGTGTTTTTTTTTTTTACTGTGAGACTTATTACTGCTAAAATAAGTGGTACCACCAGTTAGGGGTGTCGCAATATACCGGTATTGACGATAATCGTGATATTCAAAGCATGAAATATCGACATCGTGTTAATTTAGAGCAATACAATATACCGGTATTGGCGATATTGGCGTTTTCTAGACGCAGCGCTCGTCCGCGCCCGCGCAGCTAGAGTGAAACACTCTGTCCACACCCGAAAAAAGTAAGCTGAGCTCGCCAGTATTAACAACAGAGTTCTTCGGCTTCAAAGAAAACAGCACCTGACGAGAAGCGCAGCGCCACGTCTTTAAAATTCGAACACATTCTGTATGAGTGTACACACACCGGACGAGAAGCACAGCGCGGTTCTATTCGGCGTCTGTCCGCGGCACCCAGCAACGGCTTAGGACCTTGTTCAAAATCCTGCCGCGACACAGAGCGCAGAAAAAAGTGTTCAGATCACAGACTCAGCAACTATTGTATTTAATTGTACAGTATAATCATAACATAGTACAGACATTATCTCAATTCCATAATGTCCTTAAACATAATGATATTGCTGGCCATAAACTGAGAAAGTGCGCGTCCGGTGTGCAATACCTCGAGTTGTCATAGACGCGACGCGGATATTATTTTACTAGTCATCATGGAATGGGAAACGTGACATTAACTGTTAACAGGGGGTTTCTGTGTTCATATATTTAATAAAGGGTGATTATTAAAATTAAGAACCCCGTTTTCTTTACTCATCTTATTTTTGTATTTGCACTTGATTTTTTTATTCAAATCTGCTATCTGCATGACTTTATTGGCAGATAAAATCTGCCAATAAAATCCCCCCCCCCCCCCCATAGATTCTATAGATATCGCGATATATCGATATCGTGAATTCTTTTGGCCACAATAACCGTGGTGTGAAAAATCTAACATCGTGACAGCCCTACCACCAGTACTTGACCATACCAAAGATCAGTAGTACAGATCTTTTATAAATGTATACATTTATTTATAACATGAATCATATTAGCTGTTCTTAGGAGCACAAACCATAAATGAATACCCTATTCATTAATTTGGTTTCAAATTATGTTAATGTATTAAAATAAACATTTTTAATAATTTGAGTAATATTTCAAAGGATTTATATTTTTAGCATTGAATATAAATTGGACTGGTCTGTCATAACAGTGAAGTGCAGATCTATTGAAATATAAATAATAGTAACATTGGACTGGTCTGTCATAACAGTGAAGTGCAGATCTACTGAAATATAAATAATAAGAAAAATAAGAAAAATAAGTGAGTAACATTGGACTGGTCTGTCATAACAATACCAATGTTCAGTAGATCTGCACTTCACTGTTATGACAGACCAGTCCAATGTTACTCACTTATTTTTCTTATTATTTATATTTCAGTAGATCTGCACTTCACTGTTACTCAACAAATATTGCAATGGGCCATTGAAAGTGAATGGGAGAGACCAATGCAAACAATGAATGGAACAACACAAAATAGGTATCATTTTAAAGCTTAAAATCTCAGCTTTTTAATGCATCTAATCACTTTGATCAACTCCTAACGAGAGCTGAGTTATCACTCTAAAACAAAGTGTACCCCCGCAGGCACCACCTAGCTGCGAAATAAATAATCATAATATTTTTCAAAACTATTACCTTGATCAACTTAAAATAGATGTCATTTGAAAGCTTAGAGTCTGAAATTTACAATGAATGTAGCCAATTTGATAAACTCCTAAGAAGTGTTGTCACGATACCAAAATTATTGTTTCGATACCGATACCAAGTCAAGTATTGCGATTTCGATACTTTTTCGATACTTTTCCTGAAAAGGGAGAAACACTCTCAAATATCATTGCTGTGCTTTATTTTAAAACCGGGACAACATTCTAATCATATAACACACTAATAAATGAACATATGAACAGCAGATATATTAAACATTAGAACAAAATATGAAATATAAAAATATAAAAAATAAATTAGAACAAAGGTAATTCTTTTTTATAAATTTAGCAGCATTATATCATTTATCATAAGAAACATAAGAGCTTTATCTTGATTCTGAACTTTGAATAAAAAATATGAACAGCGATTATATTAAACAATGTTTAATATTGGTAACACATGATAAGCCTCATTGGTGATACATTTGACGTGGGGAGAGAGTTGTGGAAGGCTTATACTTCATGTTAAACATAAATATATAGCAGCAAAGACAACATCGGTAGTGTTGACGGCAAAATAGGCTACAGAATAATTCGTTCTGTAGTGAGAGGTGCAATATTTGAAAATCGATAATATTGTTTTAAATTACATTTATATTGTATTTATGTCAAAACTTTCAAACATCAAAATGTCATTTATTAATATGTATTCGTGTCAAAATGACATAGAAACATCTTTTCCTATTCTATTTTGCCTGGAAACGCTTCCAACACGCTTGCGTGTCGCGTGAAAAATAGGCGTCGGTTCTATTTCTAGCACGCACGCGTTTTCCGCGCGTCTCGAGCTGCGCCCAGACGCGTGTGTCACGCAGGCAGTTAACATGGGAGCCGAAATAAAAACAGACACGACACGCAGCCAGTGTGTCGCCGTCCTTACAAATCTGGAACGCGGTCATTCTTAGAAGTATCGATACTAATAAATTAAGGAATCGTGACGTTTTTAATTTACGATTTACTTTTGAAGTATCGGTGCACCGTGCAACAGAGCAAGGTAGGCAACTTACTTCCATATGTCACTCCTCGCATCATCTTTATCTACGAGTCGTGGACCACTTGTGCTCGCACATGCAGCCATCTCGCTGTAGTGTTTTGTCAGATGACACTGACAGCGGCAGGTTCTTTGCTGCGTGCGTCAGGAAAAAAACACAGACGTCCATAGGGAGGCGTTTTTTTTTTTTTTTTTTTTAAGTATCGATACTGATAAATTTAGGTATCGTGACGTTTTTAATTTCCGAGTATCGCGATACTTTTGAAGTATCGGTACACCGTGCAACACTACTCCTAAGTAGTGCTGAGTTATTTGCTGATAAATAGAAGAAAAAAATTTCATAATTTATAAACTACTTTTTTGTACTACATTCAGCAATTTGTCAAATACATTATACAGCTTAGATAGTCCTGTGTCATATGTCATTTGAAAGGTCTCAATGAGTAGAGTACAGCAAGCATAATTGTTTCAGGCTTTTTTTTACTAAACTTGAGCGAGGTTTTTGTAAAAGAAGCCCTTCAAGAGACCCATGTGTAAACCATATATGGATGATGGAATTTTAAGGCCCGTTCACACCAAGCACGATAACTATAAAGATAACGATAAAGATAACTATATATGCGTCCACACCAACGACCGATAACGGTCTTTTTATTCTAAGCACACGCGCGCCCGGATGATCCAGATCCATTTTAAATGCGCCTTTAAATTAGAGTGGATTCTGATTGGCTGTCAGTGTTTTATCGTTCGACAGCTGGAAAAAAAATCGTTCTGAAAGTGATCCCAACGATATCGTTTTCTCATATCTTTATCGTTATAGTTGTGGTGTGAACTCTGTTATTCTTTAATATGGAGAACGATTTTTAGAATTATATCTTTATCGTTATCTTTATAGTTATCGTCCTTGGTGTGAACGGGCCTTTAGACACATTTCCGCACGTAACTTCGTGAAACATGCTCCGATTGTGGAAAATGACACATTATTTACAGCAGATGCTACAATTAAAATGAGTCCAAACTCAACATAATCCATCACTCAGAACTAAAGATATTCCTCATGGAGTTCTAACACAAACAAAATACCACAGACACACAGACTCACATAGCCAAGCAAGGTAGCTTAGACTTGGCCTTTTTACTCGTATCTTCATGAAACATACATCAATCATAAAAAAAAAACAAGCACTCACGTTTGGTTTTCGCTCATAACTTCACAAAGCATGCACAGATCGTAGAAAAATGTACATCATTATTTTCAGTAGACTATCACAATTAAAAAGAGCCCAAACTCAGCATAATCCATCACTCAGATCTAAAGATATTCCTAATGGAGTTGTAACACACGAACCCCCACAGGCGCTCACAGAGCCTTGAATATAGATGTAGCCTAGCACTTATGTCGCGTTTTAACTCATAACTCAATGAAGCATGCATAAATTGTGGAAAATGGCACATCATTATTTACATGAGATTGTTAAGATTAAAAAGAGCCCAAACTCACCATAATCCATCACATGCACATATGTGTACATAAACATAATGAACATGCTCCTGAAAACTTTTCAGTTTTTCCCATTCACTTTCAATGGCCCATTGAAACAATGGCCCTCAATGGCCCAGTGGAACACCATAAGTGTAACTCTGTACCATTTTGTACAAAATAAAAGTTTTTCAAAACAATATTCCTGGTGAAAAATTAAAGTAGACTAGTGTGATCAACAGTGCCAATTTTCTTCAGATTTTATTTAATATTTCCAAAATTATTCAAAAATAATGTTTTTTTTTACTCAAAAAATGAGATGCCTACTCTCAAATAAATGAGGCATACGATTAATCAGATGCAAATGGAAATATAAAACCAGTCCTAATTGAAAGAGAACAAGTTGACAAAAAGATTGAATCCAATATTGGGTGATAATACAACATAAGTGATTTATAAGCTATTTTTTGTAGGCCGGTCATTTTTGACCGGGAACACCACAAGTGTGACAATGTGCCATTTTGTACAAAATAAAAGTTTTTCAAAACAAAATTTCTGGTGAAATATTAAAGTAGACTAGTGTGATCAACAGTGCCAATTTTCTTCAGATTTTATTTAATATTTCCAAAATTATTATTTATTATTATTTTTACTCAAAAAATGAGATGCCTACTCTCAAATAAATGAGGCTTACGATTATTCAGATGCAAATTGAAGTCCTAATTGAAAGAGAACAAGTTGACAAAAAGATTGAATCCAAGATTCGGTGAAAATATGGTATAATGAGTGATTTATAAGCTATTTATTATAGGCCGGCCATTTTTGACTGGGAACAACACAGGTGTTATAGGGTTTTGAACACCACATGAGGGTTAAGCTTAGTTTGGTCGAAGTTTTGCGTTTAAATGAGGTAAAGATACAATTTATACAAAACGAAATTCACTTTAAAGAAAGGTTTTCTACAAAATAAAACTTAATGACGTGGTCTGACCTATGATGTCTGACCTATACTCCATATGTCTTCCGGACAGTTATATGTTACGTATATATAGCAGATTGGCACTGCACATCTTGCACTGTATTTTCATCTACTTCATCAAGTGATTCCAGACATCCGTTTTCGTCATTCATTCAACCGATTTGTTCAAACGGCTGATTTATTCAGGAAAGAAGCAAGTGATTGTTTATTGAATCATTAAACTGATTCGTTCAAAATGAACGAACGAACGAACGAACGAGGCATTTATATAGCGCTTTCATATACTACTGTACACCCAAAGCGCTTTACAATCATATCAGGGAATCTCTCCTCAACCACCACCAGTGTGCAGCATCCACTTGGATGATGCGATAGCAGCCACAGTACAATGGCGCCAGTGCGCTCACCACACACCAGCTACAGGTGGAGAGGAGAGAGATGGATAGAGCCAATTCAATGGATGTTGCATGGAGACTCTGCTACAGTTTTATTTTGAAATTCTCGTCTGCAAAATAAAGGGTAAACACACAATATTGACTCTAAAAAGTAACTCACAATGTTAACTTATTGTTAATTTAACTGTTGTATAAAATAAATATCACATTTGCAATTGTGCTGGGGAAAACAGCACTCTTGCTCATGTGATATTGTAATATAACAACATAATATGATATAAATATAAGACAAAAACTAATTTGGGGACATACCTATAACTGCACACATCACACAGTGAAAGCAAGAGTGACGTGATGTCAGCTCGCAGTGCCTCGTACATAGTTAAAACAATGATTACAATATCATCATAGACAATACATAATCGCACACCCCTACGCACATTAAGAATGAACTTACAATTGAACTGACATTTACCAACTTTCTTCTCTTTTTTCAGAACCAATCCGATACCAAAAATTCTGTAGTATCGACCAATCCGATACCAGCGCAGTTTTTTTTAAATCAAGTAGAATTTCTATAACTCTGTGTGTTGAACTGATAATCACTCTTTTGTGTGTTAAACACAATCTACTTAATACAGACAACTTCATTAAAGAAAAACAACAAATCAAAAAAATATATGATCATAATCTATGACCAAAATGCTATTATAAGCTAAATTAGTGGATAATTGAGCAGTAAAATTTAGTTAAAGTGATTTATGAAAAATGAGTGCATAATAGTTGTATAAAATCTGAACATTTAGTGAAAAAAAACATTTAGTGGGGAACAAATAAGTGATAACTTTACACCTCTACTTCTCAGCGCTCTCGTACTATGTGATGACAGCGCACCCTTCTCAGCCGCTCCAGCAACGGACGCAATCCGGAAAAACTATCGGTATGGATATTTCCACCAATCAACTATCGGTACAGATATATCGGCAAAACCGATGAATCGGTCGACCTCTAATTCAGGCATCACTGCACGCTTTCAAAGCCATAGCTTTAAAAAAAACAAAAAAAATAAACATTCAAGTTATTTTTTATTAATTCAATTAATTAGATAGGTTTTTGATTAAACCATTAAAATGGAATATAGACCAAATAAAACAAAAGCACAGAACTGGGTAAAAATAAAATGGAATTTGAAGAAAAAACACATTATGAATCTAATTTTTGTTAAACTGTTAATAAATTTCATGATTCACGGGCACTGCACTTTTTCCACACAGAACCTGCCTGTTTTGGGAAAATGAATTTAATGATCCAATTTTGTGGAAAGATTATTTTAGAACAATTTATAGAACTACAATCGATTCATATTCCAGAATATTTCAACTTAAAATCTTTTATAATATTGTTGCAACAAAAAAATCTCTGTTCAAATGGCAGATAGAAAAGGATCCCTGTTGTAGGTTCTGTGGGGATGAGGAGGAGGACCTGATGCATTTGTTTTATTTTTGCCCACATGTGGCTAGGTTTTGGGTCAGTATACAGTTATGGTTAAGGTCTATGGATATTGTTTTGCAAATCACACCTCAGAATATTTTGTTATGTGTCTTTGAGGGTAAATGCATACATTTTTTGAATATGATTATTTTGATGGGTAAAATTTTTATTTTTAAAGCTAAAACTTTATCAAATTTATGTATAAAACACTTTAAGAATAGAGTGTGTTATCAATATATGCTAGAAACAATTATTGCAACAAATAATAATAGAATAACTGAGCATGAAAATAAATGGAATGTCTGCTTATTTGAGTTAGAGATATAAATATTAGGCGTTCGTTTTTTTTTTTGTTTTTTTTTAAAGGTGCTGTTAAAAACAGCTGCTGTTGGTGTTATGGCATAATTGTTTTGCTAATTCTATTGTGATTTTTGTTTATTGATTTTTTGACCAGTAGTATTGATTTATTTTATTTTTCATTATTAATTTTGTTTGCTTTGTGCTTCCTTTTATTTTGCTTTTTTGTCATGTGTGGATGATTGGGGTTGTGGTATGAATGCATGGGGAGGTAGGTGGGGGGTTTGAAGCTTGTCTTGTTATTTTACTTGTAATAAAAAAAAAAAATAAATAAATAAATAAATTTCATGATTTTAATTAATTATACATCGTTTTTGAATAATGAAATGTAATTTAACCATCCAGAAAAAACTAACAAAAAAACAGAATCCAGAACAATTTTAATGGGAAAAATGGAATTAACTCACATTAAACTAGGTATCCTGTAAACAATACCCAGCCCTAATTTTGAAATTTCAATTATTTTATTTTATTTCAAGAATAAAATAATTAAGGAATATTTAATAATTAAAGAATGAAAAATAAACACATTAAAATGACAGATAATGAATAAAACACAGGAAAGTGTTTCTAATTAACAAAATGTAAATTTTCAGCATTTATTTTTTATTTGTGACAAATATTAAATAATAATGTGGTCACAACATTGACGAAGCCTAGCCTATAAGTCACATTTTCTGTAGTTGATGAGTTGCGTAGGTTTTTTTTTTTTTTTTTACTGCAAGGAGAACATTCCGGGTTACTTGACTGTAACCCTGTTCCCTTTCAAAAGCTACAATCGATGCTGCGCTGCTTAGCACATTTGGAACGTCTTTAAACGTGAGCAGCGGTAAATATAGTGTGTAAACACGTCAATAGAATTGACCCGTAGGTAATATAGCCTCGGTCGGTGACGTCATCGGCGCGCACCCGCGACGCGAGGCTATAAATAGATGAGCCGCAGGTGCATCGTCAGATATTTAGTTTGAAGGGCAGTCCTGGGACATCATCAGCACGGCAATGCAGCACAGCATCTCGTTCCGCTTTTTCAGGGAACAGGGTTACAGTCAAGTAACCCGGAACGTTCTCTTTCAAAAGCTACAATCGATGCTGCGCTGCTTAGCGCATCGGGAACGAGAATGCCCACGCCGCCGTGCTTGAAGGTGTCTGGACTCCTTACGGTTGTGTAGGTGTGCTCACAAGAACGCAAGAAAGCCCTAGACATTAGCTTGTGATGCCGACTCAAGGACGTGAGAGCCCGGAGTGGCATGAGCATCCAAACTATAAAATCCTATGAATGTGTGCGGTGAGGACCAACCTGCCGCATCACAAACATGTTGTAAGGGGGCACAGGCTCAGAGAGAAGTAGAGGGGACATTGCGCTTTCTGATAAGAGGTGAAGAGGTCCACCTCCGCTTCGTAAAATCTGGTCCAAATCTGTTTGAATACTTCTATGTGGAGTTTCCATTCCCCTATTGGTAGTTCCTGTCTGGACAGTAAATCCGCTCCCACATTCAGGTGCCCTGAGATGTACACTGCCCTGAGTGACAGGAACTTTTCCTGGGCCCAGAGAAAGATCTGCCTCGCTATTCTGTTCAGATTGCGTGAGCGTAGACCTCCCTGGTGATTTATGTAAGAGACTGCCGCTGTGCCGCACTAGGACATGACAGGCTCTCAACTGAGGGAGAAAGTATTTCAGGGCCAGAAATACAGTCATCAGCTCGAGGTAGTTGATGTGCCAAATGAGCTGATGACCCTCCCATTCCCCTTGAGCTGAACGGCCACTTAAGACCGCTCCCCAGCCCATCAGGGAGGCGTCTGCCGTTAGCATTCTGCGACGGCAAGACGCACCTAAAGTGGGACCCAAGGCAAGGAACCGGGGTCTGAACCACGTAGAAAGGGAACGAAGCCGCAGCGCGTAACCCTTACCATAAACATGGATTTTTAGAAAGGACACAAAGCACTCAGCGAGTGCTCTTGCCTTTATTTGCCCTTGGGGATTGTATAGATGAAATCCCCCATTTTGAGCCACAACTGAAGTGGTCTCATGTGCAAAAGGCCCAGAGGAATCTATGGAGCTTAAAATATGACAATATGATTTGAATTTGAATTGTGTAAATTTGAATTATTTACAAGTGAAATCTAACAAAATTGAATTTTAGGTGGTAGTTTAAATAGTTCTGAATTTGATTTTTTTTAAACGAATATTGAACATTTGAAATTTAACAAATTGAAATGTTTTTATGGCTGAATTTGATAGACATGTATTTTCAAACAGCTAGTTTTTTTTTGTTCTGAATTTTTATACTGCAAATATTCAGTTTAAAAAAATACAGATTCAAGTTTTCAAGATGAAGAAATTCGGAACTTCAAATTCAGTTTTCTAAAATTCAATCTCAAAAATTCAAACTCAAAAATTCAGATCTTACAGAAAGTAGGTCACAGGTCATCCACAGGGAAGAGTAAAGGATCTCAGAAAAGTCGAACGGAGCATTTTGGCTGCACTGCAGTAGTTTTCTGCCGCAAACGCGGTGGTGGTTCAAGAGAATCTGTGTATCTTTTGCTCAGTCGTTTTTTTATTTAATATTAAGAGTAGAAAAATGAGAGTATTAGATTTCTAATATTCTAGTAATAATAGTGCTCCGCTGCTGCAGTTGCACGGAGCTTACAAAACTTAACGCGTGTATTGCAACTAGGCTACATTTCATTTTCTCATCAAACAACTAGACTAACGAATGGCTCGGCACAACAGAAGAGCCTAGACAGGGCTTTCTCTCTGTGTAGACCAGCAGTTGGTCTGAATTTGCTATAACCTATACTGTTGCCTATTTTTCAGACTGTAAGTCACATTTTATCATGAAACACGCTGTGATTTATTCCAAAGTGACTCAGGCATATATAATGCATTTAACGTTAAATAATCTAAATGTTGACTTTCAAAAGTAGGCGCGCCAAGAAGGCTATTCTCTGTATTTTGGTTCATTTTTGGTGAGCGCCAGAAAGATCTAGAGACCGAGACGCGCTAAAGCAGCGTTTTATTTATTTTTCAATGGCATGATATTTTGTAGTCATTTTGAATGTACACAAATAAAAATATACATTTTACTGTTTCGAATGATGTCATATTATCTCTATGACTATAAATAACAGAGTATTAAGTTATTTCCCAGCAGTGGAACAAATCCAAGTGATGGCGCTGGCGCATCGCGCTCTCACACAACACAGTATCAGTTCTTGCGTTGCTTCATATCGCAGACTGCTCATTATCAAAATAAAACACAGTCAACCAAACATATAAAAAGTTATTCTGCCTAATTTAATTGGTCTGTTGTACAATATAAAGGGCAAGCTGTGCCACACACAGTCCTACTTGTTATTCCAAACATTTCCCTTGCTGTGAAGACGCTGATTTAGCCTATAGGCTACGTGTATTTTGGGACTCGACTGAAGTATGACGCCTTCTTTATATTAATAGTTAGCATCCACATGTTACATTGCAAATATGAAAACTTTTGACTGAATGAGAGATGCGCGACCGTTTCGATTTAAATAAATTTGTTTAGGCTTGGCGTTTAAAATAGGCTAAATGTTGTTTGTAATATAGGGCACAATATAGGCTATTTTTATAGGCTATGTTGGCTATATATTATTTTATTATACAGTACCAGTCAAAAGTTTGGAAACACTACTATTTTTAATGCTTTTGCAAGAAGTCTCTTATGCTCATCAAGCCTGCAGTTAAAAAAAAACAAAAACAAAAAAACAGCAATATTATGAAATATTATTACAATTTAAAATAATGGTTCTCTTTTTTAATATACTTTAAAATGTAATTTATTTTTGTGATGCAAAGCTGAATTTTCATCAGCAAGTACTCCAGTCTTTGGTGTCTTATGATCCTTCAGAAATCATTCTAATATGATAATTTGATACTCAGTTATTATCAATGATGGAAACAGTTGTGCTGTTTAATATATTTTTTTGGAATACTTTTTTCAGGATTCATTGATGAGTAAAACGTTAACAGCATTTATTCATAAAAACAGCATTTATTCAAAATAAAAACATTTCTAACAATATAAATCGTTACCATCACCTTTTATCAATTTAACGCATTCTTGTTGAATTAAAGTACTAATTTCTTTAAAAAAAAATAGTTATTGTTCCCAAACTTTTGAACGGTAGTGTATACTGTTACAAAGATTTCTATTCTAAATAAATACAGTTCTTTTTAACTTTTTATTCATCAAATAATCCTGAAAAAAGTATCTCAGGTTATAAAAAAATATTAAGCAGCACAACTGTTTCCAACATTGATCATAAATCAGCATATTAGAATGATTTCTGAAGGATCATAAGACACCAAAGACTGGAGTACTTGCTGATGAAAATTCAGCTTTGCATCACAAAAATAAATTACATTTTAAAGTATATTAAAAAAGAGAACCATTATTTTAAATTGTAATAATATTTCATAATATTACGGTTTTTTTTTTTTTTTAACTGCAGGCTTGATGAGCATAAGAGACTTCTTTCAAAAGCATTAAAAATAGTAGTGTTTCCAAACTTTTGACTGGTACTGTACATGGCTACTTATTTTTCATTCTTGTTGTTTTCTGCATTCATTTAAGGATTTGTCATACAGTAGCCTAAGGGAAAGTAAAATAGGCTACACATAGCCTCCATGTTAATAGTGTTTATCATGTAAATGTTGTATTTTATTTACAGGTCTTTTACACTATTGCTGAATAGGCTAATATTAAAATGCGTTTTTTTATGACTATTTGACGCGCACGTTTCTCTCTCAACATGATCCGGTGTGACTTGCACTCATGTGCATGCGACTTATTTTCTGGCAAATACGGTCAGTTAAAAAATGTTGCTGTATTATTACAAAATGCAGAGAGTGGAGACCATTTGGGCGAAAAACAAACACACATATTGTGTTCATTACCCCCACCCACATTTGGGCTTAATCACTGTTATTATTAGGGGGACCTCGGAAATGTATTTAGGTGTAGACAAAATCAGTTATGTTTATTTATAAATATGAATGTACCTCGCATCTCCCGGACACTAGGTCGTAACATGGCTAGGTCGAATGGAGGGACCCGATATTGGTAAGCTTCGCCCCCAAAAGCAAACCTTGGGAACCTCCTGTGTTGTGGCAATATTTCAGATCGATCATGATGAACCAAACGTGATGTTGAATTTGCGACACGATCGTCTTTACAGTTAACATCTTGAACTTCAGCGCTTTGACTGTACGGTTTAAGCCTCGAAGATTGGACGCAACCCCCCATTCTTCTTGGGAACCAGGAAGTATCTGCTGTAATAGCCTGACTCTCTCTCTGGAAGAGGAACATGTTCTATGGCCTCTTTGCTCAGCAGAGATTGTAGCTCTTGTGACAGTACATGCGCTAGTTCCGGTCTCACGGAAGTAGATACCATGCCGTTGAAACGCGGACGACGATTAATAAATTGGATTCTGTATCCTATTTGTACTGTACTTAATACCCACGCAGAAAAGCCTGGCAGAAGTTTCCGCGCTGCCAGACTCTCTGAGAGTGGTATCAATTTGAACACTTCCTTTTGAGGGGATGTTAGATGTTTTGTGTCCTGAATGACAGCAGGAAGCAACAGAACATCTAACATTTAGCTGGAAACCGCTGCCCCCCGAATCACCAGAGGTGGCAAGGAAGTACAGTGGTTTCGTGAGGGTGTCAGGTAGGAGCTGTTTGATTTACATGCCTCGTCCCGTCGGGGCACACCCCCACAGACCTGGGACAAAACAACCCTCAGGATTTTGTCTTAGGTCTATTATGAGGCTGCTGAGTGCGACGAGCAGGTCCCCAGTTTTTACGAGGGGGAGCGCAACTCGCTACACTCTGCTTTTGAACCCTCCTTAAATGACGATGAGCAAAAAGAAGAGAAGCAAGTGTCTCTTCGGACTGGCCCATCATCGTATAACCACACACCCATAGTCTTAAGACGTCGAGGGCACAAAGATGCACAAAGAATAAGGTTTTCCCCATGAACGAGTTAACGTCATGGAGATCCTCAAGGAGGGCAGTCTAGCTGTAATCCGGCCATCACCTCGAGAACCTCTCACACGTTTTATCATAACGAGAGAAGTGTTCGGAGGCAGCTTTAATTTCTCAGAATTAAATGTGGCCAAAGAACAGCCAGACAATATTATATTATATTATATTATATATATATATATATATATATATATATATATATATATATATATATATATATATATATATATATATATCTCATATCATAGGTGTGATTGGCAAAGGACAAAAAAGCAGGAAAATATACGGCGCAAACAACGGCAAGTCTTCTACTGTATTCTCGTCCTGTTTCGACTTTATTCTCGAAATGTTTCGATTTTAATCTCGAAATGCTAGAATTTATTTTTGTTTTTTCCGTTGCGGTTCAGGGCTTCCGTAGGCTATTCTGATCTTGCTGTGACTCTAGAGGCAGTATTTTCTAACCATGTCGGGGGAGTTTTATGCGTTTTAGAATAATGTCACTTGCCAGGTCATGTAAGGGCTAGACTACAGAATTTATTATACTTGTCAAAACGAAAAATAGGAACTCCACTGTGTCTCTCTTTACATTTATTTTGTCCCGTTGTCGGCTTCAGCTAAGAAAAGAAATAGTTCGCCCCACACGTCCAAAATTCTTAGCACACTTTAGATAACCTTCCACAACGAGTGCAGGCTCTAGTCTATGGTGGAGCTCTGCTTTGAATGAAGTTCCATCATGACAAATAAATGGACTACTTGCGGAGTGACATGAAGACATGAATCCGAGGCACAAAAAACGTTGACAGCAGTGAGCGGTCATATACCCGAACCGTGCTTTACGCGCGACCCGCAAACACACAAAAAAAAAAAAACGGATTTGCATGATTTACGAGAGCATCATTTTCAGGTCGGAAAAGCCGGATTTCCGGATTTATCCGGAAGAATCACACCCCTGATATATACACTCACCTAAAGGATTATTAGGAACACCTGTTCAATTTCTCATTAATGCAATTATCTAATCAACCAATCACATGGCAGTTGCTTCAATGCATTTAGGGGTGTGGTCCTGGTCAAGACAATCTCCTGAACTCCAAACTGAATGTCAGAATGGGAAAGAAAGGTGATTTAAGCAATTTTGAGCGTGGCATGGTTGTTGGTGCCAGACGGGCCGGTCTGAGTATTTCACAATCTGCTCAGTTACTGGGATTTTCACGCACAACCATTTCTAGGGTTTACAAAGAATGGTGTGAAAAGGGAAAAACATCCAGTATGCGGCAGTCCTGTGGGCGAAAATGCCTTGTTGATGCTAGAGGTCAGAGGAGAACGGGCCGACTGATTCAATCTGATAGAAGAGCAACTTTGACTGAAATAACCACTCGTTACAACCGAGGTATGCAGCAAAGCATTTGTGAAGCCACAACACGCACAACCTTGAGGCGGATGGGCTACAACAGCAGAAGACCCCACCGGGTACCACTCAT
The DNA here is from genome assembly GCF_951802725.1 of Rutilus rutilus. NCBI lineage: Eukaryota > Metazoa > Chordata > Actinopteri > Cypriniformes > Leuciscidae > Rutilus > Rutilus rutilus. Next base: position 26,527,483 of record NC_140216.1, on the reverse strand, counting down.
CTCCACTACAAATAGGAAAAAGAGGCTACAATTTGCACGAGCTCACCAAAATTGGACAGTTGAAGACTGGAAAAATGTTGCCTGGTCTGATGAGTCTCGATTTCTGTTGAGACATTCAGATGGTAGAGTCAGAATTTGGCATAAACAGAATGAGAACATGGATCCATCATGCCTTGTTACCACTGTGCAGGCTGGTGGTGGTGGTGTAATGGTGTGGGGGATGTTTTCTTGGCACACTTTAGGCCCCTTAGTGCCAATTGGGCATCATTTAAATGCCACGGCCTACCTGAGCATTGTTTCTGACCATGTCCATCCCTTTATGACCACCATGTACCCATCCTCTGATGGCTACTTCCAGCAGGATAAATGCACCATGTCACAAAGCTCGAATCATTTCAAATTGGTTTCTTGAACATGACAATGAGTTCACTGTACTAAAATGGCCCCCACAGTCACCAGATCTCAACCCAAAAGAGCATCTTTGGGATGTGGTGGAACGGAAGCTTCGTGCCCTGGATGTGCATCCCACAAATCTCCATCAACTGCAAGATGCTATCCTATCAATATGGGCCAACATTTCTAAAGAATGCTTTCAGCACCTTGTTGAATCAATGCCACGTAGAATTAAGGCAGTTCTGAAGGCGAAAGGGGGTCAAACACAGTATTAGTATGGTGTTCCTAATAATCCTTTAGGTGAGTGTATACACACACACACACAATACATATCAGTTCCTCAGCAATAAACACAGCCAAAATCAATCAGACAAGCAAACACGGTCTGGATGAGAGGCTGTGTTTAACCCTCTGGGGTCTGAGCTGTTTTCTGGGCCCTGGAGGTGTTCTGACATGCTCTGACATTTGTGCTTATTTCTGTTACTTGTGACATTTTCATGGCTAAAGTCTAATTACACTGTATTCAGCACAAACTCTGCTACAATAATATATCAGCAGCATGTGTGTAAAAGTTTGTTGTTTTGAGATAATGACATTTATGCGTGGTTTGTGAAAAAAAATAAAAAAAAATAATTCTCACTGAAATAAGGTCATGAAACCCATACTGATTATTTCTTCACAAGACTTTTGAAAATTGTATGACGTAGCCTAGAATATTTGCTCTAAAACTATGTGAAAATCACCCTGACTGCTCATTCAGATAAGACAATATATTGATTTAAAAATTTTACGACGTGTTTTGTGTGAAAAAGCTTTATGCGGGAGCTCATTAATATGTAAGCTTTTCACACCTGAGAAAGACAAAGACCCTCCCCTAACGGCTCTATTAGGAGCTATCAGGCCCTGTCATTCTGAGCAACCTTGCACAAAGAATGAGGAGATTTAAAAAAGAATGGCTTTTAGATTTTTTGGATTTATTTACAACACAACATAATCCAAAGATACACAACAAATGACAAAAAAGCACTCATTGAAAACAATGATCCAAAGACAGAGACCTTTGTGCCATTCCTAAAAACATTGTACATACCTTTCATTTCCAAGGTGTTTGATTTTCACTTTACCGAGTGAAATGTACAGAGACTCATGTGAATGTTGAAGTCAGCAGGACTCAGTGGCATCTGGGCCCTGAAAGAAAAAAAAAGTGAACATACTGATATCAAGAGAAAGGCCTGCACGGTTTTGGGAATAAATTTTAGATTTTTCTGGTTAAAATTGCTTTTTAAAATTCACAGAATACACACACACACACACACACATAAATGTTTCCAACAATATATAATATAATGAACACCAGGTTTGTTGTGCCTTGTAGGCATAGGCTATGCGCAGTGCTGCATAAAATAATAATAACAATAACCTATAGCAGCCTATAAATCTTCCAAAATATTTCAGTAACAACTAAGCTAGAGAAAAATATATTGATTATCATGTTACTTCAAATGTTTCCATTCGTTATGATGATATGAAATAATAGTAAAAACATGAAGCCGTTTGGTGCTTTTCAAACGCGATCCAAAATATGATACATTCAAACGCGATCGCGCTCAAATATAAAACATTATGGTTACCATATACATATCTACATTTGAGCAGATATCCACAAACAAACAGTAACAGTAAACACGGGTCTAAATATTATAATATTCACCATATATCTAGCAACAGTTCAACTGCAATGTGAAATTTATGCAACAATAACAAACTAATATGTAAGAATTTCTTACCTTACATCTTTCTTGTCTTCAAATCGCGTTCTTCTTCTTCTTCTGAGGTAGCCTAAATCCAATGTAAGCTCACGGCGCGTCTTTCAAACTCGACGAAAAGCAGAGACTTGTGAAGTGTTTTGGTGCTTTGTTTTTGAGGTAATGAGCGCGTTCGCGTTCCATGTGGAGATTTGCATGTCAATCTCCTTTGCGCGAGTGGGCGTGTTCAAATTAAAAATAATTAGGAAGCGTTTGAGAAGCTGGACATCTTGTTGGTTTTATACAAATTACTTAAACAGAGAATATTTGTTTTCAGTTTGAATCCGATCATTTAAAAGTACACACTTAAATGTTTATAAAAGTATATGGCTCATAAATGTGTGACAAGTATTCGCTGAGTTTTGTTTCAGTTTATAGACGTGCTCAAGAAAAAAAAGGTTGGAGAGATAGCCCGCGAGCATCTCTCCAAACTGAGGCAGCATCATATAATCGCGTGCCCTCGCACCCGCGATAGTAGAATGGGTCGATGTCGAGGACACAAGACACAAATATTTACAATCTTTATTTACAGACCGTGAGTGTTTTATGGGACTCTTTTTGTTGTGATCAGAGTAATCTGGCCACTGCACGAGCGATCGCCCCAAGCAGTTCTCCTTTTATTATCTCGGGAGAAACGCTCGGAGGCGGCAAACTCAAGAGATTCAATGTCCTCTGCCCGAGCCGAAGAAGCACCGTGGCACGGTAGTCAGGCAAAGGACATCGCGATCTGGAGAGAGAGCGAGCGATAGGGACGCACCGTCTCTCGTTCCTCAGTCAGATTGACATGCGAGCCCCACAATCATTGTGGGCGCTACCCCTTTGAAATAAGCAAAGCGAACGCGAAGCACTTTAACTGTGAACATTCCACTGTGCTCGCAATCACCATGCTCAAATGCAAGGGCAGCATGCGTGTATCCAGTTCTGACATAGGACGAGAACATGGAGGGACACAGCGCTTACTCTGCTGTTCACTCATTTTTAACCAGCTGATTTCTTCTAACTTGAACTCTTTTCACTTGTATGTTGAGATGAGAAAGATAAATCTGCACACTGCCAGTTTTGAACACTAACTCCTAACAAAGATCTGAAGTGAGTTTTGTAGAGAGATTGCTTGACACACATACACAGAGTGGTCTGAAAACAAAAGACCTGACGATACACCTGCGGCTCATCTATTTATAGCCTCGCGTCGCGGGTGCGCGCCGATGACATCACCCACCGAGGCTAGGCTATATTACCTCTGGGTCAATTCTATTGACGTGTTTACACACTATATTCACAGCTGGTCAAGTTTAAAGACGTTCCCAATGCGCTAAACAGCGCAGCATCGATTGTAGCTTTTGAAAGGGAACAGACTAACATATATTAAGAAATAATTTTAATGAAATATGGGTTATTGAGAAAGCACAAATCAAACACAATTTTGACATATACTGTTCTGTTTGAATCCATTCTTCAGTGTACCCACAGTGGCAAAAAACATATTCTGGTTGAGTACCATCTGTACACACATAAAATCTTATTCCACAAAAGAACACAAGACCACAAGGTACCCAACTCACCAGCCTCTTGTGTGCGAGAAGCAAGTTAATGACTGCCTCAAATTCTCTGAGCAAACACATATTGAGGAGAGACGAGAGCAGAGAATTGACTGTCTCCTGGTTGAAACTCCCGCTGGGAGAGCATTTATTGTAATATCCCATAAACACTTCCACTTCACATAGAAAAGACAGACAGAAAAGCCATTTAGTCAACCAAGGATTATTTATCTGTTTGACAGCATAATTCACCCAAAAAAAGAGGAGAAGTACAGAGGGCATGCACTAGTGTTTTCACAATACTGGAATCTCCAACTTCGATACGATACCTTGAAAAATATAGATTTTTGATACCACAGGGAAAACTGCCATATATAAAGCCATGCAGATAATTTGTTATCTAATTTGTTTTTGATAATTTTGATAATTTTGTTGTAGCTTTTACACGGCCCAGGAAGGCTTTATTTGAAGTACATTTACAAAAAAAAAAAAAAGACAAGTAAACAGTCAGTAATAAAATAAGAACAAATAATAAAATTGCAAATGATAGCACAAATAAATAAAATAGAATAAAGAGACCAATGAAATAAACATTGATTTAAGTTTTTCAGGTGGGTTTAAAGTGCCCCTATTATGCTATTTTAAAGTTTCCTAATGTTGTTTTGGAGTCTCCTACAACAGGTTTACATGCATCAAAGGTAAAAAAAAAAAACTTTAATTTCTTCATAATATACATTTGCACATCACCACATTTTAAATAATTCTCAAACCATTTGTCAGATGAATCAATCTCTCTAAATCCCTCCTTTCCACAAGCTGATAAATGTTGCAGATATGTTTTACTATGCACAAACAAATGCCTTTCAACTTATGTGTGCAAAATTCAGAAGTAAATGAAGGTGCAGCAATTTGTACAAATAGAGAGTCTGTAGGCCTACTATGTGTTGTAGCCATTAAATAAGCTCATTTATTTTCATATTTGTTCAAATATTATAATATTTTTTTCCATCTATGTTGAATATGAAAAGTGAACAGCATGAGTAAGATAGGATGTGAAATATATCAAGAGACATGGAGTGGGTAACCAGTGTCGATTAATAAATTGAATTCAACTAAATCTTAATTTTAAGACATTTTTCATCAACGAATTGCCTGTATTTAATAAATAAGAAGCAAATATAGCAGACAATATAATCATGGAGGTGCCAGCGCCGCGGTCACTTGCATTGCACGTGAACTAGAGCGCAACTCATCATAAATTAACCGAAACTCAATGTATGCCTCACAGACATAAGAAATATATCTAAAGGAAGCTTGAAATGTCTTTAAACCAAACAATTCAAAACGAAAAGAAATAGGCAACCCTCTGATTATGTAATCCATGATGTGCATTTCTCTCTGCGCATTCACTACGGAGATGGCGATTGTCAACTTCATCTTTGCAGTTGCAGCCGACACTGTTTATTAATAAAAATCAATGCACATAAATCTGTCACCTGATTTATAAATGCACATCTTGCTTGTTGCACGCACACATATGTACATATTACGAAATAACGAGATATGTTGAAATAACATTATTAATAATAGCCTAATATATCTTTAAGAATATTTGATTGAATGCTGAATGTTGTGCTTGTTCAATTTAATAAAATTAATACTTTAATTGTGATAATTAAAATAATTGAATATTAAATATTAAGTGGCCTATGTTTGCTCATTTATTAATAGTATTTATATATAATATGTCTAGCACCCCCTCAGCACCTGCGTTAAAAAATTATATGGTGCCGCCCCTTATATCGGCCTTGATTTTTTGGGCCCAATCTAAGCTCTACCTTCAATCTTTAAATATGTGATAAGCCTCCGAATCGTGTGATGCGTCCGAACAGCGGCATCTGGTGGTTGAATGTCATCATTCTACAACATTATTTATCCGGGGAAAAAGAAAAAAAAACTTCATCATTTGGGTTAAAATTCAGTTGTTGTTGTTGTTTCAGTTGTTATGTTGTTTTGCACTTTTTAGCACAAATATTTTTAAATATTGGTATAGTTTGTTAAAATTGCACATTGCAACTTATTTTGAAAAGCTGGTTATTTATAAATTATAAATTGTTATTTAAATGTAATATTTAGTGTTTAATAAATAATTGTTAAATTTAGTACAGAGCCTGTAGTCTATCACACAATAGACTATACAATCTATATATTGGTTTAGATACATCGGTTTCTTCAAGTATATATTGATACATATTGGTCTTCTTTGATTAACGTGACAGGCAGCAGCAGGTTTATTAGGCTGTTGTCACTTTAAGAGATTATGCACGGATCCAATATACTGATACACAACGTGCGTTTTCTCTTGACTATTTACTTTCTAAAACTGACTGCATTTACCGGAATACTTGTCAAGACAGGCATTTAGAATTTTTTTTATATATATTTGACCATTTAAGCGCAATAAGCCACGAAAAAGAAGTCAATTTGGTACTCACAATCTGTTTGAGGCAGCTTTATGAGAGCGGCCCTTATATAGAACAGTGGTCCACGCGCATTTGGTGTTAGCACGAAACCTGTGGGAATGAGTAAAATTATGCGCAATATAAGCACTATTCAACTGGAGCAAATGAGACGAGCGAGTGACAGGAGGCAGGTATGTGTCAATTCGCCGTCGGACAGAAGAGAGCGTGAGAATGTGCAGCTGGTCTCTTGTATTGAAGAAAAGCAGTATTGGAACCGTTTCAGATATTTCAGTATTGATACATATCAAAAACATCTATATTTTTGACAATACTAGTATGCACATGACATCACAGCAGGTGGAAATCACTGTGGTTACACCCACTGAGTGACAGCATTGGTGTTCAGCTTGAATGCTGCGAAAAACCCACACAAAACACTAGGGTTGCATGTATTTGTTCTTAAAGTGATAGCAGCCTAACAATTCTTCTGACATCTGTGCAATTAATGTTAATTAAACAACAAAAGACAAAGAGAAAATTTTATCGCTGATCTTGACTAAATAATGTTTGTAATGTATATTTTATTTATAATGTGCAGTGTTATTTTACATTTGATACCAGTTTCTGTCCCTGAATAATAGACCTACCTGAAAATCTTAAAACACTGTGCATTTTATTTGCATCTTAATTCAGTTGTATTTATTTGCACTATTGCTAATTGATTTGTTCTTATTTAATTTCTGAGTGTTTACTTGTCTTTAATAATGCTTGAAATTTAATTAGTTATGCTAGTTGTTTTTGCTGTGGTACTTTTGTTAAAACCATAGACAAAGTTCCTTGTAAGTATTCTTTAGCCTGTTGATTTTTTTGTTAATGGTATTCAGCTGCAACGGAATGTTTTGCAAAAAAACCTGAATAAATGTGAATGATATCTATGGTTTTTTTTTTTGTTTTGTTTTTTTCTAATTGGAATCAAAACTAGGAATCTATAAGAATCGGGAAGCAGTAATGGAATTGCTAAAATTCAAACGATACCCAACCCTACAAAACGCATCTAAAAACAAGAAAGTGCTATGCGATTGACACTACAAATAGATTCAACAAGAAATGGGAGTTATCTTTTTAAAAACCGCAAAAAAACTACTGAAAAGAGAAGCAAATGAATCACTGCAATTCACAGAAACAAATGGAACCCAGGCAGTGAAAGGTGGATTTGCAAAATGGATTACCATTTTGTATGAGATATGTTGAATTTTGGGGTAAAATCATAACCTAGGTTATAAATTGTATTAACTTATCAATTAAATATTTACCATTGTATTCTACAAAGTATGTGTTCTACAAAGGGAGATGGTTAGATGTTAGACAAACTGTATTGTCTGTATTGTCTGTATTGTCTGGTAGGCTTGCTGCAGTAGTCGGTGTTACCGGTGTTACACAGTGTTCGGCCGTACACACAGATTACATTACTTGCCCACCGTGACACTGCCCCCGTTGCTGTTTTGCTTTTTTTATAGAAAAAAACAACAACATTTAGTTAAGTTGGACAGCAAACGCTACATTTATAAACTGAAAGTGTCTGCTCTGCTCCATATTTAGCATGAGCTGCAGAGTCGCAGGACAGTGGAGCAGGAGTCTGATTTCACTTATCACGTGACGTGGGTAAAGAGAGATGAGATGACTGACAGGACGATGATGGAGGATTTGGTGCACAGAACAGATCCTGAGCATCATTGGCTGCGTTTACACTTGGCATTAACATGCGATCACCGTGATCCAATCAAGCAGACCGGATCATAGGTTTACACCTGTCCACATCAAGTGGCTTCTGTATCTGGATAACAGATCAGATCTCGCATTCCCAAAGAAAAAAAAAGGATGGCTCTGGTACAAAGTCGACCTCAAGTGGTGGGTTTTCTTTTAAAAACAGTTTTCAGTTGGGGGACATTTTACAAATCTCACAAAATGGAGGAAACGGTAACGGTACAGAGAAACGTATGGGTCCGAGAACGTTGCCAGCTGTGGTGGGAAAAATGTGCGTTCTTTACAGAAAATGAAAGGTTCTGCAACTTTTGGGTGCGAAGGCAAACATTTCAGTATATTTGCGATGTACTTCACACTCGACTGTATCGCAAAACCACACAGCTCTCAGTTCCGGAGAGAGGAAGGGGAATAATGACAGTGGGCAGGGTTTTGTGTGACGTCCACCTGTGAATGCAGACACGATGGCTAGATTGCGTTTACGTTACACTGAGATCCAATTCGTCCTCGACTACCTCCGAACCTGGACACGCTAATCGGATAACATTCCGATCAGAAGTCACTTGTCTTTTCAATGTGAATGTGGACAACATCCAGATCCAGGTTGCATGTTAATTGTGACCAAGTGTAAACGCAGCCATTGACAAATATCTTACCTAGTAAAATGTGCGGTCAGTACCACTGCTCCCTATACACATACGTGTTATTGGTAATACCGGTTTATTTTTACTAGTGTAAAAATATCCTCACCGTGACATCCCTACCTTGCGGTTATCCAGATAACTTTAAACATTTCTACAAAATAAATTGAAACACCAGAATATCCATTGATGTCCTCGTCACTTTAATTTCGCCAACAAATCCCGTCTTAAAGTATGACCAAGCGTATAGTCAATTTAATAGTATAGAATAGGGCTGGGAGATATGGCGATATTACCATATATATCGACGATGTCTCGCAAGTATCGCAATGTTGATTATACTGTAACAGTCAGTTTCCAGACAATAATCATCAATATTGGGAAAAAAATTGACAAATATATTTTACATAGCCCCATAGTTACCATACACATATTTATTCACATGCAACAGCATGAATGAAATATTTTCTATAGTCTAGTAGTTAGTAGGGTTAGAAATCGATTCTTCTTGATAGCATTCCTTAAGTGCAAGACGCCTCTTATATGGTGCACGGACAAATACATGCATAATTGTGTCAAAATATCCCCGTAAACAGACGGTTTTGTCTTTTGAGAAAGAAAAACAGTATGCCTATTGAATCCGTGCATTGACAGCCTATACTTGCTGCCACCATTAATGTTGAACAAAGAACAAAAGAAAAAGAAAACCACTCACTGAACTTTTGTAATTTTAAGGCCTAGGCTAATTTTATTTGCCTATTGTTTGGTCCTGACTGCTCTAACGGCAACATGTGTCTGTGTATCCGACTTTGAGATGCGTTCCCTGTCAAACATCATTTATCTCTACTTTTGTAAAAAGAAAAAGTATAGCCTATTTTTTCTGGATTTCTTTGTTCTGCAGACAAAAACAATTAAACTGTACCTTATTAATTTGGAATAGCAGAGATATCTCCCATTTTAAAAATAATATTATCAAGTAGGCCTATTTTATTTTGGTCTGCAGTCTAAAAGTTAATCAGAAAAAAAATGGTATAAGTAACTGCACCTGTTTCTGAATAATAATTTAAATAGGCCTAATCAAAAAAATCAAAAACGTTATTACCATTGTAATTAAAATGATTTTATAAATACAATTTAGTTATACTGCAAACGGATGTAGAAATTGCAGTGCTTTGAATATCTCATGCACACGTTAAGAGTTTACAATGTTGGCAGCTCCGTTACAGCATCTTGGGAGCGTTATGCTTTGCTGTAGATACAATTTTTTTTTTTTTTTAATACTTCTGTTTCTAAATAAATAAAGCAGTAATTTTTATTTCGTAAGCGACTTAAAAGGATAGTTCACCCAACAATTTAAATTAGCCCATGATTTTCACACCCTCAATCATCCTCGGTGTATATGACATTCTTCTTTCAGACGAATACAATCGGAGTTACCGTATTTTCCGGACTATAAGTCGCTCTGGAGTGTAAGACTTGAGAAATTAGAAAATGCCGGATAAGGATAATATGGTTAAGGAGCAACCAGACCCTGAGAAGACAGGATCTTGCTGGAAATTACCATTTGAACGTTTGAGACAAAAGTCTCACCTCCGAGTCATCCTAATCTACATTTCATTCCCTCATCCCTCAACCCCTCTCTCTTTCATACTCAGATCACCTGAATTCACCCAAGAAAATACATGGTTTCAATGTTAATAATTATCATCCAGTTTTATAAATGTTTGGTATCATTTGAAATGTCTCAGTGCGACTGGTACAAAGGTCTCATTTCCAAATAGGTAAAACAAAAAGTAATAAGGTTTTTAGGAGTTTAGAGATAGCTGACACACAAAGGAAGGTGGTCTCCTGGCAAATGGTCTCATACCCCCAAAAGGTGTAACCTCTGAATGCAAATTTCCATTGTTAGCACATGTTTCCATGTGAAAGAGGTTCTGTCTATATAATGGAATTCAGCAAAGGGCTCTGGGCCTTTTTGTAAATCAAGTTGACCCATGATGCTAAGAGTGAACTCTTAGCATCATGTATCTTAATGTTGGGTTTGCATCTCTTCTCTTTATTCCAGAGCATTTGATGTTTTGTATCGATTATCTTTGAATTGATTATGAAATCGGCATGATACATTTACCTGACAATAAATTGTTACATTTGATTATTCTAACTGACTTTGACATTTTCATTAAAGAGTTAAAAAGAATAGTCAAACATTCGCTCACATTTAATGATGCACAGATATCATTAAAACATTTTCATTTACTGAGTCAGATGAAATAACGAGACAATACATATTCAAATGTATTGCATTTAATCAAAATTACTTTGCCTCGAAAAAAAGACAGTAACACGTAAAGACTAGAGCCCGACCGATATGGATTTTTGGGGGCCGATGCCGATGCCGATATTAACTCGAAAAGAGCCGATTTATAAGCCGATATTTAGATTTTGAAAATAAACTGGATATTAGACCCATTTCCTATAAACTGCACTTACACAACATTCAAAATATCTGCCTGTTCTATGTATGTGGGGTGTATAAATACAAACTTAAGATATGAAACGTAAAGTCCTTTGAACAAAAAAACAACAACAACAACCAAATCAAAGTTACCAGTTTTAAAAGACTTGGTTCATAAATATAACTTTGCATAGGACTGGAGACAAATTCTGTTAAGTTCTGATAAATAACAACAACAATCTCTCTCTCTCTCTCTCTCTGCGTCTCACGCACGCACGCACGCACCTCTCTCTCTCTCTCTCTCTCTCTCTCTCTCTCTCTCTCTCTGCGTCTCGCGCGTGCACCCCTCTCTCTCGCTCGTTCTGCGTCTCTCGCGCGCACCTCCCCCTCTCTCTCTCTCTCTCTCTCTCTCTCTCTCTCTCTCTCTCTCTCTCTCTCTCTCTCTCTCTCTCTCTCTCTCTCTCTCTCTCTCTCTCTCTCTCTCTCTCTCTCTCTCTCTCTCTCTCTCTCTCTCTCTCTCTCTCTCTCTCTCTCTCTCTGCATCTCGCGCGCACACCTCTCTCTCTCTTTCTCTCTCTCTCTCTGCGTCTCGCGCGCGCACCTCTCTCTCTCTCTCTCTCGCTCTGCGTCTCAAATTGTAAAAAAAAAAAAAAAAAAATTCACTTGTTACAGTGCGTAAATCAGACCTTTCAGGCTATAGCGAACGCAAATAAGCCTTATGCCAACATTATTATTAGCCTACAACTAAATTGTCGTCATTAAATAAGAAAACTAAATAATTGTGTAACGTTAGATGATTTGCTTTGTGTAACCCGACATCAGACATTAGGCCGAAGTATTTTTTGCACACAGTGCCGCGACCAATTCTGTTTCCTCACTCCTTTATGACTGCCTGCACATTCACTGTCCTCGCGGCGGCTGCAACTTGCGCTCTCTAAAATTAGCTTATCAATGCATATCTAAATTCGCGCCTTTCTGTATCTTTGAAAAAAGAAACAAAAAAGATGCCGCAGCCAATGAGCAGCCGGCGGGGGCTGGATGCAGGACGACTCAATCTCCACGGACAGTTTTTAATATTTTATCAGACAATATCTACTCAATATTTTGCTTAAGTGTAATCTCGGGACAATTAAGGCCGGATTCGGGACAACAGCTCAGATTTCGGGACTGTCCCGAATTGGGACTTCTGGTCACCCTACCATGAACTCACTTAACCGTTGTTCTCTCTGCCTGACTCTGGCTGGATTAGCAGGCTGCAGGATATGTGGCGCGTTATACACGAGTGTTGTCAACTGGGACGTTGTACAGCGCCCTCTGGACGACAAACTATATAACGCAAACACTTATAACATGGTTGAAGACTGTCTCGTCCGTTTTTTTTTTTTTTTTTTTTTTTTTTTATTAATCGGCCGTTATTAATGCCGATACCGATAGATTGGAAAATGCCTAATATCGGCCGATAATATCGGCCTGCCGATATATCGGTCGGGCTCTAGTAAAGACCTTCCACGCTGGTCGGATGCCGGACTTTTGGGCCGATCGAGCGCGAGCTTACAGGAGTATAAGTCGCATCAGTCAAAAAATGCGTCATGAAGAGGAAAAAAAACATATATAAAGTCAAAGACTATATAATAATCCAATATATCAATATAATATAATAAGTCCAATATAATAAGACCAAGAACAGACATTTAATCTGGCAAGTTATTCAACTACACAATAGCACACAGAACAACAGGCTGAATAGGTGTCCAGTATGTTAACGTAACATTACCTAGGGCAGTAACCGAAATCGCAACACTCAGATACACGAACCCAGTGTTTCCCCTACCATTATATAAGGGGGACGCCCCGCCCTCCTAACGGCTTGCCCCGCCCCCCTTGAAGGTCAAGTAAATTTGATTTGATTTTCTTTATAGCACCAGATTACAACTTGTTATTTTATTAAACAAACTAAATAGCCCTTAAGTAATATGTTATTTATCTTATTTCCACGATGGCATGTCTTTTCTGTGTTTGTCTGTCATGTCTGTTCTGTTCTGTTCAAATGTCTGTTCTGTCTGTGTTACAATTATCCCAATGAGTGCGCACGCGTGCACACTCACACACAAACAAACACTTGCGTTACATACAGATGAGCACTAGCGGACAGAGAGCGCGCGACGGGAAATATGTTGCGTCAACCAGATGAAAACCAGACAAAAATATTTGCGTTTTTTAAACGCTCACAGGGAACTGAAGATGGCAACACTCGCTCTACTGCGAGTAGCAGCCGGAGTAGCTCTCCTGCTCCAAGTCTAAAGGTCCTTGCACACTGAGTCCGAAATTTTCGCATGCGTTTTTTCGTATTCGTGAATATTCGTGATTCTGTGGCTCTAAATTGTCAAAACACCATTCAAAATGCTTGCTACGGACACGAAAAACGAACCTGATTCGTTTATTTTTTTGACGGACGAAAGTTTCGGAGGCAGTGTGCAAGCGTGATTGACATAACGTGAGGTCGTATTTATTTTTTAACGTGCGGAAATTTCGGATGCGAATTTCGGCCTTAACGCCCGTTTCACACATACTCTGTTTGCAGTGCGTTTTTTTTTTTCGTACCCATGTTAACAGGTTTCACACTGCACGCGGTTGCAGTCCGTCGATCCGTCACAGGTGCGGTGCGTATACAGCAGTGCAGAGATCGTTTCCACACCGAGTCTATTTTTGCTGTGCTGCACGCGCTGAATTAAAGTGACAGCGCATGGTTCGTGGTCAAAATGAACAAATGAACAACAATGAATGAGCAATATATTTGTTAGTATTTATAAATCTTTTTTTAGTTGTTAGTTAAAAATAAAACTATTTAAGCTCTGGTCCATTAATATTAACAAATACTTCTATAAATTTAACAAAGGTTATTTGCAAAAGTCAATTTTAAAAAGATTTAAACGTTTATTTTATTTTTTTAAAGAGATATCTTATGTTAACATATTGTAACTTTTACAAAGCATTACCCTCCCAGACAACCAATTTATGTGACATAGATAGATAGATCTATCTTCGGCTTCGGCAAGTTTCTCTCGCTCTAAACCTTGCCAGACCTCCCGCACCTAGTTATGGTTGCTAAGCCACGATTGGCCTGTGGCGGTTTTCAGCCGTGGCTTAGCGAAGGGTCAATTGCCTGGATTTAATAACTAAGAAGTAAATATAGCAGACAATAGATAGGCTAATCACAACATGGAGGCGCCGGCGCATGAACTGGAGCTCATCTCCAGATATAATATCGGCCGATATGGTCATTTTTTTACACATCGGTATCGTTCCGATGTCAAAATAGGGCCGATGTGAACAGGCCGATAATCATTCCTGTGTATTTGACGTGTGAAGTTGAAGATGAAGTTGACGATGCTGACTCGTGATCTTCGCAGTAGTCAACGTGCCTGAGAGAAATGCACATTTCATACAGATGACATAAGCAGAGAAAAGTCTGTTTTCTTTCGTTTTGAATTGTTCTTTTTAAAAGTACACATTTCAAGCGTATAAGGTAGCCTACTTGCCTCACAGACCTGAGTTTCGGTTCATTTATGAGACAAGCTCCAGGTTCACGCGCCGGCGCCTCCGTGTCCTGATTAAATATTTTCTACTATATTTAAAATTAAGATTAAAATTAAGATACAATTAATACAAAACGAAATTAAATTTAAAGACAGGCTTTGTGCTTTCTGCTTGAGGTCTCGGTGAAAGTTTTAAAGCAGTCTTTTAGTGCCGCTTTCAGAGCACTCACGTCCGTAAAGGAGAACTGTCCCGTCCGTGTGTTTTCTTTTTGTTTTTTTTTGTGTGAAATAAATTTCTAAATAAATGCGACTTATAGTCCAGTGCGACTTATATGTTTTTTTTCCTCTTCATGACGCATTTTTTGACTGATTGTTTTTTGATTCGTAGATATTCAAATATATTCGAATACATTGCTTGATATTTGATAGCCTACCCTTTCGAATTAGATTTTTCTCAAAAGTGACAGCCCTATATCAGGCAGAATGTAGTTATATGGTCGTAATAGGAATTGCAAAGAACAGCAGTCGTCTTGCCAAACAGTCCAGTTTGGCTCAATCCATATATTTGGCGACACAGTAGAAATTAAGCTAACGTCCTTCGGGCTATGCACGTACACTTCCAGGCCGGGTCAGTAGCCTATACAGTATCGATCGGCTGCAGCTTGCTTTTACGCTAAAGTCTTGATGTATTGTCACCCTAGTAAAAAAACAGCCTATGTGGAGGTGGAAAAATATCTTCCTTGAGTGATAAGAAGAGTTTCGTTTCACCATTGAATGGATGGAATTTGACGTGTTAAGTTGAAGATGAAGTTGACGATGCTAACTCGCGATCTTCGCAGTGAACGCGCCTGAGAGAAATGCACATTTCATACGGATGACATAAGTAGAGAACAGTCTGTTTTCTTTCGTTTTGAATTGTTCTGTTTAAAAGTACACATTTCAAGCTTTCTATATATGTCTCAGGTCTGTGAGGCAAGTAGGCTACCTTATACGCTGAGTTTCGGTTCATTTATGAGACAAGCTCCAAGTTTATGCGCCGGCGCCTCCGTGTCCTGATTAAATATTTTCTACTATATTTACTTCTTATTTATTAAATCCAGGCAATTGGTTGATGAAACATTGATTAAAATTAAGATACAAATTAATACAAAACTAAATTATATTTAAAGACAGGCTTTGTGCTTTCTGTTTGAGGTCTCTGTGAAAGGTTTAAAGCAGTCTTTTAGTGCCGCTTTCAGAGCGCTCACGTCCGTAAAGGAGAACTGTCCCGTCCGCGTTTTTTTTGTGTGAAATAAATTTCTAACAATTAAAATATCCACTGTAGCTGCAGCCCAAATTTATTCTAGCCTACACGTAGCACGTGCACGTAGCAAGTGATCAGGGTGTGTTGATGTGAACCATGGACATAATTGAAAGTTTATGCACTGGGATTTTGTTGGGATTCACTTAATATATCAGAGATTGCTGAGGGGTGTTTATAAATATCTGGGAAATTTCTGGATGTTTCTTAATGACAGAGGTTAGGTACAGAGCAGCCTACACAATCGCTGAACTAGGCTGGAGGCGTAAATTCAACAGCACAGTTTTTCAGCACTTGTCAATCTCACCATTTAACCCAATGAGCATGTTATACAAAACTCTCAGACATTGACATTGCCTATTCATTGCCTTTTCATCCTTATTCATAGTGTGAATTCAGGACACACTTGCATTCTTTATGAAAATGTATTTTTATATAAATATTTATTTTTTCTTCTGAAAATCTGATGACATATTTTGCACACAGGTAAAGGTGCCCAATATCAGTCATTTCTCAAAATAGATTACAAAAGTAAAAAAAAAAAGTGTTTCTTTATTTGATTACCATAAAAATGTGTTTTCTATACAGAGATATCGGTATCGGCCATAACAGCAATATTAATATCGGTATCGGCCACAATTTTCACATCGGTGCATCACTAATTCCACTTAAATGTAAAGCACAACTTATGTGAGCAATGTGACATGCTGCTGATATTTACGCTTTGCCATGATGTCACAAGTTGCGTAAGTTACGCATTAGGCACAAGTAGACTGCGTATGGCCGTTTGGCCGGATGCTAGAATTTTACTTTGTAACGTGTTAAATATGAAAATTTTTCTTACACAAACTCAAGCTTGAAAAGGCCTTTATTAACCCCCCGGAGCCATGTGGAGCACTTTTATGATGGATAGATGTACTTTTAGAAAGCTTGGAAGAGCCAGGACATTTTTTAATATAACTCCGATTGTATTCGTCTGAAAGAAGAATGTCATATACACCTAGGATGACTTGAGGGTGAGTAAATCATGGGCTAATTTTCATTTTTGGGTGAACTATTCCTTTAAGGAGACATTGGAACTATAAAACCAGAAAGGAGAGAGAAAAAAAAAAAAGTTTTTTTGCTCATGCAAAACGAAGCAATTAGTTTTTAATCCCTGATTTTAGACAAATAACAAATACATTATAGTTTGAATACAATATTAAAAACAGCACTACACGTTATAATTAGAAAATTAAACTTATCATTAAATCAGGCGATAACGACAAAAAGAAAGAGAAACATCGTACCTTGTTAAAAAAAATAGACAAGACACATTGCTATGACATCCAGGGTTCCCACTCTAAACCAAATGTCAAATTCCCTGACTTTTCCCTGACTTTCACTGACTAAAAAGATGAATTTCCATGACCTATAATGAACGGCAAAACAGGCCGCTGTTTTGCGGAGCACCGAGCAGACAAAAAACAGCCACCTGTCCTAACCTGACGTGACAAAGCTACAAGACGACAAAATCAATCATAAAATCACAGCCAATCATAACCGTGCGTGGGCTCTGTTTGCAAAAATCGCTGCAAAAGATGCTTTCAAACAGTTGTTTTACCATTCGTTGTAAAACCTGTACATTCTTCCGTTGAGAGCTTGAATAATAGACACTCCAGCCCAGTTTCCGGCGGCGGAGTAATACCGTACCTCACAGCACATCCAATACAAGTCAATGGAGTTGACTACGATAAAACCTGTTGGAAAGCATCTTTTGCAGCGATTTTTGTGTGAGCATATCAGTGAACACCCCTGACCACTCGGTGAGTTTCACATCTTTGTAAACGAAAGTTTAAAGGGATATTTCCCCCAAAAATGATATTTAACCCATGATTTACTCACCCTCAAGCCGTTCGAGATGCATATGTCAATCTATTTTCAGACGAACACATTTTCAGTTATTTTAGAAAATGTCTAAGATCTTTCAGTGGTTATAATGTGAAGCTATGGGGTCTACCTCCTTCAAGTCCCAAAATGTGCATGCATCCTTCACTAAAGTAATCCATCCGGCTCCAGGGGGATAAACGAAGGCCTTCTGAGGGTAATCCGTGCGGTTTTGTCGTAAAAATATACATATTTAAAACTTTATAAACGAAAATAACTGGCTTCCACTAGCGGTCGACACGCGTTCACGGAGATGGATGCTGGCGTATGACGTAGGACCGTCGTGACGTAGAACGAACGTGACAGCGCAGCCAGAGAGCAGAGCAAAACAAAACTCTACGTTCGTTCTACGTCACGAAGCTTCCTACTCTACGTCCTACGTCATACGCCAGCATCCATCTCCGTGAACGCGCGTCGACCGCTACCGGAAGCCAGTTATTTTCGTTTATAAAGTTTTAAATATGTATATTTTTACGACAAAACCGCACGGATTACCCTCAGAAGGCCTTCGTTTATCCCCCTGGAGCCGGATGGATTACTTTTGTGAAGGATGCATGCACATTTTGGGACTTGAAGGAGGTGGACCCCATAGCTTCACATTATAACCACTGAAAGATCTTAGACATTTTCTAAAATAACTGAAAATGTGTTCGTCTGAAAATAGATTGACATATGCATCTCGAACGGCTTGAGGGTGAGTAAATCATGGGTTAAATATCATTTTTGGGCGAACTATCCCTTTAATGCGTTTTAGGAAGGATTGTTCCAGTGCCCATAGGCTGCCATTCTGTAGGTCGGGGGGAAAGCGAAAGAAACCTAAAATTCTCGGGACAGCAGCATGTGTCCAAATTTTAATCTTAACCGTTCTATTTCATCAGAAACGATCTGTAAACAGGGCTTTAAGTGTAAAATACCGAACTTGTCCTTTAAGCTGAGACGTGCTCCACTGTGTCTCACACTGCTGTCACTGCTGGGGGTGGGAGCGGCTTCATTAGCTGATTGCGGTTCTCTTGGAGCTATATGGGGAGGCTGCAGTAGAGCAGTGATGGGCACTTGGGCCGAAGATGATGCTCCTGTCGGCTTCATACGAGTAGCATGCTTCTTGCTGTTTGCGTGGCTGCGAAGTGCACCCTCACCCATATTTGATAGCTCAATAGTAGTTTTACAAACTTTACATTTAGCTTTTCCGTCGTCTACTTTTAACACCCAGTCTTTAAATTGTTCATTTTGTAGTCAAAGCTCTTGAAATTTACATTTTCCTGGCATGTTTGCCTTAGTCGAATGCAGTCACCTGTACCTGTTAACTAAGTGATTTCCAATTGAGCGGGAAGGGAATAAATATGGCGCTCAAAATAGCCTAAGCACAACAATACAGAAAGATGTGTGAAACAAATCGGTATAGAAAAATTACATTTTGATAAATGGAAACTAAAATTTAAAGCAACAAACTAAATTCCCTGATATTCCATTACTTGGACAAAAAATATATAAAATTCCCTGACTTTCAATGTCTGGAATAGACCTTTTAAAATTCCATGACATTCCAGAAATTCCATGACACGTGGGAACCCTGGACATCAACATGCATGCACCATTCTTACAATCACCAAATTGGGTTCTGTTCTGTTCAATTGTATTCAACAGTTCTCCTCGCAAAACGAAATTCATTTCAAACACACAAATAAGAAGAGTTTATTAGCAAAGGAAATTATTCGCAACACTAACATAACAGCAAAGCTAATGTTTTATGTTAGTTTAGGCTCAGTTTAAGCTCAAACTAACCAAAGTAAAACCTTTAACGTTTCAATCATTA
Organism: Rutilus rutilus; assembly: GCF_951802725.1. Taxonomy (NCBI): domain Eukaryota; kingdom Metazoa; phylum Chordata; class Actinopteri; order Cypriniformes; family Leuciscidae; genus Rutilus; species Rutilus rutilus. The sequence goes on along the minus strand of NC_140216.1, from coordinate 26,507,853 downwards.
AATTAAACTAACTGAAATCGCAGACTATCATTATGCTGAGTTCACACTGAACGATTTTCAAACTCGTCAGATCACTGTTCTTTTCACACTGCACGACTGTCTGGGGTAGCATTCAGTTGCTGCTGTGTGCACACTGCACGATGTATCAGCAACAGGGGGTTTATCATTGCATGACTTTACAATAAGAAGAATCGCAGTCAACTCTCTCTGGTCTACAAACTACATTTCACAACCAAAAATATGCAAAAAGTGATAAGGAAATAACGCAAGATCACGTGTGCTAGAGACCGGAGTTCTCGTGCGAGACTGGAATTGTTATAAAAAAAATTATAGCCTGCAAGAAGCTTGTTATCCAAATTGTCTGTGCGCTGAAAAGGAGTAAAAGAAAAAAAGATTATGGAGGAGGAAATGATTGGGGAGATGCGGGGAGCAAGTATTGTGTGTTCTGCAAAGAAAGTTGGAGGTAAATAAATAATTTTGCAATGTGCTGCTGCCAGCCGCAAGGTTAAGCAAATGTTAGTGCTTTGTTTCTGTTTGATATACAGTAATTGTAAATATATCTCTTAAAATACTGATATTCTGGTCTATAACTCCTCCCCGAACTATCCGCTGCCCTGTATCTTGCTCTCTCATTGGCTGCAGGTCATCACCAACGTAATTTTCAGTCAAAACACATTTCAAATAGCAGGATTTTGAATCGCCGACAGGTCCAGATATTTAGAATGCCAAATAGCTCACGGGCGACGGCGACTCATCTGCGATTCTGTCAGATTGCGTCTTTGATAATTCACACTGCGTGATTGTCACTCGCGTGAACGAGCACCAATTTCGATTTCGGGCATTTGCCAGCGATTTTCGAGTGGTATTGCGCGTATTGAGTATAATTTTATTTTGTGCTAGCAACCAAAGTGCACGTTCATAAAGACAAGTATATTGGCTATTTAAAACAGAATAATGGATCTGTGCGTCATGACTTAAAGTGACAGCTGTCTAATATAACTGCTTCTAAATTATGAGATAATATAAAAAATATCTATATGGCAGTTTTTCTCCTATGGTATCAATGTCAAAATAGAGGCCACTGAAAATGCTGAGTGGCTAGTAACTTTGGAAAACCACTAGCCACAGTGGCTGGTGAGCAAAAAAGTTAATGTCAAGCCCTGGATATAACAATGATAATTATAATGATGATCATAACAGATTTAGTTCTACCTATAATGTATTTGCACTATGTATTTCCCTGCCGTCAAAATACATATAAAATGTCAGGACACTCGATTCCTGGCCAATGTCCATGGACCACTGGTTCTTTGGCAAGTTGTCTTTAATTTGAGAAGATCATTGTTTGTTTTACTTCTGTTTTCGCAGTAAAGCCCTATTAAAACCAGTCATGTTGCAGGATGTTTTGCCACACAGTCCGGCTGAGGGGGCTTGTCCCATCAGGAAAATATTGTCAATGCATACCCTCTATTTCTTTAATAAGTTAAGTTCTGTTACCTGCTCGTAGAATAAGAGCATGTTTACCAACATGACAGAACTTCTTCACTGTATCCATGCAGAACTGAAACAAAACAATGCAAACCATAAACACAAACTCAGATGATACTGAAACAATCTACATTTTTTCAGAAGGGGCAGTCGTGTCAAAAAACACTGAACCAGAATTATATTACAACACACACCTTTTCATCTCCATCTCTTGGCATGTGCAGGAACCAACAGACACTTCGCAGGCAGGTGCTATATTCACTAAAGTAGTACCAACAATACTGAAGACAGAGAAGTTTGGTACAAAATGTGCTACATTTGGATAATGCATAAAAATAAAAATAAAACAGAAAGGTAATGGTAAAATGAATATAGCACTAACATTTCGCATGCTCTTATCTATCCGTGTCAAAGATTGAGTATACTCACACTGCCGTTTACATTTCTCAAAGCAGAAGTCTCTTTTGCAGTCACAACCCCTTGAGCATAAAACATGTTGCATGTGACATTTATGGTTAGATTGCTTAATTGCTTAAATTGACCGTATATTCCGATACACTACATATATTCATAAGCAAACTTGAACATTTCAGGCAAATTAATCTCAGATCTTAGGTTGGTGTTGAGTTTGACTTACCATTACCGCGTGTGTTCATTACAAGACTTGTTGCTCTTGTGTTTTTTACTGTAATAGCACACAGATTGTTTGTTTCTCTCATCTCTTGGTTGTTATTGCAGTCTGTGGCATGCTGCAAGATGAGGACACAAAATATTAACCCTCTGTTCATCACAATTTATGTTCAGAAACAAACATCAAATAAGTGTTAAAAGTTTAATTTCTGTGCCACTAGCAGCAACAAACAGAATTGAAAGGATAAGAAGCAGGTTTCCCCCAAAAACGAGTGTCTCTTTTGCTTGAGGAGAAGCCACACAATTAGTATAACGGCACACTTTAAAATAAAATCATCACAATATAACGCGCAAATGTTTTGGAGCAATGCAAACTGACCTCTGACTTTAAAGTATTCATACACTGGGCAGGCTGAGCTATGTAACTCTGTGTCTCCTTTACTGTAGGTGAGAAACAGAATATAAGTCACTTTCTTATAAAAATAAGTTAAGAAAAAGCTCTAATATTTGATGGACAACAAAATTTTGCCCATATAGAGAATGAGACCTTCGGACACCTTAAAGCAGTGATCTCAAACTCAATTCCTGGAGGGCCACAGCTCTGCACAGTTTTGCTCCAACCCTAATCAAACACACCTGATCCAGCTAATCAAGGTCTTCAGGATTACTAGAAACTTCCTTGCAGGTGTGAGTTGGAGCTGGTTGGAGCTAAACTGTGCAGAGCTGTGGCCCTCCAGGAATTGAGTTTGAGACCACTGCCTTAAAGGGATAGTTTGCACACAAAAAAATCTGTCATCATTTACTCACTCTAAAGTTATTTGAAAACCTGTATGAATTTCTTTCTTCTGCAGAACACTACAGAATATATTTTGAAGAATATTGGTAACCAAACAGGCCCATTAACTTCCATAGTATTCTTTTTTTTTTCATTATTATTATTATTATTATTCACAATATTTTCTTTTGTTCAATAATAAATAAATAAATTTATTCATTTATAATGAATAAATTCATACAAGATTGGAACGACTTGTGACAAGGGTGAGTTAAATAATGACAGAATTGTCATTTTTGGGTGAACTATCCCTTTAACTAAACTAATAAAAAAATCAGAATTAGGACACAAATTAAACTCAAAACTCAAATTAACTTTGACATTTATGCTTAAAATATTTCTGTCAAACAATTCAAAGGTCACATACCTATCACAGTACCACCATCTTTCAAATCTTCCGTCTTGGCGTCTACAGCAGTTGAGTGAGGTTCGCTGATGCTTTAAAATAAATTATAGATTAAGAAACAGAACCATATTCAGTAAAAAAAAAAAAAAAAACATCTAAACTTAAATGCATCACCAAGAAAGAAGAAATTCAATTAAATACAAACAGCAATCTTACAGTAGTAAGACTTTCTTCACACATTTAAAAAGATCCATCATTGTTTATTAAATCTTAAATGAATTACCGATCTGTGCTCAGGTCCCAGACAATCTTGCAGGGATTTCCAGTTTGAAGTTTCGACTCAGATTTTTGCTGTGTCTCTTCATTCTCCTCTGTTGACGCATCTTCGTTACTCACAGTTTCAGTGACAACAGCCCCGAACAACTCTGGATCATCCTGTATCACATCCAGTATAAGGACATCTTCTTCATATGCTCGAGAAACATCCAGGAAGCTGTCGGCAACCACAGGAGATGGAGGAGGGGTGGAGCCTTGTTTTTTATCTTTAATCTGACATGTCCCATCATCATCAAACAACAAGCTCTCAGCAGCATGATGTTCCACTGACTCCTCATCTGAAGACAAACTAGCGAAATTCTTGTTTTCATCTTCAGAAGATGAGTCTGTGATTGTGTAGTTGTCAAATACTTGCATTATTTTCCCTTCTCCTGAACAGTCAGGGTTGCTGTCGGGTGTATGCACAACCAAATTTGGAGTAACACTTTTGATCTCCTGGTCCACCGAGGAAGAGGTTGTCACTAAAGAAGAATGCTGTGCTTTTAGCATTTTTACTTTAAGACATATTTGCGAGAGTGACCCTGGGTTATAGAGAACTCGTCTACCAGCATTTTCGACCCCCTCCTGATCCTCAAATGACGTTGCTCTTGAGGTTTGGCTAACAGGTTTGGGATACAACGAATCTTTGGGCAATTTTTGATCTTCTTCGCTGATGACAGGAACATCAGACGGATTGTTAGACCCACTTGAAAGCATTTCCTGATTAGACTTCTTGAGAAGGGAATGTTTTTTTAAAAGACCATTCCCTTCTAATGACGCTGCATAGTTAAGACCATTAAGTTTGTAGTTGTTACCCTGTTCAGTCATTACAGGTGCAGAGTACTGAAGAACATCCTCAAAAGCTTTCTTCAGACTTTGGTTTGACTTCAGCTCTGCCGGTTTGGAAACATGAGTAAATATGACTCTTGGACTGTCTACTAGACATTTCCAAGCCCTTTCTGGTGTGCAAGTGGGTGGCTTTTCGCCAAATGCACTGCAAGTGCTGTGTTCTGCAAGTTTCGAAATATGAAAAATATCTTGAGTCATACCTCTGGGATTGTTAAGACTTTGTGCTTGATATTTTGAAGTCATTTCCAACACAGCTAACGTGTCAATGGGTGGCTTCTCACCTGGTGCAGAAGAAAGTAGTTGCCCCTCCAGTACTTCTCTTTCGTCATCACTGCTCTTGCTTTGCTTTGTGGGTTTGGAAAGTTTGTTTTGAACATCCTTATCTGATAAGCATTCAGGTGCTACACCGTGAGAAGTCTGAACAGTGGCAGGAAATGAAGTGGTCACAATCCACCGGCGTCCAGTTAGATGCGATGGTCTGATTTCGTTAGGAGGGCCAATTCTGGGGAAGGGCCAGATTTTGCATGTGCGTGCGCATGATGATTGAGGGAAAAATATGTAGGCTTGCGTTCGCTGGCAGGAGAAACTCTCAGGTGAGTTCACTTCACAATCAGAATCCTCATTTCTTCTGTCCTCCTCCTCTTCATCCAGTGAAAGACCCCTGTTCTCAATGTCATGTCCGAAACCAAAACCATTGACAGTAACTCGTCTGAGTATTAAAGGTGGTACACGACGCACTGGGCTGGAAGGACTTTCAGAGATGTTATTCATTTGGCAGGCCTTGTCTTTCTCACAGAAACGCACAACAGGACCGTTGTCTTCACAACGTGGGAGTACCGAGGCAGTTCCTTCAATGTCGGTCTGTCTCATCCTCTCGCAGTCTGGATTCCTTACAAGGCAAGCATCCCATTCCTTTACAGATCCATCTGGAGTCTCTGCTGTGTCTGAAATGTATGTGCTGCCTGTAGCTCCAGATGGAGGATCACCTGATGAGAAAGAAGCACAGCTATGGGTTGGAGTGGAAACTTCCCAGGATTGGTTAGCAATCTTACTTCTTTGCATCCTGATGTCATGGAGATGAGGTTGCACGAGAAAACTGAATTCTTTCATTAAGCACCTCACTCTTTTGCATTTCCTCTTTTGTCTTAGTACCGCTGGCAAGTCACATGAGAAATCACGTGAGGCTATGTCAAACACTCGGGCTACATCACACAGTTTCACCATGGGGTTTTTCTCAAAGCGGAAAATCGGTGTGGTCGGGGGCCGACGGGACTCAGAGTTATGACAGGCACCTTTCTGCCACGCAGTCGGGCTGGGGCGGCCAGCTCTCGATCTGTGATTGAGTAAACGGGCCAGATTCTTACTAGGGGGAGGAGTGTATTTTACATCACCACACAAAGCACAGCACGAATTTTTCACCAATCGTTTGCGGTCTTTCCTCGAGTCTGACCTAAGTCGTCGTCTCAGCTCAACTTTTGAACTGATATCTGCAATCAGAGACAAAGAATGTGAAAAGGGTGAGAGTAAAAATGCAATATGAATATAAAGAGCCTCCCTATAGCTGTTTTCTCCCAAAACACTGACAAATTTCTCCATTAAATCATATCAATCAAAATGCTTGGGATTCTCCACCCAGAAAAGGAAATTCTGCTATCATTTACTCACCCTCATGGAGTCCAAGGTGTATATGTATATTTTTTCTTCAGATGAACTCAAAGATTTTTTTTTTTAAATAGTCCATGTAGTAATACAAGTGAATTGTAATCCAAAAGTTGACACTTCAAAAACCACACCAAGCGATGATGACTACCCAATGTGGCCGTTTATAAGAGCGTCATGAAGCACTACATCAGCACATTGTGAAACGTAAAATAAGTGCCTTGTGAAACTCGCGCAAGTAACACGGAAGCACAGACCTTCACAACACACTTAGCCTATATCATGCTTCAAAACATGCTGACGTTTACATTAACTCAAACGTGCATATGATTATAGCTTATAGTTTATAAGGAAGCAAAGGTTTAAAAAAAAATAATTATTATTACACATCTATCATTTCGCTTCAGAAGACATTGATTAATCCACTAGGATAAGGTGACCAGATTTCTGAAATAGAAATTTGAGTAGTCAAAATATCACTGAAATCACATTTGTTATTATCCATTATTTAAAAAACAGAGACAATACATTTTTTAATGTTTGTGTTTTTTTAATTGTTGTGGGTTCCCTATATTATTATTAACATTAATAATTATTATGTTCGTTTGATTATTGGGATTTTTGGTCTAGTTTTAATACAATTCACCTCACCACTTTTTTAACTTCAAATGTTTTGTTACATTTGTGCTTGAAAATTACTCTTACTATTCTTATTTGGGCTTGTTATTTTGCATTTTGGGCTTAGACCTATTTTAAGCAGAAAGTGTGTGTATTCTGCAAATGTAGGCTATTTGTTGCAAGTGTAATTGGTTTTTTTTTGCTTGTTTTTTTTTTATTACATATAGTTAAGTGTGGAAATTACTGCGTTGAGACTGGAACTTTTGGAGACTTTAAAATTATGCAAAACAATCCTGCACCCTGTTGAGGCCCTGTTATAAAAGCACATACAAAACAGTATTAGGCCCTGTAACTTTATATAAACAAGAAGTAACAGTAGCATGTTACTACCCTGAAAGCAATAACAGTGTTTATTTGGTATTTGATGATTATGGTGCTCTGCTCTAGTCTAGGTTACATTCTTCATGAAGTACGACCAAGTACAGTACCTCACAGCGCCATCTGTTGGTGAAAATAATCAACATGATTGCTCCTATAATCAGCAGGCTGCTGTATGTTGGTTGGGCTTTTATGCAATGTAGGCTATTTGTGGATTTGCGGGTTGTTTTGAACAATTTGTAAACCGGGGACAATTCAGGGGACAGCTCCGGGGGACGGGACACCAAAAACCAGGACTGTCCCCAGAAAACGTTGACTTCTGGTCACCTGACACTAGGATCATGGATTACTGTTATGATGGCTTTATGTGGTTTTTGGTCACCTGACACTAGGATCATGGATTACTGTTATGATGGCTTTATGTGGTTTTTGAAGTGTTGACTTCTGGGTTACTATCAGCTTGTATTTTATGGATTTACAGAGATGGATTATTTTTCAAAAAAAAAAAAATCATTTGTGTTCATCTAAAGAAACAGTCATACACATCTGGGACAGCACGAGGGTGAGTAAATGATGTGAATTTTCATTTTTGTTTAAGATGGATATAAATCAATGCACTTATAACCAATCTGTTGCTCATCTCTGCCTCTTGAAGGGATGTATAGTTAACCCAACTGACTTTGCTGCCTGGGAAACATGAGGTCTGGAAATAAATAACTGGGAAACATGTTCCTCACTAAATTACCTCCACCTTTATTTGCATGTATAAGGATGTCTTGACCCTTACTTGGTGTTCGTCCAGATATAGTGGGTCTGGCTTTACTTGCATGAGCTCTCCGGACTTCCGTCTTGATGGTAGTTTTCACCTGTCCATCAGACCCACCAAAATGATCAATAAAGAGTTTCCTCGGTTTCCTTCCCCGGCGAGATTTTTGGTTTTCTTGACTGCCAGTTTTTTTTCCGTATTTTGGATCTAGTTGGGCAGGTGGAGTTTGATCCACTGATTCTCCACAGACGGTGGATTTAATAGAAATATTATCTGACTCAACCGACACTTTACTGTTTATATACGACAGTGCGCGACATGGCGTTCCCGTTGGCCCGTGTATAACGCGCTTCCCGCCACTTAGATGTTTTTTCCTGGCAAAGCACAAAGCTAAGCGCAAACGGTAGAACATTTCTTTTTTATGTTCAGGCAATTTTTTCAGTGCTTTTTTGGACGCTGACCGACTCCTTGTACAGGTAACTTGAGCTTTAGTAATTCCACCTCCACAGTTACTAAAGCCACTGACTCTGGATGTGAAAGTACCTTGATTATAATGCCCTCGGCAGTCGTCATGTTCAGCATAAGCGTCTTGTTTGGAGCTCGCCTGCCCGTCAAAATAGGGCGGTGGTTGGGGGTCGGCGGTAGAGCAGATTTCGTGGGCGTTTAGCTCTGAGGAAACGACATCTGCTGCCTCCGGAGCTGGAAAGCTGTATTGGCCTTGTACCTGTATGCCACGATCGGCAAGTGGGTTTAAACCAGACACAGTTTTAGGTCCAGTCCATCGCCGTTTATTCTGCTCTAATTTGTTATATTGCTTAAACGAATCCCTCTTTAATTTGATCCTCGAAACGCCGTTGCATGAAAACATTACTATAGCCAACTGCGATTAACTAACGTTAACGAAAAACTTGTCACGCATAAATTTACTCAAATCTTTTTCTCCTCAATGCACTTAAAAATCAGCATGTTACAATTTATACTGAGCACAAATTGTCGATGTAAGGCACACAGAGACTGTTAAAGACAGCGTCGCATTAAATTCGTTGTTTCCAGCGAGACGTGCATCAATCGCGATAAAGCTATTGACTAAAATGGCAAGAGGTAATATACAGATGCACGTCACAAAACCTACTTTTTAAAGACAATATAATGAAATATATGTTCCTCAATACCTGTCCGTGTCACTTTGAGATTATTACTAAAACAAAAAAACACCCTCCCACTTCCAATTTCGAGTTAAGACATGCGCAATTGATGGTAGAGTGTTCGATGAATACTGCCGCCGCGTGGTTTAACCATGGGTTTAACGTTAGTCTTTTTTTTTTTCTTTTTTTTTTTAAAGGAGAATTTTTTTTTTTATTGATCTGAATAACAAAACATTATGAATTATAGAAAGGTAGCTTCCATTTCTAAGGCTTTTTAATTTTTAATCTAATTTTTAATCTTTCACGGATTTTGCAATGAACCTCTTTTATTTATAGCAAAAAAAAAAAAAATCTTTCTGGAAGCTGTAGGCTGTTGAAACACTACAAATTTGAACCAGTGACTGCAAGAATGAACTAAAATTGAGAATTCACTTCTCCTGAATCTTCAAATGTAATTCAAGTAATTTACTTGAAAATGTTAATCTTCAAGTAATTTAGTTGTAAAAGTGCTCACGTTGCGAAGACTAAATTAAGGCAAGAAATTCCACACTGAATGTTTATAGGAACTTGCTGGATAAGGGATGTCATACAGGCATCTGTTCTTTACAGATATCAGTCAACCTACTAAATCTAAATAAATAAAAATCTAATTAAATAAAATCACCCTGTCAATCAAAGAACAAGAAGTCATATATCAAAAGAAATTAAAATAGATAGGAAATTAGAAATTTCTCTTCATCTTCTTAGAAAACACATTACCATTAATCTAATCAGCACAGGCAGCATATCCTACAGGGGTGTCCAATCCTGGTCCAGGTGTGTTTAATTAGTGTTGGAGTCAAAGGCCTTGTCCACACTAATATGTTTTCGTTGGAAAACGCTTATTTTTTTCTCTCTGTTTTGGCTTTCTGTCCTCACTGAGACTGTGTTTTTATTAATGAAAACAAAGCTTTTTTTAAAAATGTTCTCCGAAATGGATAAATTTGAAAACTATGTTTTCGAGTTGCAGGCCTAGTGTGGACTGTCAAAACGGAGGTATTTAAAACCGATGACGTAAATTTAGTCATGTAACGCATAGCCTATTGTAACAATAGATATTCATGTTAATACCGGTATTGTGCCTGTTATGTGCTATTCACTTTCATACTGTTGCTAAAATATGTTCATTTGCACACTGCCACACTCTTCATATCACAGTCCTGCAAAGATGACAGGAAATTTACTTTTTAAATTTGCTGTCCTGCGGCAATACATGAGAGCAGTTGCGTTTTAGACCAAACATATGGTGACTAAGTGCGACCTGGACGCATCAGTGGATGGTGAGATATTTTGCTACATAAAATTATCCTGTCAGAAGAATTGCGCGATAACTTTATTATTTATTTTTCTGTCTGTATTATCTCAGTGATGTTTTACGCATGCGCAGTAAGGTGAATTTAGCTTTTCAGGTGTTTTTTTCAAAAGTTTCTCATCCACACTGAAACGTCGGGAAACGGCTGAAACCGATAGTGTGGTGTAATGCTAGGTCACTTCCGTGATTTGGGAAAAGCCTGTAAAAGTTATTTGCAAAACTCACAAGTGTAAGGGAAAAGCTAGTGATTTTAACAGTCCATAGAAATATATCCCAAAACTTAGTGTTAACTAATAATTGTTGCAATACTACCAACAAAATATTTGTGCATTCCTGGTACATCTGTGGTGAAGAGATAAGTCCCACAGTAGAGATGAGTCCCACCTTAGAACCCAAGCAATCTGATTGGTTCAAAGTACATTTTATGGGTAATCGCTTTAGTGCCTGGTTACAAATCAGACAAAATCACTTCATTATATAAGATGTTTGAACTACGTTATAACGAATATTCATGTATTTTAACTTATGTTTCATAATATATAACCTAGTGATCTCAAACTCAATTCCTGGAGGGCCACAGCTCTGCACAGTTTTGCTCCAACCCTAATCAAACACACCTGATCCAGCTAATCAAGTCTTCAGGATTACTAGAAACTTCCTTGCAGGTGTGAGTTGGAGCTGGTTGGAGCTAAACTGTGCAGAGCTGTGGCCCTCCAGGAATTGAGTTTGAGAACACTGATATAACCGAAGCTATAGATTGTGAAATCAAACATTTCTTGTTCTTAGTGTTTTTTTAGTTAACTTATACAATTCAGTTGACAATGACTATTTAAAAGCTGTCTGTCTTTCTGTTAAGCTGTGTGTATTGTGAAAAGAACTATACAAATAATTACTTTATGGCAGAAAACTGCTAGACTACCTGTTTTAAATGTTTTCACAAACTGCTTTTATCTTATCTTGTACATAGCAGCGGATTTAGCTGTAGGCCTACAAAACAGCAGGATTTAGAATGCTACATAAAGCTGCTACATAAAGCTACCACATAAAGCTACCACATAAAGCTAAAACAGCTCACATTAGCTACAAGTTATTGCAAAAACAGCTTTAGATCAGGCATATTACTGCGGTCCTAAGGTGGGATTCATCTCTACAGTGGGACTCATCTCTTCACTCTTTTCACCACACCTGCCTTATATAACCGTATGTCTGGGTAGGAGTGGCTCGACGTGCAAATATCACTCACCAATATTCATTGGCCCCTTTTTTCTACTCAGAGGTGATTGGGGCTCCCAAGTGAGACTCCAATACGTCAGTATCGACATAACCTCCTTCAGGGAACGAGAGTTGCATCAGTAACTGAGACTGCTTGTCCAGGATTTGAACCCCGGCCCTCTCCCACTCTAAGTGAGAATCATACCCCAAGACCAGTGAGTCTCTGGTTTGTAGCTCTGGAACAAATTTCTTTCTGCATAGACCTGTCACATAAAGGGTCCTATCACACACCTGGCGCAATGCAGCATCAGGCGCGATGCAAGTGTTTTTTGCTAGTTTCAGACTGACGCAGTTATCATTTTCACGTCCTGCGCCACATTGTTTAAATAGCAAATGCATTTGTGCGACCATGGGCGCGCTGGTCTGAAAACGCGTGCGTACACTTTGTCCTGTAGATGATCCGTTTCCTCACTAGAGAAGCGTTCAGTTTTTCCGCTTGCAAATTCCGTCATGTAAATAGCGAATCCGCCATGGCTCGAGTGCAACTGGCTTTTAAATGGAATGGGAAATGAGACTCTGATTGGTTTATTACACGTTACGCCCAAAACACACCCATTACTCATTAAGAGAATAGGGATAACCCTTTTAGACCATGCGCCGGGTGCGCCGACCATTTTTCCCGTCGTTAAGCTAGAAAAAGTGGATTCGGACACGCCCTAAGTGCACTTGCGCCGTGCTCTTTAGACCATGCACTTAGATCGTTAAAATATGTGTATCTCTTGGAATCAGCTGGGTGCTTAGTTAACAACCATGGCCTTTGCAATTCGGAGGCCAGTTTTAGAACCAGTCAGAGGCCCCCTCAATCAAAAAAACAGACAGACAAAAAGTGTGCATGTATCCACGCATGCACAGGTCCAAGGCATTTATCTTGCAAGGACACTTGTACTTGTGAACATGATGAACATGCTCCTGAACACTAATTGTTTCTTTTATTTTTGGTCTCCCCCAATCATTTTTTTATGAATGGTCATTTTGGAGGAATAAATATTGACAAAATTATCCACAAATACAGCTTTATTTTTACTGAAAAACTGAGGTGCATAAGCTCATATCAATGAGGCCTACAATCAGTCATGTCCAAAAAGAAATACAAAACCTGTCCTAGTTGAAAGAAAACATAATATAGGATAATTCATTTATTACCAGGTGGTCTGGATAAGTAGGCAAGGGAAGTTTATTTATATAGCACATTTCATACACAATGGTAATTCAAAGTGCGTTACAGAAATTAAAATAATCAAAAGAAATAAGAATAATTAAACCAGTTTAGAATAAAAATAAATAAATAAAACAGTGCAAACAGTCGGACGAACAGTGGCATAGTGCTCATTCATTAAATGCATAGCTAAACAGATGTGTTTTGAGTCTGGATTTGAATGTGACTATAGGAGCACATCTGATCTCTTCTGGAAGGTGGTTCCAGCTCCGGCTGGCATAGTAGCTAAAAGCAGACTCTCCTTGCTTTGAGTGAACCCTTGGTATTTCTAGCTGATGTGATCCTAATGATCTGAGTGATCTGTTGGGTTTATATTCAGTGAGCATATCTGCAATGTATTGAGGTCCTGGGCCGTTGAATGATTTATATACCAGTAATAATACTTTAAAATCAAATGTAACTAAATGTAACTGGGAGCCAGTGTAAAGACCTGAGGACTGGTGTGACATGTTCATATTTTCTGGTTCTGCTCAGAATCCTGGCAGCAGCGTTCTGTATGAGCTGCAACTGTCTTATGGTCTTTTTGGGAAGGCCAGTGAGGAGTCCATTACAATAATCCACCCTGCTGGTGATGAAACAATGCACAAGTTTCTCTAGGTCTTGACTGGGAACAAAGCGTCTAATTCTTGCAATATTTTTCAGGTGATAGTATGCTGATTTAGTTATTGCTTTGACATGACTACTGAAACTAAGGTCTGACTCTAGAGTCACACCAAGATTTGACTTGATTTTTAATTGTTTGACCCCTAGAGTGAAGGTATGCATTCACTTTGAGAACTGCATCTTTGTTTCCAAACGCAATGACTTCAGCTTTGTCTTTGTTTAACTGAAGAATGTTTTGGCACATCCAACTGTTGACTTCATCAATGCATTGTCTCATGATAGTAAATAATGAGTGTTGCTCCTGCTGCTGCGTTTGCGTCTGTAAGCTTAGCATATTTTTCTGTTTTGAATCATTATTTACTATCATTCCTTGTTGTTGGCTGCAGATAAAGTCCTAATTGTTGGTGATTTTAATATACATGTGGATAACAAAAAACATGCATTGGGATTGGCATTTAAAGACATTCTTAACTCTATCGGAGTTAGACAACACGTGTCAGGACCTACTCATTGTCGTAATCATACTCTAGATCTAATATTATCACACGGAATCAATGCTGATGCCGTTGAAATTCTGCAGCAGAGTGAAGACATCTCAGATCATTATCTAGTCTCGTGTAAACTTCATTTTGCCAATGCTGCAAAGCCGTAGACCTATCACTTCTGCCACTAAAGATTGCTTTATTAATAATCTTCCTGATCAGTTTCATCATCTCAGCATCCCAGATAGCTTAGAAGAACTCGATATTGCTACAGAAACTTTTAACTCTCTCTTTTCCAACACTTTAGACACAGTTGCTCCGATGTGCTTAAAGAAGATTAAAGAAAATAGTCCAACGCCGTGGTACAACGAGCACACTCGGGCCCTTAAGAGAGCAGCCAGAAAAATGGAGTGCAACTGGAAGAAAACAAAACTAGAGGTATTTCGCCTTTCATGGAAAGAGAGATCGATTGCATACAGAGAGGCCTTAAAAGCTGCTAGATCTGCTTATTTTTCAACCCTATTAGAAGAAAATAAACAAAACCCTAGGTATTTATTTGAAACAGTGGCTAAACTAACGAAAAATAAAGCTTCAAGCCCAGAAGTTTCCAAGCAGCACAGCAGTAATGACTTTATGAACTTCTTCACTTATTAGATTGATAATATCATGGAGAAAATTATAACCATGCAACCGTCTACTACAGTATCGCATCAGGCAGTGCATTGTAGTCTCCCTAAGGAAAAATTTGATTCATTCATTGCTATCCACCTTATTCTGCGCCCGTTCTATTTCCCATGATTCATAGCGGTTTCAACTGACTAAACGGTTTTCTACTTCCGGTTGAAGTGTTTGTTTACATAGAATGTTAGTAGCAGCTACTAGCGTAAAGGCTACGGTGATCGTTTGTAGTTAGGGCCGTAGTACTCGAGTCCGGTCTTGGACTCGAGACCGTTTTTCTATGGTCTCGGACTTGTTTCGGACTCGCTGGCATTCGGACTCGGACTTGTCCCGGTCTCGGCCACTGGTCTTGCCAAATATGGCTTTTGGTCTCGACCAAGTCCGGGTGTCTTTATTATGTTCCCAGTAAGCACACATACGTCGCCGCGATATTAAAATAAAATATTATTGGAGGGGAAAGTGAAACAATAACTTGCTTTGGTCATGGGCATTTCGGCTCTTTTTTGTGAGCCGGTGTTCCGACGATTTGTGCTGCGTTGTCGGAAAATGCTACCGTAGCGCGAATCGATCACAGAGAATGTAATTTATTCTCTATTGTTTCCATAATGGTGTAAATCTCACAATATTATGACATCGTTATTTCATTTAAAACAGGGTAAGTGTATGGGGTGCATATTTTGATATTTTAAACGAACTAGCAATTATCACATTTGATATAACAAGTAAAAATTAAATTATTGTATATTATATGAAATACAATTATAATAAAATTCTAAGTTATGACTCGAGTATACTGTACTGGTTTTATTTTTAAAACAATGTGAAAAGTAAACATTTCGGCTCGTTTGACTCAGCTCACTGAAAAGAGTCGGTTCTTTTGACTCACAAATTGCTCTTTAAAAAATAAATCTTTAAATAAATTCACTGAAAGTCCACCGCTAGTGCAACGTGAATATTCACATTTTTAATTGTCCATAACAACCCAAAAACTTGCCTGCTTGCCTTGCACATCTAATTAATGGGCAAAGGTTTCCGACTTTTTTTCTTATGCTTCAGTTTTAACGCAGCTAAGTTAACCACTCTAAACGTTTACTTTATTGAATGTATCTGATACGGAACCGGACATGGGCATTATCTCCTTCTTATCTTATGCTCGAAACACTCAGTTTCTAAAAAGTTTGAAATCTTCTTTGAATTGTTAAAACAACCAACAACAGCACATGAGGAGCTTGAACTCATTCTCTCGCTGCTAGTACAGGCAAAGAGTATAGAAGTACCAAGAGGCGAAACTCCGTTGCAGTTTTGACAACAGCCACTAGGTGGCACTTCGGTAGCGCGGCCGCCATTTTGGACTGAACCAGCGGCTTTACCGTTAGCACAACTACTGTATACAGCATTAACATTATGAGTGGAAATAATTGGAAACAAAGAAAACAGTGTTCTGCCATCAACTGCAACAACTACCAGTGTACAACCAATCAACTAGCATTTCATAGATTCGATCCAGAGAGGTAAAGTAGAAAAGGTTTTTATTAACGTTAAAGTGAGCTAACGTCAACGATAACAGGTGCTGTAACGTTAATGTAAGCTATCCCATAACCGCAGTAACAGTTTGCTAACGTTATGTATTTGGTCGAAATTGAGTCAAGACTCGAAGTGGGCTTTTTAAATCGCATACTTTCAGAGATATATGAACACCTAAACTGGCAAATGACCGCTTGATTTAATTCATTGTTATCACTAAATTATCCTTTTAACTGTCACCTTTTTTTCGCATAAACATGAAAATCACTATCCAAACTTAAATGGTTGTAATTCAAGAATGCTTTGGAATATAGACCTATGGTTGGTCTTGTTTTAAAGAAGACATTTGTCAGATTATTGTTGAAGTGAAAAAAAATTATGAAAGTGAAACAGAAATAAGTTATATAAGTTTGAGTTTATTAAAATGTACAAATTTAAACATAGAATTATTTATATTTTATATAAAATATATCTATTACAAAATATATTTTACTCTATAACTGCAAGAAAAGGAAAGCAAAAAATCTGAACAAGTTGTGTTCCACATTTTATGTTGATCTTTCTCTCGCTCCCTCACCCTTTCTGATGTGTGCTCTACACGGTTTGGAGCTGCGCGCTCTTGCTCGCTCGCTCTAGATTCCGGGAGATTTTAGCTAATTTGTGGGCATCAGGGAGCTGCTATCAATATGCGGGAGACTCCCGGAACTTCCGGGAGACATGGGATGTCTGCTATAGAGATATTAAAAACTAGAAACTACTATTTAGTTAATTTAACCGCTTTTGAATTTGAACCGGTATCGTTCATTTCTATGACAGCTGTGTTGCGTTCAGTCCAAGATGGCGGAGCTTCAGCTCTGCGCATGGGTGCGTTTGTTGCAATGGAACGTTCTATTGAGTTTCGCCTCTTGGTACTTCTATACTCTTTGGTACAGGTCAAGCGCTACGAACCGGAAGTAGGCAACCGGAGTCGTCGTTATGGCAGCGCGCATTGTTTAGAGCAGAATAAGGTGGATAGAAGAGGAAGAATTTGCTAAACTCGTAAAATCATCTAAATCGACAACATGTATGTTAGACCTTATACCGACTAAGCTAATAGATCCTCTTCTTAATATAATTAATTCATCTTTGTCACTAGGACATGTACCGAAAACTTTTAAGCTGGCTGTTATTAAACCTCTTGTTAAAAAAACGCAACTTGATCCTAGAGAATTAGTCAATTACAGGCCGTTCTCGAATCTACCTTTTTCTGTCAAAATTACTAGAAAAGGCAGTATCCTCACAACTATGTTCCTTTTTAGAAAGAAATGGTATCTGCGACGATTTCCAGTCAGGATTTAGACCATATCATACTACTGAGGCTGCTCTCATTAGAGTTACAAATGATTTGCTCTTATCATCCGATCATGGTTGTATCTCTCTATTAGTGTTACTGGATCTTAGTGCTGCATTTGATACCATCGACCACAACATTCTTTTGAATAGACTTATTTTGGCATTAGTGGAATTGCACTAGCATGGTTCAAATCATACTTATCTGACCGTTATCAGTTTGTAGCAGTAAATGAAGAGATGTCATATCGATCAAAAGTTCAGTATGGAGTACCATTAGGCTCAGTACTAGGACCGTTACTGTTCACCCTATACATGCTACCTTTGGAAGATATCATTAGTAAGCATGGAATTAGTTTTCACTGTTGATGTTGATGCTGATGATACTCAGCTCTATATTTCTACGCGCCCCGACAAAATGCACCAATTCACAAAGTTAACAGAATGCATAGCTGATATAAAAATTTGGATGACTAGTAATTTCTAAAAAAACAGAGTTTCTAATTATTGGGCAAAAAACCTCTGCACGTATTAACCCAGAATACTGTCAAACAATTGATGGCTGCTCTGTCAAGTCTTCATCGTCGGTTAGGAATCTTTAATTTGAAAGCCACGTTTCTAGCATCTGTTAAACCGCATTCTTCCATCTTAAAAATATATCTAAATTACGACATATGCTTTTAATGAAAAATTCGGAACAGTTAGTTCATGCATTCATGACCTCAAAGCTAGATTATTGTAATGCTTTACTGGGTGGTTTTCCTGCACGCTTAATAAACAAAGTCCAGTTGGTCCAAAACGCAGCAGCTAGAGCTCTCACTAGAACCAGAAAGTATGACCGTATTAGCCTCGTTCTGTAAACACTGCATTGGCTCCCTATTAAACATTGTATACATTTTTAAATATTGCTTACTACTTACAAAGCACTAAATGGTTTAGCTCCCCAGTACTTGAGCGAGCTCTTAACACATTATAGTCCTTCACGTCTACTGCGATCTCACAATTCCGGCCAGTTGATAATACCTACAATATCAAAATCAACTGCTGGCGGTAGATCATTTTCCTAACATTGTCCGGGAAGCAGACTGTCACTAATAGCGCCTCTGTGGCCCTTTCCGACCGAACACAGCGGGAACCATCACCCGAATATTAGTTCCGCCCGGACTCTTTTCTCACACGGACCCAGTACTTTTCCGTCCCAGCTGTGGCTCATCATCCCATTAGTTATTGCCTTTATAGGCGCGGACTTTCTCTTGTTCATTGCGAAGTCTTATCGTTCCCTATGGTCGTAATTCTGAGCGTTTATCTCCGTGTTGGATTTTCTGTGTATGACTCTAGACTGTGTACCCTAGATTATTCCTGCCTGTTGACGATTCTTAATAAAGCCTTGCAGATGGATTCGAATGTCTCTGACTCCGTGTTACAGAAGACTTCGCTACCTCAGGATCCAGCGGCTTTAGATCAAGTAGTGACTGAAGTGACACGGCAAGCCTCTCTGTTGACTGTGCATCACCAACAGTTGGATCGGCTGACCACCATGACCGAGGAGTTGGTGCGGTCTATGCGGTCGCTCACACAGGCTGTGCAACAAGACCCCACTGCATCGAATCCTCCCACTGCAGCCCCCACCGCGCCGCCTTCCGCGGCCCTCACCACGGGAATGCACGCACCCCGCTTGGCACTTCCAGAGAAGTATGACGGCTCTCCAGGCAAGTGCAGGGGCTTTCTTATGCAGTGTGCCATCTATGTGAACTCGCTGCCGCCGGGCTCTGTGACAGAGGATGGCAAGGTTTCCCTCGTCTGCACCCTTCTCACCGGTAAGGCCTTGAGCTGGGCAACGGCCTTGTGGGAGGGCCAACAGATGGTTTTCCCGTCATATCAGCACTTTCTCACCAAATTCCGGGAGGTGTTCGATCACGCTGAGGATGGCAAGGAGGCGGAGGAGGAACTATTAAACCTTCGCCAGGGATCTTCCACCGCTGTGGATTACGCTCTCACGTTTCGCACGCTAGCAGCCCAGGCGGGCTGGGAAGGAAAATCCCTAAAGGCCATGTTCCGTCGAGGGCTTCGCACGGACCTGCAGGCTGAGCTCGCTTGTCGGGATGAGAGCAAGACTTTGGAGGAGTATATGGAGATGGCGATCAAACTGGACCATCTGCTCCGCTCTCGCGGGAGTCGCCAACCACGATTACCTCTCACCTCACCCCAGTCTTTGGCTCACGCCCTGGAAGAGCCCATGCAAGTGGGATTTTCCCGCCTCTCTGATGAGGAGCGCGAGAGAAGGATGAGAAATCGTCTATGCCTCTACTGTGGTCAGTCTGGTCACTTCCGAGCTCAATGTTCCGCTCGTCCTCCTAGAACCACCAGCACTCGGGTAAGCCACAATTCCTTGTCACCCTCTCTCTTGTTGGATGTGTGCTTGATCGTCCACGGCCGCCACATCAAGACTAAAGCCTTTATTGACTCAGGGGCGGCCGGTAACTTTATTGACCAAGACTTTGCTAATCGCCATCGCATATCTCTTGTTCCATGTGACCCTCCTATGGCGGTGGCAGCCCTGGATGGAAGACCACTAGGTGCTGGAAAGATCTACCACATCACTGAGGCCATCACACTGATCACCAGCTCCCTGCACACCGAGACCATCCAGCTCCATGTCACCCAATCACCTCACCACGCCATTATTCTTGGCCACCCCTGGCTCACCCTCCACGATCCACAAATTTCCTGGAAGGATCAGGACATCACCCAGTGGTCCCAATCTTGTCTCCAGAGGTGTCTCAAATCCCCACAGAGGAACCATCACGTGGTCCCAGTTCCCCAACCTGAAAGTCAACCCCCGCAGGGCCTTCCCGAGGTTTACTGGGATTTCCAATCTGCATTCAGCAAGTCCCGGGCCACCCTGCTTCCACCTCATCGGGACACGGATTGCGCCATCGAGCTCTTACCTGGAGCCACGCTCCCCAAGGGTCGTGTATACCCCCTGTCTCAACCCGAGACTCTGAGCATGCAGCAATACATCGACGAGGAACTCGCCAAGGGGTTCATCCGACCCTCCACCTCACCTACCTCGGCGGGCTTCTTTTTCGTAAAGAAGAAGGACGGATCCTTGCGTCCCTGCATCGACTACCGAGCCCTCAACGAAATAACAACCAAGTACCGTTATCCCCTACCCTTGGTACCCTCAGCCCTGGAACAACTCCGCACTGCCCGTATCTTTACCAAGCTCGACCTGAGATGTGCCTACAATCTCATTCGCATCCGGGCAGGTGACGAGTGGAAGACGGCCTTCTCCACGACGACTGGCCACTATGAATATCTGGTCATGCCCTTCGGTCTGTCCAACAGTTCCTCTGTCTTTCAGGCCCTTATCAACGATATTTTCCGAGATATGCTCAACAAGTGCGTCATAGTCTACATTGATGACATACTGATCTACTCCGACACCCTGTCCGAACACGTCCAACACGTACGGGCTGTGCTCCAAAGACTAGTCCAGAATCAGCTGTACGCCAAACTCTCTAAGTGTGCCTTCCACCTCTCCACCGTCTCCTTCCTAGGATACATCATCTCTGCTGAGGGAGTCACGATGGATGACAGCAAGGTTTCCGCCGTGCTACACTGGCCCCGTCCCCAAACCGTCAAAGACCTCCAACGTTTCCTGGGGTTTGCCAACTTCTATCGAAGATTCATCCGGGGTTTCAGTCAAGTGGCAGCTCCTCTAACGTCCCTCACTCGCTGTGGAGGTGGATCCAACAAGCTGGCATGGTCTACGCTCTGCGAGAAAGCGTTCCAAGATCTTAAGACTCGTTTCACCTCGGCTCCCATCTTGAAACACCCAGACCCCCGACGTCAGTTCACTGTGGAGGTGGACGCCTCCAGCACAGGTATCGGAGCTATACTGTCACAACGCCAGGGAACCCCAGAGAAATTGTACCCGTGTGCCTACTACTCTCGTAAACTCAATCCCGCGGAACGTAATTATGACGTCGGGGACAGAGAACTGTTGGCCATGAAAGCGGCCCTGGAGGAATGGAGACACTGGTTGGAGGGCTCGACCATACCCTTTCTCATTCTAACCGACCACAAGAACTTGGAGTACTTGAGAACCGCCAGACGTCTCAATGCCCGCCAGGCCAGATGGTCGTTATTCTTCTCCAGGTTTCTCTTCACCATAACCTATCGGCCCGGGTCCAAGAACGGTAAGGCGGACGCACTCTCCCGCCAATACGACTTGTCCCAATCAGACACCTCTCCGTCCACCATCATTCCCATCTCCCAGATCGTCTCCCCCGTGCAATGGGACATCATGGCCGAGATCACTGAGGCCTTAGAAACAGATCCTGCTCCTCCGGAATGCCCTCCTGGACTGACCTACGTCCCCGCTCCCCTACGGCATTGCGTACTGACACTGATCCACGAAAATCCCAGCGCCGGCCACCCCGGCGTCCAGGCGACCAGGGAACTCGTTCTCAATAAGTTCTGGTGGCCTTCCATGACTCAACAGATTCTAACCTTCGTCAAGGAGTGTGTCACATGCAACCAAACCAAATCCCTACGCCAGCGCCCTGCCGGTCTGCTCCAGCCTCTCCCCATCCCAGAGAGACCATGGTCCCACCTGGCCGTCGACTTCATGACCGACTTGCCACCTTCTCACCACAACACCGTGATTCTCACCATCATTGACCGGTTCTCCAAGACATGCCGCCTTATTCCGCTTCCCAAACTTCCCACTGCATGGGAGACTGCTCAAGCCTTGCTCAACCAGGTCTTTAGATTTTATGGTTTGCCCGAAGACATAGTCTCGGATCGAGGACCCCAATTCACGTCCCGTGTGTGGAGGTCCCTCTGGTCTCAGTTAAATGTCAACGTCAGCCTCACGTCAGGGTACCACCCGCAATCCAATGGTCAAGTGGAGAGGCTGAATCAGGAACTCTCCCGCTTCCTACGAGCTTACTGTCACCTCCATCAGGAGGACTGGAGCGAATACCTCATGTGGGCTCGTGTGGAAGCCCTCCACCCAACTTACCCCATTCCAATGTGTGTTAGGCTTCCAACCTCCACTATTCCCGTGGTCCGGGGAACCTACTAACCTCCCCGCAGTGGACACCTGGCTACGGAGGAGCGAAGCTACCTGGGATCTAGCACACACCAACCTACGACAGGCAATCCAACGAGTTACCCGCCAAGCCAATCGCCTCCGGAGAGCCGCTCCCCCATACCAGGTCGGACAGTGGGTCTGGCTCTCCACCCGGGACCTGAGACTCCGACTCCCCTGCAGAAAGCTTAGCCCAAGGTACGTGGGTCCGTTCAAAATCCTCAGACAAATCACTCCTGTGTCTTTCCGTTTAGATCTCCCATCTCATTACCGCATCTCACCCACTTTTCATGTTTCCCTGCTCAAGCCCGCTGTGGAACCGGGAGGAGAGGGGGACCAGGACGAGGCCGCTCCGGCAGAGACTCCTCCCCTAATGGACGCAGAGGAGAGCATTTATCAGATCAACCAGATCTTGGACTCTCGGCGCCGAGGCGGGGTTCTCCAGTATCTCGTGGACTGGGAGGGATACGGCCCCGAGGAGCGGTCTTGGGTCAATTCTAAGGACATGCTTGACCCCCAACTTACTGCTACATTCCACCGGGAACACCCGGAGAAACCCGCTCCTCGTCCTCGTGGTAGACCTCGGCGCCGAGGAGGAGCTCACGTCGGGAGCCGTTCGCAGGGGAGGGGCTCTGTCACTAATAGCGCCTCTGTGGCCCTTTCCGACCGAACACAGCGGGAACCATCACCCGAATATTAGTTCCGCCCGGACTCTTTTCTCACACGGACCCAGTACTTTTCCGTCCCAGCTGTGGCTCATCATCCCATTAGTTATTGCCTTTATAGGCGCGGACTTTCTCTTGTTCATTGCGAAGTCTTATCGTTCCCTATGGTCGTAATTCTGAGCGTTTATCTCCGTGTTGGATTTTCTGTGTATGACTCTGGACTGTGTACCCCGTTGACGATTCTTGCTACCTGCCATTGCGACCATTGCCTGTCTATTGAACTGTGTCCCGGATTTCCTACGTTGTTCCTGTTTTCTGGTGATTATTCCTGCCTGTTGACGATTCTTAATAAAGCCTTGCAGATGGATTCGAATGTCTCTGACTCCGTGTTACACAGACATACTCGGTCACTTTAAATCTAGACTAAAAAACGCATCTCTTTTACCTGCCATTCATTTAGAACATTATACATTTCTATTATTCAAATCAGTTAAATGATTATTAGGCTGCATAGATTAGGTAATCCGGAACCAGGGACACTTCCTATAACACCTGATGTGCTCGTTACATCATAAGAAGAATGGCATCTACGCTAATGTTAGTCTTTCCATTTATTCCGAGGTGTACTGAAGTCAGCCAGATCCAGGCCGTATCCGGATCAGATGGTGAACCTGCGCCTGGACATGACCCCAACGCATCCCTGAAGTGCCAGCCTCATCGGCCCTGTGAATGCCTCATGGACACCTCAACAAACCCATCTCCATACCGGCGTGATGACTCCGACCTCCAACCAGATGGAACTGGATAAATATTGTGAATGTTTTGATCCAATCTAACTTCTGACTTGTAATGCTGCCTGTATCATAATCATACACTGGTCATTCGGTGGCCAGAGGAGAACTGGCCCCCGACTGAGCCTGGGTTCTCCCAAGGTTTTTTTCTCCATTCTGTCACCTGATGGAATTTTGGTTCCTTACCACTGTTGCCTTGGCTTTTGGCTTGCTTAGTTGGGGACATTTAATATTCAACAATATTATTGATCTGCATTACTTCAGGTGGACAATGACGCAATTTTCTTCTAGAAACAAGCTTTGTTGTATTATTTTCATGTTATCACTGTGAAGCTGCTTTGATACAATCTGTACTGTAAAAAGTGCTATATAAATAAAGGTGAATTGACTTCACTACAACCAGGCTCATAAGCGCACTAGGGGTCTAGTAGAGCGCATGTTTGGTGTTTGGAAGATTCACGCTTTCAGTGCCTTTGGAAAACACTTCGGTTCATCATTGCAACAACTGTTCTTCACAACTACCTGAAACAGCAGGGATGCCCAGGAGGATGACAATCCAAATGTGCCACCATTTCCATCAGACCACAGAGAAGGACATGCATACCGAGATGCTTTTGCGTTGTGCTACTTTAAATAGATATATTTACATTGTTTACCTTTTCATCTGCTCAGATCTGATACATTCTCACATATAATGAGCAAATAAAATATATTTTAAAAGTAAAATTAATATTTTGTCTGGTATGTTACAGAAACAACATCCAACTTGACTTAATGAAACAAATGTGCCGTTTGCACAACCACTGACAGACTGTCCCGTATTAACATATTTCCGCCCTCAGCCATTTTTATACTGTTCACCAAGGCAGATTGTCACGGGGTGCTTCTCAATATCCCTCCTCGCTCCTCCGTCCTCCATCCTATGACCTGGAAACCAATCGAGCTCAGCCATCTTGAAGGACATCTCAATTCTCTAGTTGCACCGCGAGGAGGCAAGGATCAAGGAGTGAGGAGGCTTCCTGAGAAGTCATGAGCGAGGATACACAGGTGTATCCTTTGCGGGAGAGCTTTATTGACTAAACATGACGCACGTATACATTATCCTCCCCCTTCACATTGGTCACAATCATTTTAATTTATACTTTACCTTTGCAGTTTATATAAACCACACATCTCACATATTTCAATAGGGTATCTTGCTTTATTATTATTTATTATAAATTTCTTAAATAACCAAACTAATACAACATAAGGGCAGATCCTTTGAGCAAAGCTGATGACGCTATGAAGTGACGCTCGAGTGATCAAGTATTCCAATGTATAAAAAAGCTTTCATTCGATTCCTCCATCCTCATTTTCTTTCCTTGCAAGCTTCCCTCGCATCCTACAGGGGGTGGAGCTGAGACGCGAGGAAAGGAAACGAGGAAGGGAAACGAGGATGCACAAATAAGAATTGAGAAGCACCCAAGGCATCACTTTACGTGTCTTATGTCGACACCCCCCATGGAAGAGAGGGGTGGGGTGAGCAGTTGCTTATTATCATTTAAAGAAACATGCACCGAAACAGGTCGATGTGAACAGAGCTGTTTTTGAGAAGGTAAAAAGGGTGTTGTTTTACACAACCATTGAGGAATTTTAACCAAAGTATGTTACAAACTTTACATGAAGACCCTAAACAATCATACCAACTTGTGCACAATGGGCATTCAATGACCCCTTTAAGATACTTCAACTTATGTTCATGGAATTCAATAGCCAGCCTTTCATTGACAGTGAGACTTTTGTTCACATTGGGTGATCAGTACTGGCAGACATTGCCGCCCTTGCTTCTGAGGATGTTCAATTCTGTCCATATGTCTTTCTCCTGGAAACAAGACAAGTTCATATATATATATATGGTCAAATAAATGCAGATTAATGCTAAGATGTTTGATGACACAGAAGCAAATTAAAGTTTGAGAGGGAAAGAAAGAAAAGGTAAAGTGAAATGTATTATACTTAACATAGGTGTGTGTGATACATCATCTGAACTATCTAGATGATCTTCATCTGGTTTGTTCTCCAAAGGTGGCTGGCTCTCCATTATTCCTGTCAGTAACTCATCCAACTGGTCAGCGTCTTTATTTGCAGGTCCTCCGCCAGTCCTAAATCTCTCTCTTCGGTCTTCAGCTTTTTTAGGTTTATTTTTACATTCTTCCACAACCCCTGTATATATAAAATAACTACTGCAATAACAGTGATTTAAAAACAACAAAAGTTAGGTAATTAAGCTAACGATTCTTTCCTAATGTACGAGGTGGCTAATTCATACGAATTCATACCACCTCACTCGTACGAATTTGCACGATTTTTTGTAAAATCGTACATACTTAACGAGTTGCCCAATGAATTAGTACGAATGACCTACCCCCTGACCCCGCCCCTAAACCTACCCATCACTGGGGTTTAGACAAATCATACGAATTCGTATCAGGACAGGGAGGGGTAACCAGCAGTCAGCAAGAAAGTTTAGTAAACCCAAGGTATGTCATTTTCCCTCGAGAGCAGAAATGCCCAAGGTTTGAGTGGGTAGAAGAAGCCCATAGATGTTTAAATTCTAAATATATGACATCTACTGAGCAGGCACTGTTTCTGTATGACCATCTTGATGGGGAAGCTAAGTCAGAGATCTGATTTCGTCCCACTGCAGATAGAAATGACCCTGATCCAATCCTGGCTATTTTGCTTGAAACATTTGGTTACCCTCAATCTTATATTGAAGTACAGAAAGAAAAATGCAATAACGCCAGCGTGATGGGGAATCTTTACGTGAATTTTCTCATGCTGTAATGCCTTTAATGGAGGTAGTTGAGCATAAGAATCCAGGGGGAATTCCTAATTCTGATTGTGTAATCCGTGATCATTTCGCTGAGTATGTTCAAGATAATATGCTTCACAGAAAGTTAAAACGTCTCTTAAGATCACGACCTAGTATGTCCTTTATCGACGTTCGCAGTGATACAATTTCTGAAAATGTGCTTATTTAAAGTGCTGGAGGCATTTTGTGATTATTTATATTATGCAACATTTCTAGGGGTATTAAGGGGTGCAGAATCCAAATCTGCTGTATATGAAGCTCAAAAATGTCCCAAAATGCCTAAAAATTTAGAAATTCAAAATGGCCGCCGCCACCAGGCTGAAATCAATTGTTCAATATATCTTTTTGACTAAACAAGGTACAAACATGAAATAAATGTGCTTTTGTAAGTTTTCCTACATGGGCAATTCAATGACATATTCAGATTTGAGATGTAATGTGAAGAAACTGCTTAGATATTGCAAAAATAGTTGTTTTTAACTATGAACTATTATTAACTAATTAATAATTAAGTTATTATTATTATTATTATTATTATTATTAATAATAATATTATTATTATTATTATTATTATTATTAATATTATTGTTGATATTATCAGGCTACATTACTTACTTTGTATTTTGTTTTGAGGTCAAATGTACAAACAAATACAAAAAGTTACAAACTTTAATTAAATGTTCACAGGTTTTCACACATGGGGAATTTAACATCCTGTCCTGATTTAGATCAAGTGTCAATAATCAGCTTGAAAATCACACAAGTATAGAGAAAAAGGTGGTCATTAGTGATAAAGAAGTTGTCAATCAAATAAGATCCAAAAGCAGGAAGATCCATGGGCCATGGTGATATTTATTGAACTATATGCCAGTAGAAGTTACAGTGACAGCTTATTCGCAGTCCTCTTCAATGTTCTGGCAAGTGTTGTCAAGTTTCCTGCAGTTGCATGCGTCTATTCATTCCACTCTTTCTGAATAATAGAAGAATAGAATAGATAGATTACAACCAGTACAAGTACAGGTACATTGGAATACTCTACCAGTCTATCATATTTGTACATTCTTGTACACAATGATCAACATCAGCTAATTCCCTATACACATACCTGCAGCTGCAGCGTTGGCTGAGGCATCCCTTGGTACATCCACAAGAAGTGAACTCCCTGCAGGCTTTAGGCATAGGTGGCAGAGACATTAGCCGTGGCACTAATTGACCTTCCTTGTGCATCCATCCCATTTCATCCACTGGAGGAAGATCAGGATGTGGCAGGTGAGCTTGGTTCCAGATTGTCGCTTGATAGTGTGAACGCATGATATGAAACTTTACTGCATCTGAGGTTGGAAGCAGAGTCTCTTGTGGACCACCTTTGCAAAACAACTTCACTCTTGCTTTGTTGCATGTATCAGCCTCGGGCACACCATACATCTTACAGATGAATTTCTCTGTTGAATTCACAATATCTTCTGTGAGAGGGCCCTTCCCAAGGCCAGTAAGATCGGTGTGATGTTGCTCGAACACCTGCCAGGCTGTTTTCTTTCCATGACCGCTGAACTGAGACACACTATCACAGCCAGTGATGGCATGGAAGGCAAGGAGTGTGTTCACTTGATCATCAGAGAGTAACTTGCGAATGTCATGTACTGTGTTACGGTTGTGAGTTTTGTCTGTTGTGGTTTCTGCTGTTGTCTTCTCCTCCTTTTAGGATTGGTCCTGGACATAATGAGAAGCTATTGCTGGTTGGACCAGAGAAGAGGCCTGGACTATAAATTCCCCAGAATTCCTCTGGATGGAGCTCTCTGCCTCTTTGACTGCACTTGTTGTTGTACTGTGTGTTAGCTGGTGAATATGTAGCACAATAGATTGTGATTGCCGTGCTCCTTTGTATGTTAACAGAGTGCTGTTAGCCACTTGTGATTTGTTCCAAAAACATCAAGGCCTTAATGATCCCACCTGTAAAAGTGTACTTGTTGTGAGAAGCAGTAGGGGGTGAGTGCCTTGTTTTTCTTTGTAGGCCAAAAGGCCGTTACTTTTTCTCCTGTTTTGGTTAGTTAAGGAGATAGGGTATGTTATTGTATGTTTTGTTTATTTTATTTTATGATTCATAGGGAAGTTAGTTTTTTGTGGGAGAGTTAGTTTCTGTTTGTTTATTGTTTTGGCATTAGCTCACCCCTGAAGATTTTTGCTTCGAATCTTTTCTTTGTTTGTTTGTTTGTTTGTTTGATTCTTTCTTTTCAAGAGATTTTGTAAAAAATTTGAAGTACACCGCTCTGAAGGCAAACAAAAGAGCAAGAAAAGACAATAAACAAGTTTAACTAAAAAGTATTGTTTTGTTGTTTATGTTGCATCCCTGACCTAGACCAGGGATTGTAACAACTGGAAAATACTTTGGATCCTTTGATGTCCCGGCTTTCATGTAGAGATGGGTACATCCAATTCTGTCATGATGTGCTAGAAGTAGAAGAAGCACGTCTGTGTCACGCGCTGACACGACTATTGTGTCCATAGGAGCCTGGATGCAGTGCAAAATCAGTCGTGTATCAGCCTCCTCATGGTCAGCACTCAGAGAGGAGATTTCAAGTTCTGGATCTGATGACTTGACAGTGGTCGCTTCAGCAAACCCACCTGATACTACAACCACTAGCTCATATTCTGGGCTGTGTTCTATCAGATGGTTTGAGAGTAGTCAAGCGAGATCTGCTTTGTTCTCTTCCAGTGCCATGAAGTTCGACCAGTCTGCTGGAAGTGGAACAGAGTCATTCACGATCTCTCTGCGTACTGGTCGGTGGCGCTGTTTACACTTCTTTCTTGTGCCTGTTTTGATGGATTCGTCATGGTACCTGTCGAAGACTACATCAACCCTCTGGTACTTCTCTGCCATCTTCAACACTGAGTCAGCAAATTTGTTGGCATAGTTGCCGAATGTTGTGATGAAGAAGTTAACAAATGTAAACTGTTTCTCAGTTTATTCTGAGAAATAAAGTCAGAATTGCGAGATGTAAACTCGCAATTGTGAGATAAAAAGTCGCACTTATCTTTTAAAATATTTTATTCTGTGGCGGAAACAAGCATCCATAGCAGACCTAGCAGCTAGACTAGTTATTCAAAGCTAGCATAACAACCTACTTGTCCAGTCAGTGATTACGAAAGATAACCAGGACTTAATTCAAGTCTGTGAGTTGATTAAAGTGAATGTGATTTGACATGAATGAGTATATACATGAGAGCTTGGTAAGCTATCTAAGAAGCTAATATTATTTTTCTTAATTTAGAATCCTGCATCATGGAGAGAAAAAGAGGAAAAATAACTTGTAACTTTGTTGTTCCAGAGTTAGAGGTTTACCTGTTAGATTATAGCCACTTCTCCAGACACCACTACAATACTGGGCCTAGCCCAAACCACGAAAAACATCCCAAGACCATTATCCTACCTTCAACATTGGTCCATATAATTTTGCCTACAGTACATAGTGTAGCAAGGTAGTCTTCAGAATTTGTAATAATTTAATAATACAATTTTAGGGGACCCCCCAAGAGTCCTAAGTCATTTCGAACCCTGCTCTACCCCCAGAACAGAAAAAGAGATTGCCTCAATATTTGCGCTTTTCGAGCGCAACATCATTCTGTCCCTCGGCCAGTTTTGCCTATTGGTTCATTTGTGTACAGGCGAAGTCATCCTCCTGGTCTTCATAAAATTCAAGACCAATGGGAGCCTGTTGTATACGAAGTAGTATGGGGTACTATACATTACAAGATCAAGCCCAAAGGTCAGTCAGGCCCAGAGCGGAATATCCTTCGACAAGAATTGCGCCCATTGCCAATTGATCTATTCTCCCCTCACCCGTGTGCGATTGATGTGGAGTTACCTATAGATGTGCCCAAGGGTAATGTGGCACTCAGTCCTGACCCTAGTACCGACGAGGAATTTGACTTAGTGGTGTGTCCAGGACGGTGACATTTTTCGAGGGAGGTGAATGTAAGCTGTAGGACCCAGTAGACGCCACCTCTGAGTGCTTTGTTGCTCAGCCGGCTATATAGTGTGACGTAGTCACAGAGCGACAAGCCAAGCTAGCGTTTCAGCACAGTGTGTCAGTACAGCGTGGGGAATGAAAGCGCCAGGATCACGGGTACAAACCAGTGCTGTTGTCATGGCTTGAGACTGGAGGTTGGCCATAGGGAAAATCCAGTCACTGTTTTTCCTACTAATTTTATCTATGCAATTTGTCTACCATAACTCATAATGTTGTGTTTATGTCAAATGCCCTGTGGGCATGTGAGGAGAGAGAGGGGATTTTTGTTTTACATTGTATTTTTTAGTTGTTTTGAGTTTCTTTGATAACCTTATGTACACTCTGTGGGGTTCTTTTAATTGAAATACTAATTGGGCAACGTGTAGTTTTCCAAAGAGACAAACGCTGCAGTGGTGCGTGTGGAGTGAGGGGGGGATATTGCTGTGTATCACGTGTACTGGATTTAACTGTGGTTATTTTACCTGTGGTATTCTTCTCAAACTTTATTTATTAAGAGTGACATGTGGTGTGAATAAATTCTGACACGTCCCAGGAGGGAAACTCGGTACATGCTCTTAAACATTTGGTGTTTTGATTGAGGGAAGTTTCATGGGGTATTACATTGAACTATTGTGAAATAAATGTATATTTTTGATACACCAGCTTCCATCTGCGTCCTTTAATTAGGGTGGCTTACGTGAAACCAGGTAGGCCTTTTGAGCTGACTATTTAATGGTATAATCATTGGTTCTTGATATATTTAATTAGTAGTTTAGGGCATGTAAAACGACCCCTGGTGGCCCCTGTTGCGAGGCCCGTTTCAAGTGAATCATATCAAAGGCCACTACTTGGTGCTTACTCCCACCCAGCGGCGTTCAAGAGGCGTGGATAATTTCTGCTGCTATTTATTTATTTTTACAATGTGCATGCTTGTGCTTGAATAATTAATTAATTAGAAGTACTGGAGATTTTCCCAAATAAAATAAAATAAAAGACACTTTTTTGTTGCTTTTGTGGTAGATTTTTCCCTAAACCTAACTATGTATCAGGAACCTAATTACCTGCGTCTAAATTTACCTGGGGCATCTCCAGTTGACACCAAAGCGTCTACAGTCAACACTTAATAAATATATCTGGGGAGTCTACAATTGACACCCAATAATCTTTATACTCTAGCTCTTGTGTCTACAGTCGACAACTGGCTTCGAGTTCCTTACCCTAACTTGTTCTCTTAACTAGCTTGCTCCCCTATCTGACTTGCTGCGCAGCAATAATAAACAAACAGACTTCAGCAAATGTCCTTTAAATGCTTTAATCACGGCCAGGAGAGTTTCCCGAACAGTTCTCCAGAGAATCTCCCCTAAGAAGAATAATACATCATGGCTGGAATATCTCAGACAAATTTCATTGAGAATCCAACCAGTAAACACAAATACAACAGTTTTTATAGACTAGGAGAATGGTAAAAATGATATGAAACATTACATAATTTCCCTTCAATTTGATTGGTTCTTCATAGACAAGCCCTCTTGTTACTTCATAATCACAAGGTTTCAAGTTTAGACATCTGTCTAGTTTTATTTCCCATATTTGTTATTTTTACACTCACACAACCAAAGTTTTCGCCAAAAGGGGAAACATTTAAAAGCATATGAATGTTGTTCCTGCAAGAAAAACAAATGTTAGTTATGATTAATAAAAAAATCCATCACACTTTCATATAGCAGATGCATTTTAAATATAGTTCATGAGCACAAATTTATTCATGTATACATATTAATTTTTAAATGCACATTTGTAGAAAGCCATAAATGATCATGCAATTTTTCCTCCTTCCTTTCCTTCATATTTTCTGCCTCCTTTTCCTCTTAAATAGTAATACCTTTCAGGCATCTATCTCTCCCTTATCACCTTCATCTGATCCTCCTTTAACTCACACCTGAATATTTTCTCTCCTTTATTTATTCATTATTGCATATCTTAAGCACAGCCTGGTTGAAGTCTTCTGATTGGTCTGCAAATACGTAGTGACCTGCACCCTGGATGACCTTGGAGGAATTAAAAAGAAAACTGTTACTGTTTAGAGTTTTTGAAGGGAAACAGTGTGATCAATGGAATAAAACTCACTATGATTTTTGTGTGCGAGTCAGGTCTCATTTCTTGAATGGCTTTTCCTGATTGGCCATCAATGCTGGAACGTGATCCGTAGATGAAAGTCATGGGAAGAGAGGGACTGATCATCTCCACGCGGTCCATCATGGGGTGCTGAGGCCATCCATATGGGATTGTCATGTTTTTAAATGCTGTCTCACCACTGCCCAATCACAAGACAAATTTGTAAACGTTTTTATTTTATTTTAACCTCTGTCTGTTAGGTTAAAAAATAGCTTGTATTCTGCCCGGGTTCACAGTTTACCTGGCTGTTTGTGCATTCACATGGTATATGTAATCAGCCACAGTGTCGTCGGCAAATACAGAAGCGTATTTCTGCTTAAAATCTGATCGCAAAAGCTGCAGCAACAAAGGACCTGAAAGAGAAATACATTTGTAAAGAAAGATCAAATACCGTATTAGGTCTATGGGATTTCTTTATTTCTGGTGGTGATCTTACATCTCACAATATTACTACACTGCAGTTGAGATGCATCTTAACTAGTGCTGTCAATGTTAGCGTGTTAAAAATATTGGTAACACTTTACAATAACAGTACATGAATAAACATGTACTAATACCTGAATTAAAGCTGCAATATGTAATTTATTTCGCGCTAGGGGCCGCTAACCTCTTACAATAACAAAGGCATAGGTTGATAACGCAGTGAATAAGCGGAATCATGGAATTTGTCGTCATGCCGATGGATCTAATAATGTTTATGGGAAATAATGGCTGAGTGAATACATTCATGTTTTTTAACATGTCGCGATTGCTAATGAGAGACAGATATCAGCGCCACACGCGAGTCCCGTGGATATAAAGGAATGAGGACATTGCATTCTACCGAACTACCTGCAAGTGCTGAATTGCTGAATTAATACTCAAACTGGTCAGTTTATGTAACAAATTAAATATTGTGAGGTAACGCAGCGCTGTTTCACTTGGTCTACATCATACTAAACTGCATTTGAGTGTGTTGAGGGTTATAGGGCCCTATCTTGCACCCAGTGCAATTGACTTTGTACACCGATGCATGTATCATTCCTATTTTGCACCCGACGTACAGCAGGCTTTTCCCTCGACAGACACACAAATTAGGGAATGAACTTGCGCTCCCGGGGGCAGTCAGGGAAAAGAGGAGGCGTGTTCCGGCGCAAATGTTCCCTGGTGCTATTTTGCAGTTCCAGAAAACAATTCCGCCACAGACCGAGAAAAACCTAGTCTAAAGTCAGTGGCGCGTTTTCAGTGGCGCTTTCAGATGCTATTTTAAGGGCGCATGCTTGGCCATAATGCAGCGTGTGCACAACGCGCATATACTTTGCTTCTTTCATCTACACACAGATGCAGCAGTTGCCATTTTTGCAAACCATACATAATTACAAGGAAAAATATTCCACATGAGGGAAATCATTGTGGTGTCCATGAAGATGTGAAAAAATAAGCATAAATCTAACTAGCAAAATGATTATACGCCTGTTTAACCGAAGCTAATTTGGGTGGGTTCCTCCCATCCCCATACAATGTCACTTCTCTGTCTTTTACAGCTCTGATGAGAGCGTTGGTCTCCTCGGCTGTGAACCGCTCCTGGCGTGCGCCTCACCTTTGTGCCCAGCTGCTTATCACGCAGTAAAACTGCCCCTCCCATCGTTTCTGAATAAGAATCCGAAACAAGGACTGGTTGGATGTTGTCCTGCTTCACTTCACAGACGCTGAGTGAAAAGAAAATTTTATAATGACGGGACGAGACACTCATTTATATGACCCTATATTCAACAGGAAGATCCGCGCATCATACATCATTAAGCTTCTATGTCATTGCACATGCGCAGTCGTTTCAGTTTCGGTTTTCAATCCAATCAAGTGTTTACATGTTCTCTCGATCGGATTTGAAAAGGAATAAACCCCCCCTTTCAAATGGATCGATTAAGGTGTTTACATGAAGGCTTTTCAGGCCGATTGAGCTGTCAATCCAATTACTAATGGATTATTTGGTTGCATGTAAACGTAGTCACTGTGTGATTTTACTTGAGGGGGCACATCATTACTAACTCATGATTAAAGGAGTAGCTTTACACTTAAGTCAGATCCGTATGTTCGTTTGTACAAAAATATAAAGTTTTAAATATGAATATTTTTCTTACACAAACTCATCGTTTTGCTTCAGAAAGCCTTAATGAACCTCCAGGAGCAACGTGGAGTTCTTATTTAATAGATGGATGCACTTTTTTGAGCTTCAATCTGATGGTTGCAATGGCTCCAATCCACTGCCATTATCAAGCTTGGTAGCGTCTCAGGGTGTTTATTAATTTAACTCAGATTGTATTCGTCTGAAAGAAGAAAGTCATATAGCCTACACCTAGGATGTACGGTGGCCGAGAGAGCTCAACGCGCTGCAACTGAAGAAAACACATGCAAATAGAAAAAACACCCGCAAATTAAGAAAACATCTTCATCAGTTTCACAACACATGTGTGCTCCAAATACTCACAACACAACCAAATACAGAAACGCTCTGCAAAAGTTCACAACACAACCAAATACAGAAACGCGCTGCAAAAGTTCACAACACAACCAAATACAGAAACGCGCTGCAAAAGTTCACAACACAACCAAATACAAAAACGCGCTGCAAATAGGACAGAACACAACGGAAATGTTTCCGGGGAACCCAATAAGTGACGGACGGACGGCTCGCGAGCTTTACCAGAGAGACGCGGGCTCTGGCTTTACCTATGCCCTACTCTCTTAAAAGGGCAGACGGCAGAGCCCTTGAATTGGGCACTTTGGAGGGAGCGGGGCACTTGTGTGCCATTATGTTGATGAAGGGAGCAACGAAAGACAACGTAATTTCCTCATTATTTTCACCTGGGATGTTCCCATGACAACGCAGTGCGTGTCCATCAGCTGTTCTTACCAGAAATATAGTATTAATGCTGTTAACATAACTGTTGCAAATAAATATACATTTTATACAACAAAGTTTTTAAAATATGTGTTATCTTTGTGTGAGTGTCTCAACTTTACAACTTGCCGTCTCATATTTGGACCTATAGCTACATTCTAACATTTCTTATGAAACTTATTTTAACATAACATGACAAAATGTGTTCAATGTAACTGATGTATAGATTAATGTCTTTTCCTCTTTCTTTTTCTCTATCTTTTTTATTTATTTATTTATTTTAGTCTTCAGCTCATTGTTCTTTTTAGTATTCTTATGGCATTGAACATATCGCAAATATACATTTTGTAGGCCTATATTGTATACAAAGTTGTATGTCATAAACGTGTCATCTTTGTATGTTTTGCAAAAAAATAAAAAATAAATAAATAATAAAAGTAGACAGCTGTAAGCACGTCCTAGCCGGGTCCGTCACTTATTGCGTTCCCCGGAAACATTTCCGTTGTGTTCTGTTCTATTTGCAGCACGTTTCTGTATTTGATTGTGTTGTGAACTTTTGCAGCGCGTTTCCGTATTTGGTTGTGTTGTGAGTATTGGGACGCACGTGAGTTGTAAAACTGATGAAGATGTTTTCTTATTATTATTTGCTGGTGGTTTTTTTTCTATTTGCATGCGTTTTCTTCATTTGCAGCGCGTTGAGCTCTCTCGGCCACCGTAAGGATGGCTTGAGGGTGAGTAAATCATGGGCTAATTTTCATTTTAAAGTGAACTACTCCTTTAACTAACTATACACTAACATCAACTAATGGCTTGTTAATGCATGACTGTGTCATGACTACTTGATGGGGCACATCATAAATAACTTATTATTAACAAACCATACATTAACATCAACTAATGGCTTGTTAATGCATTATTTTGTCACAAGTTAACTTGAAGGGGGCACATCATAATTAATTTCATTTTAATTAATAATTTTAATTAATTTAATTAATTTTAATTAATGTCAAAGCAGCCTGAGATGTGCGACCCAGAGTTGGACACAGCTGCTCTTCCTTGGTGGAGGGCCGGGCGGAGAATCTTTTGTTTAATCAAATTCTGTTCCGCCATTGGTGTCTCAGTCAGTGGTACCCAAATTCTCAGTAAGAGCAGCTTCTCTATCTCTGGGTCTCAAGAGGGCGCGGATGGCAGTGAGCGACGCTTCCATGCCTTGCCACTCCCGTCCCCCTCCTCTATCGCCAGCGGGCAGCAGTGTGCGGTTCGGGGACACCACCAGGCCTTCCCACGCACCCTCTGCCCACCCTGGAACCAGGTTAGTGTTGCACAGCACACTCAGACCCCACTTCGGGCAGCCTCAGTGCCTCCCGTGTTGAGTTCCTGTGTTCCGCCTCACTGCTCCACCCCGGGTACGTCCGTGGTCCTGTTGGGATCTCTTTTCTCAGCTTTTCATAGGATCTGTAAAACCGCATTCTTCTATCTTAAAAATATATCTAAATTAGGACATATGCTTTCAATGAAAAATGCGGAACAGTTAGTTTCACAGTTAGCATTCATGACCTCAAGGCTAGATCATTGTAATGCTCTACTGGGTGGATGCCCTGCACGCTTAATAAACAAAGTCCAGTTGGTCCACAATGCAGCAACTAGAGTTCTCACTAGAACCAGGAAGTATGACCATATTAGCCCGGTTCTGTCAACACTGCATTGGCTCCCTATTAAACATTGTATACATTTTAAAATATTGCTGACTACTTACAAAGCACTAAATGGTTTAGCTCCCCAGTACTTGAGCGAGCTCTTATAGTAGTCGCATTATAGTCCTCTACTGTGATCTCAAAATTCCGGCCAGTTGATAATACCTAGAATATCAAAAACTACAGGCGGTAGATCCTTCTCCTATTTAGCACCTAAACTTTGAAACAGTCTTCCTAACATTGTCCGGGAAGCAGACACACTCTGTCAGTTTTAATCTAGACTAAAAACGCATCTCTTTCACCTGCCATTCATATAAAACATTATACCTTTCTATTATTCAAGTCAGTTAAATGATTATTAGGCTGCATAGATTAGGTCAGCCGGAACCAGGGACACTTCCTATAACACCTGATGTACTCGTTACATCATAAGAAGAATGGCATCTACGCTAATGTTAGTCTTTCCATTTATTCCGAGGTGTACTAAAGTCAGCCAGATCCGGGCCGTATCCAGATTAGATGGTGGACCTGCGCCTGGACCTATCCATGATGCATCCCTGAGGTGTCAACCTCATCAGCCCTTTGAAGGCCTCATCGACACGACAGCCATCGGCACTGATCCTCAACAAACTCGTCTCCATACCGGCGTGATGACTCCGACTTCCAACCAGATGGAACTAGATAAATATTCGAAATGTTCTGATCCAATCTGACTTCTGGCCTGTAATGCTGCCTGAATCATAATCATACACTGTTCGCTCGTTGGCCAGAGGAGAACTGGCCCCGACTGAGTCTGGTTTCTCCCAAGGTTTTTTTCTCCATTCTGTCACCTGATGGAGTTTTGGTTCCTTGCCACTGTTGCCTTGGCTTTTGGCTTGCTTAGTTGGGGACATTTAATATTCAACAATATTACTGATCTGCCTTACTTAAGGTGGACGATGACGCAATTTTCTTCTAGAAACAAACTTTGTTGTATTATTTTAACTGTGTTATCACTGTGAAGCTGCTTTGACACAATATGTATTGTAAAAAGCGCTATATAAATAAAGGTGACTTGATTTGACTTGACTCGGTATGGAGTTAGACTCGGTCAACCAGACGGCACGACTACAAAGGAGCGCGTCCAGTTGGTGTTAAACTGCCTCTGCCACCGGCTGGGCGGGCCACATACAACGGGCATGCAGTCTCAGGTCTGTGGACAGGGCCCCAACTGCATTGGCACATCTTTTGCTTTGAGTTGCTTGCAGTACGCATTGCGCTGGGCCTTCTCAAGGGGCCGCTACATGGCAAGCATGTACTGTTCCGTACGGACAGCACTGCGACCGTTGCGTACATCAACTGTCAAAGTGGTCTACGCTCCCGCCGCATGTCGCAACTCGCCCGCCATCTCCTCCTTTGGCGTCAGAAGCATCTGAGGTCACTTCGTACCATTCACATCCCAGGAGTGCTCAATCGTGCAGCCAACGAGCTCTCACGACAGCCTACGCTTCCGGGAGAGTGGCGACTCCATCCCCAGGCGGTCCAGCTGATATGGGACTTCTTCGGAGCCACACAGGTAGATCTGTTTGCCTCTCCGTACTCGACCCATTGCCAGTTGTTTTAGTCCCTGACCGAGGGGACCCTCGGCATGGATGCACTGGCACACAGCTTGCCCCAGGGTCTGCGCAAGTATGCATTTCCCCCAGTGAGCCTTCTCGGGACCATGTCTGGTCCCTGGACGGGACGCGGAAGTTCTAGGTGACCTACCCCAGGCGGTGGTAGACATCACTCTACGAGGCGCCTCTTTGCACTGAGGTGGAACCTGTTTGTTGAATGGCCTTTCTGCCACCGGGAAGACCCCCGAAGATGTCCGATCAGAGTCGTGCTTTCTTTCCTGCAATAGGGGTTGGAGCGAAGGCTGTCTCCCTCCACCCTCAAAGTGTATGTTGCCACTATTGCCGCACATCACGATGCAGCTGAAGGTAAGTAATTGGAAAAGCATGACCTGATCATCAGGCTCCTGAGGGGAGCGAGGAGTCTGAAGCCTTAGACCAGCTCTTTGTCTGTTACGAGGCCAGCAGAAGGGAAAGGCTGTCTTCAAGCAGAGGTTAGCCCACTGGATAGTCGATACTATTGTCTTGGCGTACCAGTCCCAAGACATGCCTTGCCCGTTCGGGTTGCGAGTTCAACTAGAAGTGTTACTTCCTCCTGGGCGCTGACTCAAGGCGCCTTGCTGACAGATACATGTAGAGCTGCGGCCTGGGCAACACCACATTCGTGCCTTCGTGTAGAGCCGGTATCTTCCCATGTACTCGCCCCAGTGGCCAGTAGCGCGAAGGACCTGTTCTTAGTGTCGGCTTGCAACGCCACTCCCGCCCGGTGAGCCGGATATGTGTGTCTATTTGCTCCAGTAGTTTTCCCCAGTAATGGCGTTTCCCCTGTCGAGTTCTTCCGTCACCCCTGCTGCAGTCAGACGTTGCAGAGTGTCTAACGCCAGGCCTACACTCATATGCTTTGTGGAACCTGTGCTAGGCTAGGCATATGTGCATTCTTCCACGATCAGCTCCTTTGCGGACAAGCCTGTGTCTCTGCTGGTGTTCTTTCCCCCCTAGAACTAGGCTGGAACCACCCCAGACACTGCCATATGTTGTGCTACCCTGCTCGGCTAGTCCATTTGTGTTACTACCACAGTACCTCCCTCCGGGGGAGGATGTGGCTTCTGCAGCGTCCCCTTCTCCAAGGGCACGCTTTCCCAGCATTATCCAATAAGTCACACTGAGTAGGTCTTGCGGTACAGCAGTGACTGACCTTCTCTGCTTAGAGCTCCTACTTTCTGCCCAACACTGCGGTCAGGCCAGGAGACTCAAGCGGAGTGCTGGAAGGGCCAGCAGCAGTGGCGTGTTGGTAGATATCCCCAGTTTGTCAGAATCAACTCTGACGTACGTAGAGAGCAACTGATAAAGGGGAACGTCTCGGTTACGTGTGGTAACCCTTGTTCCCCGAGGAGGGAACGGAGACGTACGTCAGAGTTGATTCTGACAAACTCGCCACGGTTGCTGAGCCTCCACTGTATGGCCGGGTCACAAAGTCTGGCTCTTCAGCGGAAAAACAAAGA
Organism: Rutilus rutilus; assembly: GCF_951802725.1. Lineage (NCBI taxonomy): Eukaryota > Metazoa > Chordata > Actinopteri > Cypriniformes > Leuciscidae > Rutilus > Rutilus rutilus. The sequence continues at coordinate 26,467,107 of NC_140216.1, read as the reverse complement.
TGCAATGCTCATTATATGCTTGCGCCGCGATGCACAGCAGCTGTTGCAATTATCACATGCCAATGTGCATTGGCTTGTTTAGTTTACACTATAAGTGGACTGGTCTCTCAAGCGAGAACCCCAGTTCGTCAGAATCACTTCTGACACACGTCTCCGTTCCCTCCTCTGGGATCGAGGGTTACCGTACATAACCGAGACGTTTCTGTTGTAGGTAGGGCTGGGTATCGATTTCGATACTTTTTAGGGACTGACCAAATTGCCTGGAGGCAAATATCATGCAAATAAATTACATACCATCAAATATCAAAAAACTGTCTTGTCATTCAGAACAAAATTTCGATACCTGAGGGGTTAATCTTGTCAACGTCAGTGAAACAATAAGCATGCATGTATGATATGCGCAAATCAAGTGCTGGCTGTGGCAAGGCATCCAGAAAAAACACTAGTTTACGTTGGCTTGATGGCAACAGTGTGCAATTCAATGAATGGCGCAGACAAGCACTGCGTGCGTCACACGTGCTGTGTAGTGGGAACCGCGCATCTGGGCCATTCATTGACGCAGAAAATCCAGGATTCATATTTAAATAGTCCCTTTGCGGTTTAATATTCTCACTTTGACAACATTTCATTTGAGAGAAACTATCATCATATCATAGAAGAAGGTCTAGACGGCAACCCGTCAAAATAAAAAGTTTGGTTTAACTTAAAGAAACCGATAGAAATATATTACTCTTGTACAGTATAATGTTCATCTTAATGTAATACTACTACTACTACTAAAACTACTACTGATAATAAAAATAAAAATATTATTAAAAAAATGTCTTCCATGTTATAATTTTTACAGTAAACCTCTGTTGTGTAGCACTTTTTTGCCAAAAAATTAAAAAGCTTGTTTAATTTTCATTTTAATAAAAGATAAATTAATGTTTTATGCCTTCATTTGATTACCAGAAAAAATAATAAATTAAATACACAAAAAAAAAAAAAAAAAAAAAAAAAAAAATTTCATAAGACCCTATAATTGTATACAAATTAATAACTTACGATGTTTTTATGAATTCAATTAATTAGATATGTTTTTGATTAAACCATTAAAATGGAATATAGACGAAATTAAACGGAAAGCACAACTGGGTAAAAATAAAATGGAATTTGGAAAGAAATTAAAAACATTAAGAATGTATTTTTTTATATGAGCCTGTCACAGATATATCGGTATCGGCGTATATGACGCAGATATGCCGCCATTATGATTTTTTTTTTTTTACAAAACATATAACGCGGATAAAATGTTTGTAAATTGTGTAACTACGTAGTTTGTCCAGCAGAACGCGCTCCGTTGTTTGCTAATGACGACCCATGTCACTGTAGTGACACCAGCCAACCCTTTCACTTCAGTAAAAGGAGGTCTCTTCTTCAGACACAGTGTAAGATGCGCACACATTAGCTTCCATTCCACAAGGTATGAAACATGGCTAGCAAGCTAATGTAGCAAACTAGTATGATAAGCTCGTTGTGAGAGTAAAAGACGGGGACATTGTTTATTTACTTTATAGCATTGCGCAGTGACAGCGCAGCGTCAAATCACCATTCAACAGACTCATGCCACCACCGCACTGGTAGCTAGTTAGCAACTTACCGTTAAGACACCGCTTGACTGTTTGTCTGCTGCTGCCTGAACAAGACACCAGACGCGAGCGGCATGATGCGACAAAAGACAGTTGACCCATTATAATCAGTGATGTTGTCTACACTGGATGCGACGCGAGCGACAAATCTGATGCCTCATTCTATTTATGACGTACTGACGCAAAGGAGAAATGCATTGTAACGCTTTGCTGCATCCAGGGTAAACAGCTGTTGCAAAGCGAGCAGCAACGGCAGCGTCCGTATGCGATTATTTTTGTGCCTTTAAAATTGAACGTAACTTTTGAAGAAATGAATGAAAATATAAATTGAAACTTAATAAAATGTCTCGCAGAGAGATATAAAACAAATCGCAGGCAAATTTTTTTACTTTGTTTTTAATTCACTGCATGTTTTACTAACTGTTTTCTCTTTTTTCTTTCGCTGATATGTACTTACAAATGTGCTTCCAGAGTTTTCATTTACGCTTCTGAAGTTTTCGTTAACGCTCCCTGAGTTTTCATACGCCATTCAAGCACATAACTCTTGTGGGGGCGGGGCTAACAGCGATGTGTTCTCATTGGATGAGTTTTTGATTGACAGATTCTTGACCTGGAAGTGAAGACGTCAGTGTTGTTTACATGTGAGCGTCTGTAAGCGGCTTCCTATTTCATTTTAGTGATATAAAGTTAAGAGGGTTTTTATTTTATTTTATTTTTATCTGTATTTATCTACTGCTACACTACATGGTTGAGATGAGTTCCTAGAAATAGCACAGACGAATAATATAATCATTATCATCAATCGTCATTATCAGGATAATGGAGATGCTGGAGACTTGCGGTAAGTCAGTCATTTGTTTTTGTTATAAAGGTGGAGAGATATTTTAGAGCTCATTGAGAGCCCACAACATTATACAGCAGTGTTGACTTTATTTAGCCCAATCGTTACACAACCTTATCTGCATACAATTACACAGTCTTTCTTCGATTACATCATAATGTTTGCTTTTTCATAGGTACAAAACATAAGATGCTGACCCAGAGGGTGGAGTGGTAGTACCAGAGATCCACTGTCCCCATCAGACAGAAATCTTACTTTCTTCAGACACATGACATCACTTTTGAATGACTGGGATCTTGATATTCAGACACCAGATATAATGCAACTTTTTTAATTTCTTTGGAGCTCTAGATTAAAACAAACACAGTTCACAAGTACACAAGAGGTTGCACTTTATTCTTATAAGTCTATGCTGATCTTGGATTAACACACCGACAGCATATGAATGTTAAAGGAGAACTCCGGTCAATTTTAACATTGAGCTAATTTTTTTGTACATTTGGAGTGCTGTCAGTACAGAGAACAACGACAAAAATCGGTGTTGCCTACACCGTGTTATCCTCTTTTTAAAATTTGCACCCTGTTGACTTCAATGGGGCAAGTTTTAAACCTGCTTTTAGCCTCTTAACATCCTTGATGTGTCATTACAAGTGCACAGGTCATGTGAGTGATTCCTTCGGAGTGAACGCGGGTGAATCTGACTGCAGTAGATGTGAAAGATATTAATAAAAATAATGTTTATTCAGCCAGCGCACATACCTGTATTTACATCCTGTTTTCGGTCGAAGTCCACAGTAGTCGATTGTCGAGTTCACGCGCATAGGTTTAGTACCTATGATCACGCGCGTGAACTCGACAATCGACTACTGTGGACTTCAACCGAAAACAGGAAGAACAGGAAGATTCACCTGCGTTCACTCCGAAGGAATCACAAAAAATAACATTTAACATTATCAGGAACAAACATAGCCTAGAAATCTAGACACACCCTAGCGGCAGCAACATTTATTTTGCAGCCAGGGTAGTCTAGCAACTCTCCGTTGACTTTCGAGCTGGAAAAAACTAAATTAGGTCAGGTCAATCACAGCGTGTATAGAGTAGGCGGGGCGGGCTTAACATGACAGAGTTGCGACGGTTCCCTGCTACTTGAAAACAAAGAATGGCTGCTGCTGCTGGAGAACAGTCTTTCGAATCGGCTTTGGCCGCGACTCTGGAGGACTTGGAGTTAAGTTTTTCTTTGAGAAAAGAGCAAAGAACGGTACTTAAGTCATTCTTAAAAAAGGAAGATGTGTTCGTAGTTTTGCCAGCCAGATTCAAAAGTTGAATCTATCAACTAACGTTAGCTCCGCTGTTGGGAAAATGCTCTGGTTGGTTGAAGCGCTGTCCTATTGTGTGCAGAGGGAATTTGAAAGACAGCCGTTTATCCCGCCCCTCGGATTGAGCCGTGTCTATGGTGAGTTGCCAGACCTAACATCTCGATGTAGGTCTGGCTTGCCAGGCTAGAACAAACAAATATTCTCTGAAAAAATTGGACATTATTCATTATTATACAATATTTTAATGTAGCCTACGACAATTATACCTCTAGATATTCATTCTCTCTCGCGCAGACAAATACTGCTCCTGAAAGCTTATGCTGACATAGTAGTAGCAGAGATAAATACAGATACAATTAAAAAACAAAACTAACTTTATATCACTAAAATTAAATGGGAAGCCGCTCACATGTAAACAACACTGACGTCTTCACTTCCAGGTCAAGCATCTGTCAATCAAAAACCCATTAGCCAATGAGAACACACCGCTGTTAGCCCCGTCCCGCAAGAGTTATGTGCCTGAATGGCGAACAAAAACTCACTAAACGAAAACTTCAGAAGCACATTTGTAAGTACAGATCAGCGAAAGAAAAAAGAGAAAACAATTAGTAAAACATGCAGTGTATTAAAAAAAGTCAAATTTTTGCCTGCAATTAATTTTTTTCCTGTTTCAAAGACATTTTATTAAGTTTCAATTTATATTTTCAATCATTTCTTGAAAAGTTCATTCAATTTTAAAGGCACAAAAATAATCCCACAAGTCCGGTGTAGACATAGTGTTAAAGCCCATTCTGCTTATAACGCTGCGTTACAACATCAAGCAACATTCCAATAATTTATATAATTATAACACTTTAGGGCCATTTTGCATAATGAGTAGTTTCACGTTTAGTACCTTTTGCTGACTACTTATTTAAAATATTATTTAAGTAAAAGTAGCCTACTGTACATGAAATTAAACATGTTTTCATTATGGTATTATTACTTTTACTTTTGTAAAAAGATCTCTGAGTACTTCCTCCACTGGTAGAGACTAGGACTGGGTTTCCCGATAACGTTGTCTCTTAGTGCGCTACGAAGACTCTTAAGGTATAACTTAACTAAAGGTATACCATTTCTAGGCGTGTTCCCGAACAATACCTTAGGAAGCTGCTTAAGAAATACCTTCTTACGTGCAACGTTACCCAGTGCTGAATTGGTTAATATCGATGGCTTGAGAATCAATTATTCTCTCGTCTAGGGGCTGTTTCACTGCATTATGTGGGAAAGCGGTGTTCTTTATAAAATAAGCATTTGCATTGCATTTATTAGGACTCATGGGATATTATAAAAAATAATCCAAACTATAATAGCCTATAATAGCCTAGCCTACATATTTTTAAATTGTATATATTGCTGCCATAATAACCATTTAAAAAATGTATGTGCTTTCTTCTCTTTCCCATTTTTGTTCACTGAGTTGGAGCTGCGATGAAATATTGTTCTTGTAAATACTTTCCAGCATTTCAGTAATAAAAGTGTACATCTTACGTACGGTGCTCAGCAGTGATCAAAAAGGATTTAAACAGTGGATTTTGAATCTCTTCTTGTAAACTCAGAGATGTGGATTCAGACGGCAATTAAATTACCACACGACCTACTTGTCAAAAAACAGTCGGTACTAATTTGGCCAGGGATTTTTACGCGGGTTGGGTGAGAAAAAACACTGATATTATGGATTCGGAAATCACCGACTTACCCCTGTAAATGTTTAAAATATCGTACTAGCCCATGAGAAACAATTAGCGTCCGAATAGGCCTAGGACTTAACTGACAGTAGCCTATGCTTTCACTGGCCTTTAAAAGCGCTCTTTAATTAAATTAATAATATTATATAATAATATAATAAAAAATCTAACAACAATCAGTGTAATGACAATTTTATTCTTTGCATGAAAACACTTGAATTAGCCTAATTGAATACTGTCTGGGTGTATTAAAACTTCAGAATTATATTCGTATAGACCTGCAACAGTGATAAGGTAAAGCTAAGAGTGGTTCAGACTAACCTTCCGAACGTATGACTTACAGAAGGTGTACTTAACTCAAGAACGTTTATCGATAAGGTACAGCTTAAAGTGTAACTTAAGAATGACGTTAAGAAGGTTTCAGGAAACCCAGCCTAGAGGAGTTAAGACTAATAATAGAAGATAACAAGGTTTTGCTAGTGACACTTTTAATAAATATATTGATAAAAAGTAATTTTTTATATAACGTGACAAAGTCATTAGTGAAGATTATGCAACAGTATTTAGAATATAATATAGAATAACATGCAATGCAAACTAGTTTGGTTACAGCTCAAATGTATCATTCTCATTCTATCATTCACCCTGCCTCCACATATCTTTGTCACACAAGTGTTTGATCACCACATTTGAGTGATCATTGCAAAAAATGTGTTTACATATATATTCTGTTTATGTATAGGCTACTGTATTCTATATACAGTACCAGTCAAAAGTTTGTACACACAAATGGGAAAGTGTGTCCAAACTTTTGACTGATACTGTACTATAATATACACATAAATAATATTGCTACTGTATTATAATATACACATAAATAATATCGGCTGTTATATCGATATCGGCTTTTTTACTACCTAATATCGGCATCGGCCCCCAAAAATCCGGGCTCTATTAAATTGAAAAAGTTTCATGATTTAAATTAATTACACATGCTTTTTGATTAAAAAATTGTTATTTAACCAACCAGAAATTTTTTATGAATCCAGACGGAATCCAGAAGAAAAGTGTGCTTATCCTCAAGGTTAGCTGCATTAACAGTTTAGCCTTCTTGTTTTTTTCCCTCTTCACATTAATTTAACAGCCCCTGCTATAACATTATCTGTTCATAAAATTGTTATCGTTCAGGAACCGGTATCAAAGTCATTGTATCGGTATCGGTATCGATATCAGTATTGAAAATTTTTGAACAATACCTAGGCCTACTTGTAGGCAAGTCAGAGAGAAAACCAAAAGTGTTTGTTGTATTGATTTTTTCTGTCTCCTTTAACAACTGATTGATTGATTAACTAACTACTAACTACTGATTTTACTAAAATATTAACTGCTATGTAAACAGCTGATCAGCTTCAAATCTGTTTTATTTATTTAGCCTTTCATAAGTTAACATTTAAAATTGGCCTATTGATGTACCTGCTTCAACTTGCACTTATTTCATTTATTGCCAAGGCAACATTTCTGTTTTTTTAGTTTATGTTTTTCATTTAATATTTATATTTTATTTTATTTCAGCTACATTTCAGATTGAAAACTATTTTTAATAGTTTTAATCTAACAATAGTAAAACAATTAGTAAACAATAACAACAGTTTCATACCCAGTGGGCCTGCCAGCCTAAGTGGACCAAGAGGGTTGAATGGATTCATTGCTGTCCCAAAGGCTTTAATCCAAATGGGAACCCAACGCTCCTGAACATTTGGTCTTGCTGCAAAACCCCATGGCTCCACCAACACCAAGTGCTTCAATCTGTGTAAATTAATTTAGACAATATTCTTTATAGCAGACATTGAGTATCTGTATAGTAAACAAGTGGTAACTGACAAACTTAACCAACATGTTTACCCTTCCAGTCAAATTTAGAGCTGCAAACATCAATGACAGTATTAACTTGTCAATGCTGGCAAATGACCATGGTATAAGCAGGATAATCCAAAGCTCACTGTGAATTAAACAATTTGAATGCACTCCATGGAGGCAACTGCCCAACACATTGTGCATTAAAATAGTTAAAACAGATAGCCGTGGATTATCCCTTACTTAAAAACCACACACAAATTTACCTATTAGGATATTTCAGGGCATAGGCAGTAGACACATAACCTCCAAGATCATGGCCCAGGAGAATCATATGTTCCAAACCTTCTGCCTTTCTCCAGTCCTCCAAGGATTCTACAAACTGGTCCTCTGCATCCTTGGCATCCCTGCCAAAGGTTGGTCGACTGCTGCGTCCAAAACCCAGCATGTCCAGTGCGTACACAGGCCTTCCTTCCCCTGCAAGGGTAGACAGGTTTTTCACCCAGAGACCCACTCCACCCCCAAAACCATGTAGTAGCACTAAAGGAACCTGAAGGTGTTGCACCCCAGAGGCTGACAGGTCAGATGAGCTCTCTGTTTCATTAAAGCCCAGAGTCCAAATGTAGTTGCCATACGAAATTGGAACATGTCCTTGAGTAAACTTTAGTTTGATGGCTGAAAATACAATATGTTGAATAGTTTGTATGGAGATCAGAATCTTTTTAGGAGTTACACGCTTACACATATATACTTACGTTTCAGGATTCTGTCTTCTGATTTTATAAGATGGGAGAGTGAGGTGGGACACCAGGACGGCAGCCAACTGGAGATACACCATGATCTATAATGTACAGTGAACAAATGCCCATTTGACAAGAAGACATAATGAAGCCTAGAACTATTCCGTATTTCAACAAGGGTTTTTACATGATCCCTACTTTTATTTATCTGCATTTTACAAATGTCATGATGACAATCCTGAACCTAAATGTTGAAGGATTTAAGGATTCTCAGAAACAACCTGTGTCTGACTATCTGTGTTGTGTTTTATTTTCTTTGTTTTCTTTGGTTTAATTTTATAATCATTTATAATCTTTAGTCATTTATGTTGTCGTTTGATTCATCATTTAATAATTTATTCATATTATAATTTGTATTATTTTATTTATGTAATTTTATGTTTTTACATTTTATATTACTTATTTTACTTGCTCTTGCAATGTTTTTGTTGTTTAATCTTATGATTGTCTTATAATATTATGATTGTGCAGTAAACAAGCAGTAATTTTCCATTGTTTTTGCTGTGGTAAAGCTTGTTAGATTTGTGCATGCAAACGAGGTCTGAGTATTGAAACATCCAGACGAAGTCTGAGCATTGAGACATTCAGGCGAAGTCTGAGCATTGAAACAACCAGACAGAGTCTGAGCAATGAAACACATATGCAACTGAGTTTATTCAATAAATTCTGCTCTTTTTTTATCTGATCTAATATATCTGATATTTCTGATGTGGAGATCCATCCAATTTAACAATGTGTAATTTTTTTTTTTCTAAATTCTTAAAATGATCAAACATTTTAAATAGACTATATATATAATTTAAAATGTAATATAAAATGTATAACAAAATGGAAAAAGTAATTTAAAAATGTTAAATAATTTAAGAAAAAATGTAGCCTATTATGTATAAACAATATATAAGAAATAATATTGTGGATGCACAAAAAGCATCTACTACTACTACTACTACTACTACTACTACTACTGTTAGTTCTACTTGCATGAGCTAACATTTTTGTCTTGTTGAATCTATTTATTTCAGAAACATACACGTATACAGAGTTGTTTACATGCACAGCTTACCTCCTATCTGTAAGTACAAATTCCACTTGATTTGTTCTCATTGTTCCTCTTTCATCACTGACATATTATTTTTGTGAGAATGTGATCTTGCTACACAGGCAGTGCAAATAGGGAACTGGTCAAAGAAGATCCCCAAGGGCCAAAGAAGCACCTTTCACCCACTCCTGATTAAAGCACATATTCATTTTCATTTATAGTGGATAGAGGTCACATATCTGTAGGGCCACAAGGGCCATTTGCTACTATGCATTTGCTATTATTAACTTGTGTCCTCCAACACCAATGTTTTTGAAAGTCTATGTTTATCATAAATTATCATACATTTTTCTTCCCCTCTATTTAATATGGGAGTAAAGTTGATCACAAGGTTCCCAGTTAAAATCCCACTTTTGCAAGAAATTAAGGTTGTTATTTTATGCTGTGAATTATGTTTTAATCATAAAAATCACATAATTGATTTTCACATTACTGAAATTAATTCTGTTAATGGCATATTACAATATAAATTAACATTTAATTAATGATATATTACTGATTCTAGATATTTTATTTACAGTTCTGAGTTTATGTACTTTTAGTTTTTTTTAAGTATATTTCTGCTCCAGTTATTTTCTAAAAACTAGTAAAAACTAGTCTATACATTAAGTTTTTTAAACATCCTCACATCGTGTTTTTTCACAAATGCCTATTACTTTTGCACTCACAAAGCACAAGCCCAGTGTCATTTCTTTTTTAATCTACTCCAATCCCCTCCTTTGGAATTGCCTCTACAGAGGGACAGTAGGCCTATATAACGCCCTTGTATTGGCTGTGCTGTCTCCACTGTCCTGAACTGTCTGTATTTCTTGCACAAGTTGACAGAATCAGAAACTGAATCAGAATGAGCTTTATTTGCCATGTATGTGTTCGCAATTTGTCTTGGTTACAGGAGCTTCTAGTGCAGAAGAAAGTACAGACATAGTGCAGACAGACAGGAATACTAGGCAAGGCAAGGCAAGGCAAGTTTATTTATATAGCACATTTCATACACAATGGCAATTCAAAGTGCTTTACATAGAAGAAATTAAAATAATAAAAAGAAATAAGAATAATTAAAACAGTTTAGAAGAATACAAAATAAAATACAGTACAAACAGTCGGACGAACATTGGCACAGTGCTCATTCAGTAAATGCATAGTTAAACAGATGTGTTTTGAGTCTGGATTTGAATGTGACTACAGTAGGAGCACATCTGATCTCCTCTGGAAGCTGGTTCCAGCTGCGGCTGGCATAATAGCTAAAAGCGGACTCGCCATGCTTCGAGTGAACCCTTGGTATGTCAAGCTGATATGATCCTAATGATCTGAGTGATCTGTTGGGTTTATATTCAGTGAGCATATCTGCAATGTATTGAGGTCCTAGGCCATTGAATGATTTATATACCAGTAATAATACTTTAAAATCAATCCTAAATTTAACTGGGAGCCAGTGTAAAGACCTGAGGACTGGTGTGATATGTTCATATTTTCTGGTTCTGCTCAGAATCCTGGCGGCAGCGTTCTGTATGAGCTGCAACTGTCTTATGGTCTTTTTGGGAAGGCCAGTGAGGAGTCCATTACAGTAATCCACCCTGCTGGTGATGAAAGCATGCACAAGTTTCTCTAAGTCTTGTCTGGAAACAAAGCATCTTATTCTTGCTATATTTTTCAGATGATAGTATGCTGATTTAGTTATTGCTTTGACATGACTACTGAAACTAAGGTCTGACTCTAGTGTCACACCAAGATTCCTGACTTGATGTTTAGTTGTTTGACCCCTAGAGTGAAGGTATGCGTTCACCTTGAGAACTTCATCTTTGTTTCCAAACGCAATGACTTCAGTTTTGTCTTTGTTTAACTGAAGAAAGTTTTGACACATCCAACTGTTAACTTCATCAATGCATTGGCACAGGGAGTCAATGGGGCTGTAATCGTTAGGCGATAGGGCTAAGTAGAGCTGTGTGTTGTCTGCATAGCTGTGGTAAGCAATTTGGTTCTTTCTCATTATTTGGCTCATTGGGAGCATATACAGGTTGAACAGGAGTGGTGCAAGAATTGAGCCTTGAGGGACTCCGCATGTCATGGATGTCCACTCAGACTTATGGTCTCCTATACTCACATAATAACCTCTCCCATCTAAGTATGACCTGAACCATTTTAGGACTATCCCAGAAAGCCCCACCCAGTTTTCCAGCCTGTCAAGAAGTATGTTATGATCGACAGTGTCAAATGCAGCACTGAGGTCGAGTAGTACCAGCACTGATAATTTGCCTGAGTCAGTATTTAAGCGAATATCGTTTATTATCTTTATGAGTGCTGTCTCTGTGCTGTGGTGCGGTCGGAAACCAGATTGAAAATTGTCAAAGTATCCATTCGAGCATAAGAATTTGTTCAGCTGATTGAAGACAACTTTTTCAATGATCTTACCTATGAAAGGAAGATTTGAGATCGGTCTATAGTTGCTTAATATGGTCTTATCCAGATTGCTCTTTTTCAGGAGGGGCTTGACAACTGCAGTTTTTAGGGAGTTTGGAAAACTCCCAGAGAGAAGTGAAGCATTTACCACTTCTAGAAGATCTGCTTCTAAACTGTTTAACACACTTTTGAAAAACGATGTGGGAAGTGTGTCAAGAGCGCAGGTTGATGTTTTAAGGTGCTGTACGGTTTCTTCCAAAATTTTGCCATCAATTTCTTTGAAATCAGACATAGTAACTACTTTCTCAGGTGGTTTGATCTGTCTGACCCCAGCGCAAGTCAAGGATGTGCTGATCACCTTTCTGATATTATTGATTTTCTCAGAGAAGAAAGAAGCAAACTCACTGCACTTGCTGTCTGAGAGCATTTCACTGGGAATCTGGCTTGGGGGGTTTGTCAGTCTCTCTACAGTAGCAAAAAGAGTGCGTGTGTGTACTACACAGTAGAAATGAAATATAACAATAATATAAGAAACACATATTTATGCAATATAATACAGTACTTTGATAGGCCCACGGTGTCCGCGCCGCCATGGTTCCCCGAACTGTCTGGTCCACCCTGGCCACCTGAACTGCCTGCTCCGCCCTGGCCGCCTTCACTGACTGCTACGCCCTGGCCTCCCGTCCTACCGCAGTCTCCAGGCCCTCTTCCGCTCCACAGGCCTGGCCCTCCATCCCGCCCCTGTGTCCGCCTCCGCTCCACCACCCTCCTGGACTGTTTTCCTGAGGAGCGTTTGGAATCCGCTCCTTAAGTGGGGGGCTATGTCATGATTCCATTCTTGTGTTCTCCTTGTCTTGTGTGGACTTTTGTTATTTCCTGTTCTGTGCCATGTTTTGTAGTCCTTTGTAGTTTTTCTTGTTTATTAGTCTCCCCAGGTGTTTCTGATTAACCACGCCCCCTTGTTATCTTGTTTAGCTTGTTTGCCAGTGTATTTAAACCTCTGTGCTTCAGTTGTTGTTTGTCGGTCGTTGTAGCTGTTGCTTGTAACTGTTTCCTATTCCATGATCCTGTCCTGAGTTCCATGTTTCGTTGTTTCCCCTGGATTACCTGTTTGTTTTATTAAAGTAGTGCTTGCATGTGGATTCTCTCTCCGCTTCGTCCTTGCCTCATCGTTACAGTAGTAGAAATATAGAGAAAAAATATATTTATATAATTGTTTTAATTAATATACAGATGTGTTATTTACAAGTGTACAGTTTATGATGTAATTTACACATGTACAATTTTAGATATTATGTACAAATGTACAGTTATGGTAAAAAATACACAGTTGTGAGAGTTTAATTGTTCAGGCTGAATATAGATATGTATGCTCTGTAGGCAACCTGCAGGGGGTCCAGCAAGGGTCCAGTGATGTTCTTCAGGTAGGCCAACACCAGTCTTTCAAACAACATCATAACCACAGATGTGAGAACGACAGGTCTGTAGTCATTAAGTCCAGTGAATTGGATTTTTGGGGGGACTGGGATGATAGTGGAGCGTTTGAAGCAGCAGGGAACTTCACACTGCTCCAGTGATCTGTTGAAGATCTGCGTGAAGATTGGGGCCAGCTGGTCAGCGCAGGCTTTTAAACAAGCAGGTGAGACACCATCTGGGCCTAAAGCTTTCCTATTCTTCTGTTTTTTGAAGACTCATCGTACGTCCTCCACACAAACCTTAAGCACAGGTTGAATGGCAGCAGGGTTGCAGGAGATGTTTATGTATGTGTATGTGTGAAGTGCAGATCAGAGCAGGGGTGTGAGTATGGGCTTCTCAAATCTGCAGTAAAATGCATTCAGATCCTCAGCCATTTGTTGATTCTCCACAAATCAGGGGAAATGGTGACTTGTACTTTGGGATTGTCCTTAGGCCTGTCCAGACTGACGCCAGGTTGTTGACTTCACCTGACTTCAGTTTTTTCAGCTTTTCAGAGTAGTTATTTTAGCCACTCTGATCTCCTTTGTTAGTCTGTTTCATCCTGGTTATAGACAATTTTAACCCCACTTCTGTAAGCATCCTCTTTGGCATGACGAAGCTGTTTGAATTTCCCAGTAAACCATGGTTTATAATTATTGAATGATAAGAATGTCCTGGTAGGAATGCACATATCCTCACAGAAACTGATGTATGATGTTACAGTCTCTGTGAGCTCGTCCAGATCAGTGGCAGCCGCTTCAAAAACATTCCAGTCAGTGCTATCGAAGCAGGGTTGTAAATCTGATCTTTTTACAGTCCTTGTTACAGGTTTAGCTGATTTCAGTTTTTGCCTGTAGGCCGGTATACGATGAACTAGTCAGTGATCAGAGAGCCCCAAAGCTGCACTTGGGACAGAGTGATATGCATTCTTTATTAAAGTGTAACGTGCATGTAATGTGCAGTCTGTATTTTGGCAGTTCATGGGAGAGATTTGCTTTGTTAAAATCCCCAAGAATGATTAAAACTGGGTACCTACCTTTGCTCCATTTCACTTATTTGTTCAGCAAGCTGTTGCAGCGGCGCGCTCAAAGATGCATCTGGAGGGATGTACACATTCACGAGAATTAAAGAGGAAAACTCCCCCGGCGAGTAGAAAGGTTTGCTATTTATGAAGAGCGACTAACAACGCCAACACCAACTTTCTTTAATCTAGAAATACAATCAAACACCTCCAGAGTTATCCCCGTTAACTCTGTGATGCGATATGCTCAGAACAGCTGGAAGCCCGGCAGATATAGTGCGTTGTCCGGAATAGATTCACTCAGTCAGGTTTCAGTGAAGCACAATCCAGCAGAGTTTGAAAAGTCCTTGATAATAGTCCTTGTGAGGAGAAGAAGTTCATCCCTTTTGTTAGGAAGGGATCAGACATTCGGAAGATGAATACTTGGGAGCGCAGGGCAAAAGCAGCGGTCGCGAGCTTAACCAGTCTGACCGCACGTTTGTCTCTGGTAAAATGTATAGAAGAAGAATGACTAAACACAGAGCAAACAAACAAAAACAACAAAAGAATTGGAGAGCTCCACGGCGCCATCTTGATCTTCAAGTCGCACTTTGATTGTTGGAGTTTTCAAATTGGAGCAGAAGCAAGAGAGGCCCCTGTGAGGCCGCCAGAGTATGTGAATGGAGTGGAGTGGCAACAATTGACCCTTCACTGACCCAAAAACCGCCACAGGCCAATCGTGGCTTAGCAACTGTAACTAGGCGCGGGAGGTCTGGCAAGCTTTCGAGCGAGGGAAACATGCTGAAGCGTTGTGCGTATGGATTGTGCAAATCTAATACCCGGTATCCTAAAAGTTTGGACGGGGGGGTGGAATTTTTTCCCTTCCCGAAACCTAAAACCCAAGGGGAGAAACGGGGGTGGATCAAGCAGTGTGGGAGGCCCCATTCACAACTAAATGTTGACAGGATTAACAAAAATACCTAAGTTTGCTCCACAACGTGTGAGCAGTAGCCTGGTGCGCTAAAAATATAAGAGGGAGAATGTTATCATCGCAGTGGTCAGGCTAATGTCTTGTGTTTATCCCACAAGATATATGGATAAGCTGTTTGATTTATAATGATTAGAATATTTTCAAATTTCACTTACCCTGCTGTGCATGAACATAGCTGTTCCTCAATTTGTGTGTTTCCCATTTGAACGGTCAAGCGTATGAGGCGGCTGCTGCTTGCGCTTGGGACCTATAGGCTTTAGCTTCAATTCTGATTAAATTATTCTCTAATCGGTTGCATATTATGTCGTGGATATATCCCATGAATGCATACTGCAGTCCCTTTTGTCTTGCTCTCTCAGATATTTCACCTGTTCGCCAAAAATTACTAATTATCTCCTTGAGAATGTCTGACACCTGTGCATACATACTGTAATAGACGTGCCAGGCGCGAAAGCTTGTCAGGCATAGCAACAGTAACTAAGGAGGGCAGGGCTTAGCGAAGGGTCAATTTCCCCTCTGGGCTCTAAGCATTCAATAATCACTGCACTCCAGGTTCACCATTACACGCTCCCCACTCCACTCCTCGCTCACTGATATCAGAAACACCGCTCTGTCTTCGCTAAAGTATTTAAGTATGCTTTGAAATTTCACAAAAGTTCTGTTCATATATATTACATTTTAATTCTAGGAGAATAGTTTCAACGTGGTTTATTGGAACACTAGTGTGCAAAATGTTTTCCTATGACATACCAAGCTTATTACATGGTTGTCAGCATTAAAAGTTAAATATCATTGCTGTTTTTTGCAGTGCAAATTTTGTTTTGAAAAATGAAAATAATAGTACGTTTTCATCAGTTATTTTATCTAGGAGTCGCTACATTTCTTCCAGATTTCTGCTCATTCGAAATCAGATACAGATAATGTAGCACTGTAAGATTACATTTGTTTGAATGTATTAGTGAGAGCAACTGCGTGTGTGATTAAGTGCTACTTGTTTAAAATGTGCTTTCACCCGATCATTTTCAGTAGCCTATCTAGAAGGTACAAACAAATTCCTTGAGAACTATAACCTCCCGCTCTTGTCCATCGTTGTCATCATAACCTTCATATTCTTTCTGATTTGAGTGATCCATCTGTATCACCTAACCCTAACCCATCTGTTAAAACCACGACGGTCTTCCGACTTTTAAAAAATCTGCTCCTAGCTCCATTAAAAATCACGCCGCTCCACTCCTCGCTCCGCTCCCACTCCACTCCGGTTACATACTCTGGAGGCCACTTCCATTAGCATCAACATTGAGTGCCTGGGGGTGGAGCAGGGAGAGTTGCCGCTGGGTTTTGCGGTTTCTCAGCTGCTGGTGACGAAACTGCTGGGGCTAAAGGGATTTTCCTCTTCACCTGCACCTGGCCCAAAGAGTTATTGGGCAGGTGGTACTGGTAAGCCGGGCCTGGTTGTGGGGGTGCAGACAGGGGGCGCACATTGCCAGGGAGTAGAGGGTCAGCCACCACAGACAAGTGGCAAGGCAGTTCCATCCCCTGTATCACTAATGCATTGTCCTGTCTTTTTACCCTCTTATTGTGCCACTGAACCAAAGCGTGTGGCTCACATCCACCAGCTGCAAGGTGATCTGCTGCATAACAGTTGCATTGGCCACCTGATTTTCCTGCAGTCCTCCAGGATGAGATCCTATCTGGACACTGTTCCAGTACCCTTCTTCTTGGGACTCCAATGGATGGCACAGAGCCTGACAAAAATAGTCTCATTTAGGCAACAACAATCTGGCCAATGGGCAAGTGAGGCAGCGGTGGTGAGTGCATGTCTCTTCACACTCTCCACCCCTGGAGTGAACTCCTGCCTCTTCTTGACCAGCCTACTCTGGTGTCTGGCAACAAACACCACCTTCTGCTTACCGTAGTCCAGCTGGTTCTGCCAAAGAGCAACAATATTGCTCACCTAAGCAGAGAGAGAGAGAGATATTATTTGCTATAATACATAGCAAATGAGAAAACAAAACATGTGCAAGTGTGAACATGCATGACTGCTCAAAGAGAGTAAGTAGAGAAAGTTAAATGTTCCCGATCTGCTGGTTAGTGAGGGCCAGAGAGACTGAAAGCTCCAAAACTCCACAAAATACTCCGCCAGGAAAAAATAAAACAACAATATAAGGACAGTGAAGTGGGACAAAACACAGAAATATATAACAATGTATTTACATACTGCAGACTCGCCAGGAGACAATGAGGCAGCTGGCTGCAGCATAGAAGCAACCGCCAGTGTGGAGGCAGCAACAGCCTGGGCGGAGGAGGCAGCAGGCTGAGCAGAGGAGGCAGCAGGCTGGGAGGAGGAGGCAGCAGCCAGGGTGGAGGAGGCAGCAGTAAGGTTTGAGGCAACAGACTGGGCGGACTCGGCGGAGACATCAGGCATGAAGGAGGGAGCAGGCTGGAAGAAGGCAACAGCTAAGGTGGAGGCAGCAGCCTGGATGGAGGAGAGTGGCTCAAAAAAGGGCAGAAAGCGGGAGGAGACAGAGAAGCTTGGGGAGACTTGACACAGTAATATCATGTGTTTGGTCTTCCCTTAAGCCCTTGTCTTGTTCGTCCTTGCCTTCATCCACATCGAGGCAACAATGATGGACAGAGGGCAATGGGCACATTTTGTCCAGGATGCCAAGGTTACACCCCTACTCTATTTCAAAGGACATACTGGGATTTTTTATGATCACAGAGAGTCAGGACCTCTACCAATGGCCAAGTGAAGACAGGGCAGTTTGTCTCATACTAATACTTACAGGCAAGGCCAGGAGTGATTTTGTGGAACTTCCCAAACCCATGACTATGACCAGCTTAATCAAGCCATACTGAGTGAAGTACAAGATCAGTCCTGAGACTCATAGCGTATGAGGTTTTGTTCCCTGAGCACCCCGACAGATGAGTCACCACAAATCACTCTACACAGCTGCAAGTGTGCACAGTTTAGCCAAAACAGTGAAGATCACATTATAGAGATTATTGTGCTTGAACAATATCTGTGGGTGTTGTACCCAGAAGTGACTTGAGTCAGGCAACACAATCCAACCACTGCTGCACAAGCTGCTTACCTAGTAGAGGCCTACATTGCTGCAAGGAGGGGTCCAGGAAACTTCTGTTATGCAGGTGTAACAAGTATAAAATTGGCTTTATTATTTTCACACAAAATCGTCCCTTTCCTTTTTGAATAAAAAACTATTGATTCTTTTGTTTTTGAATATATCGTTGTTTGATTATAATGTATTGTTACTTGTCTAAGTATCTAATTGTACTGACATGTATAGGTTTTAAGTTCATATTATACATGATTGCAGTAGCGGCTTGTCAATAGAGGGCGCTGGGGCGCCGCCCCCATCAAAATTCCAGAAATATACATGTATACAAAAATGATATAAAAATGAAATAAAAATAAAAAATAAAATAGTTTACTCATACAATGTAAGTAGTAAGAGCCTCAGCATTTAATAAAAACTGGCTTTAATCGGTTAACTATTTTCTTTATTATGTTTTTCAATAAGTTTCATGTGGTTTCATGTGAGAGGGACGCCGAACAAATGGATGTCTATCTGGCTGTGTCCAAATTCAGGGTCTGCATCCTCCTTAGGATCCTTCCTACCCGGTTGAAGGAGGAGGGGTCCTCCGACGACCGCAAAGCCCGGAAGTCGGTGTTTGTGAATTTGGACAGCCTACCCTTCTTTCACATATTTTCAGAGGAGAAAAGGCCGCGAAATTTAAAAATACTAATGTTACTGTGTCACGAAATGTAGTTTTAAGAGTTTTTCAGTCGACAATGTAGTTGTTTAAAGCTCAAATCTGTGGTTTATTTATAAAGAGAGCGCCATTTTAAAAATGTTATCTGACGGTTTCGGAGTTGTGAGATCCAGGGATCACCGGGCGCTCAGCGCTCATGTACCCCGCCGAGAACAGCCTTGCCTCGGCTAGTGCCGTTCTGACGTTCGCCGATGTCAGTCTAGTGAGAATAATTCGTCTTGTGTATATCTAACGGGCGATCTTTGGTTTAATTAATCTATAATTTGTTCCTTGGCAGATTGTTGTGGCTGAGGGCAAAGTGAAGTTTCATAACTTTATATATTTAGGCTTATTTAACTTTAACGGTGTAGCCTGCTGTATGTTTGACTGAATCGTTTACTTTATTTCTTGACTTGTAGCTTCTTATACCTTTTAAAAACTGAAATTTAACAAAAAGAGACAGGGTTGCGTCATTTTATTTTATATAGCCTATGTAATAATATGTTAAAATGTATAAATTTACATTATTTATTATTGTTATTATAATAATATACCACTTGCGATTATCAATCTATTATAGTTATGCTGTTAAATGATTTTACTCTTCATAGTAACTATTTAACTTATTTTTTATTGTCTATATTCTGTAATTGATATTTCATATTCTATTGCTATTATTATAGTATTATACATAAGCTATATGCTATTATCAATATATTATTATTATTATTATTATTATATTAGTACTTATGATCTATTATATAATTATACTTTTCATTACTATTTTATTTGCTGTATACTGTTTGTTTATTTTATTGACTAAACTATTTACTATTAGCCTACCTCTCACTTTATCTTATATTTACTATTTGCATTGCACTGTAGTTGTACCATATCATATGTATTACCATAAAGGATCCATCAGTTATCTTTGTTATTGCTAAAATCGGGTCAATGACAGAATATGCTTTTCCCACAATAAGAAAACTTTATTTAATTTAATGTGAAAATTAAATTATATCTCAGTATGGGGGTGTTCACAATTCTTATCCAAGAATGAAAAGCCAAATACATGACAAGCCTGAGCTTTGGCCATTCCTTATTAAAAAAAATAAAAATAAAAAATTTCAACCACACTGTAAACCCCAATGTTGTCCATACTAAAGATATCAAGTTATCAGAACTTGACATTACTTAAAATAAAAAGTTTTGCCATCAAAACTTAAACAGGTCTGCTTAACTTACTCATTTGGCAGCAGAAATCTTTCTAATTAATATTTTAAGTGTTGTAAGCTCAACATTTCAATTCATTTAAATTATTAGCTATGTCTCTGTTTAAAATGATTGGTCGCGCTTGAAATTCTGCCTTGACAACCGCGCTGATTGGTCGATATAACGCAAGGCGGTAAAATATTGTTTTTGTCGTGCTGAATGTTTAACGGCTCTGGTGTGACGACGCAGCAGCAGTCCTCTCGAGGCACTTGCAGTTTTCTGAAATAAAGTTAAATAGGTAAGTAAGTTAGAGATTTAAACACATTTATCGTAATTGCCTTACACGTTTTATTCTAATGTTTTTTCCCCGTTTTACTCCGGCAAGCGGTTCAAGCAGACAGGCAGTAAAGCAAGCGGGAAGAGAGTCGTCGTGAAAGACTCAGACTACACTCAGTGGTAAGTTAATTTTAAAATATACGTACATTTAGCTTATTTTTAGATAATTTGCGAGTTGTAAACACGGTTGAGCTACTAACTTTCTGTAAGAACATTTAGTGCTAACTTTCCCGCTGTATTTCCTATTATCCTCCCCCAGCGGCACTATCATCAGGCAGGCGGTCATGAATCAGGCGCGGAGGGGGAGAGAGTCGTACGTTATAGCCTAGGCCCACGGAGTTAACGTTAGCTGGTAAGTTAATGTATAACACACCTGTAAATTGTACTTTATTGTCTGTAAAAGGTTTTATTTTATACGGATGGACAAGGTATAAATGCGGTTAAGTTTGACCCTTCGCAGGGAGCTTGATTGACAGGTGATCTGACCAATCATACTTCGCCATCCGCCATTTTGTCCGACAAAGCAGTCAGGATAGTAGATTAACATGGGAGGATTTGAACTTGAAAAACGGAGTGTACTGACGTCTTTCCGTGGTTAAAACAACATTTCTTCTTATGTTTGTTCATGTTTATTTGAGGCTATAAATTAACTAGAAGGAAGAGATGATCGGTTCACGAGCAGCTTTAACTGATGCTCTACAGCGATCTGTCATGACACATTAAAGAGCCACAAAACGGTATTTATTGTTTTAATTTCTTTTAAAAAATGACCAAATTTGAAAGGTGAGACTTTGTTTAATATGTTTAATATCAAACGTAACCGAAAAGTAACCTGGTCTGTACTGTCTGTCAGCGTGTTGTCAGTCTCCTCTCTGCCCCGCGATGTAGCCTATTTTTCACTGCGTGAGAACATAGTGTGGCCGCGTGAGAACGGCCTAGCTTGTCGGACATAGCGACAGTAACTAAGGAGGGCGGGTCTCAAATTGACAAATTGGTCAAACGCGCCAATGGACTATTATGCAGGGAGCATTCTTTAAAACTTCCACAATAATATAACGTTACGCCAGCTGGAAATGTCACTTGCAAGTGATGTAATGAAACATTGACAATTTAAGCTTGAAGGGAGTAAAGTCTCCTTTTAGGCTATTAAGGAAATGTAATTTTGCCAAAAGAAGAACTTTTATTTTAAATAAATGTTCATTTTACATCAGCCTACTTCAGTGTGATATGTTACCATATTGTCATGCTTAATACTGAGAATTTGAATAATTGTAATGTGATGATCAGATGCAGATATCTAAATCAAAGAATATGGGTGATTTGCGGGTGGATTATCTATTTTTAACAGTGGATTCGGGTGACTCAAAGTGCACCAGATTAATGAATTTATCTTTAAAATGTACAAAATTTATTTGCCGCCCCGGACTCCCCCAGAGGTACCAAGCTCCACCCACAAAAATAATGTGGGAAACACATTTGGCTATATGATGATCTACAAAAAATACAAATTTAAATATCTCATTATTAAAATACATTATTAGGATTTTACCACCTCCGCCTCATTTTGAGCCGGCATTTGACATTTTGAGTAACATAACATGACAGGAGCTATTTTGCTGAATATTCTCACGATTGCAAATGTTACATTGATTTTAGTTCAATAAACAAGTAATGAATATAAAATTATTTCAATTACTTACTTAGGTTAAATATTACATATACGCATGTAATATAATGTGTATTTCCATCAAAGGTTTGGTCTTAAATTTCATTCAAAGTGGCATTAAAAATGTCTTAAAAAGTCTTAAATTTAACTTGTTTATATCTGTAGACACCCTGTTAATGACAGAATTTTCATTTTTGGGTGAACTATCCCTTAAGGTTAAGTTGCACCTTTTGAAATGTACATGAGCTTACATGCATGTGAATTAATTTAAATTTAATGTTTATTCATCTTCACTAGATGTCCGATGATCGCAGCTCTAATCTTGATGTGCCAGTGGGGATTGTACTAGTGGAAGATGGGATGACTCTTCAGCCCCTCAACTCTCTGCATTTGTCTCCCTTGTCCATTGGTATAGTAATTGAGGGAAAAGTGGTGATGGACAATCTGCATGACCTTCCTGAAGCAATGTGCCTTCTGTTCGGGCTAATTTATAGTTTACACCTGAATTACCCAAAGTCTCTAAAGTACACATTTGAATTTATTCAACGCATCCTCCTTTCCATGGGGCAGAAAGACCTGCAGCCTAAAATACAATCTTTGGCTAACCATCTGTTTGGTTAAAATGGAGAAAACGTGATCAGCACATGCATTCAACAAAAAATAAAATATGATGCAGCGGCCAGTAAGACTTTTACCAGCAGAATGCAACGGCTTTTTCTAGGGGGCGATGTAATTTTCTCGATGACAGAACACTGAAATTTGTTGCACGATTTTGTGGAACGACTACAGACATCCCTTAAAAAAAACGTATTTTTGGTAGATGTGTCAGTTCCTTGCAATGTGTTTAAAAAATGAGCTTACGATTTTGATGTCTGTGTGCCTTAAAAATGTGACTGTTAGAAATGAGCTTATTTTGTTTGTGTCTTTTAACAATGTCACTTAAAAATTAGCGTATGATTTTGATGTTTGTGTTAGAAATTAGCTTATTTTGTTGTTCATGTGTCTTTTAAAAATGCAACTGTTAAAAATTAGCTTATGATTTTGTTCATGTGTCTTTTAAAAATGTGACCTAAAAATTGCTTATTTGATGTTTGTGTTAAATGTGTTAGAAATTAGCTTATTTTGTTTGTGTCTTTAAAAAAATGCAACTAAAAAATTTGCTTATGATTTTGTTTGTCTTTTAAAAATATGAGCTTACTGTTAAAACACTAAATTTTGATGTTTGTGTGTCTTAAAAATATGAGCATATTGTTATGAGAAATGTTTCTGTTAAATTAATGTAAATGCTGTATAAACCTAATAAAGTGGTTGATGTGAAAAACAATACTTGTTTTAATGATTTAATACAAGGAAACGATATACTGTATAAACAGGAAAGTTTGAGTTTAGTCTTTGCCTTTTTAAGTTATATGTACTTAAACATTTAAGTTATCTATAGTTAAACATTAAGTACAGATAACTTAAATGATTGAGTTACTTCAATGAAGCGACCATATTAGGCCAACTCAATTAAATTGAGTTGTCAATTTCCCCATTACTCAATTGAACTGAGGGAATCACTTTCCTCAAATCATTTGAGTAGTCTCAACTTATTAGGGTTTACAGTGCACTGAAAACATTTTTTTTTTTTTGAAAAGCCAGTTTTTAAAAAACTTACATCGAAAAGCATACTCCTCTCCCACTCCGCTACCGCTCGCTTCGTCCGCCATTACGCTCTGCCGAAAAGAATTATGGGATAGGTAGGACGGGAAAGGATCCACCACACCCATCCTTCCAATTCGGGGAAAAGGAGGACGTATTTGTGGGCCGCATTTGAAGGATCCTACGAATTTGGACAGCCTTCGTCGCGGCGCTGTGACGTAACATCCTTCAAATGAGTACTCCGAAGGATGTAGACCCTGAATTTGGACACAGCCTCTGAGTCCTTAAATTTTCGGACAGCATGTGACCTGAAGCTGGTCTCTAATTGGTTTCTTAAAGATTCTCCTCCGTACGCAGGTCGCTGCATCCCTGGCGAATCAGAATTGGATATATGTTATTTTTTCCAATCTGATTGGTTCTCATCACCTGCCATTCAACTCAACGCACTCAACTACTGCGAGTGCGCGGGCGACACCTTCACTCCGACTCCGTCAAAACCTTGCTAGGCTGATCATTTTCGTAGAGAGAATGGCAGAAGTTAAACCAAATTCTGTCATTGATTTAAAAAAAAAAAAAAAAAAAACTTTCACAAGGCGTTCGCTGGAAAAAAAAAGGATAAAGGATCTCGGACCGGACCAACCCGATTTACAGATCCAGCAGCAGGCCAGTGACAGAGAACGAAGCTACACCCGGAGCTTCACCCGCCCTTGTTATGAGAAACGGAGGTGGCTGGCTTTATTTGCTTATTCCTTATGCTGTTCAATTCATTGCATTTTGATGTTCATGTCATGTATTTGTACTCAATATATAATCTAACTGTACATATCTGTTCTGTTACAGTTAGTAACTGATGTAGATCACATTTGTACAATTATATGAAAAAAATATGATTGAAATAAATCATAAACTCTAAAATTTCAACTTGTATCTTTTTCAGGTTTGATTTTAATCATGTAACATTATTTGAAAAAACTAAATTTCAGTACAAAAAAAAACATTTTATTGTTAGAATTGAGATTTCATAATATTTAGATATGAATCCAACTGGAAAAACTTGTGAAAAGATATCTTTCAGTTAGTCAAATAGCATATAGTGGAGCTCTATAGCCATCTAGTAGCTAAAATTATCATTTTTTACTTTTAAAACTACATTTTACAAAATATGGGCAAAAAGTTTACACTAAACCATGTAAAATTATCCATGTTATCCCCATGAATGAAAGTTAGAAATATGGGTCTTTTATAAAGTGAATTTTACATAAAATGCTGTTTTTTGTAAAAAGCCTATTTAAATATGTATTTATTTATTTAAAGAAATTTAAAATATATCATAATCTTCCAAAAACTGCACAAATGTTGAGTAAAAACATTAATAAACAGTGTAAAATTACATTTGTAAAAACAAAAAAAAAAATTATTCTGTTACAAAATTAAATGTTATTGTCTGGGGACCCCAAGAGCAGTATAATCACGCACATCCCAATTAAGTACGGGTGCTGGATCCAATATATCATACAAGTAAACCAAAGTAAAGATCCGCACACCGAAGAGCTCCCATTTACATAATTTATTATGTGACGTTTCGGGCCTCTCACGGCCCTTCCTCAGACTGTCAGATTGTCTGGGGACCCCAAAGATAACTAGTGTCGTCCCAAATGAAGATAATCAGAGGGTTAAATAACCCCCCCACCCAATAAAAATAATCAAAGAAGCCACAGAATGCATATTTATGAACATTAATTCTCCATTTGTGCAGGTATGTCATCGTGTAATCCAAGCATTATTGTCATTGCATTACTGTATATTGTTTAAGCTGTCTTTTACCCTGACCGTGTGAAGTTTTATAAATTTTCTTATAAAAAATGGCAGTTCACGCTAAGTTAAAGGGTAACTAAACCCCTGGTCAGAGCCTGACTCCACCCACTGGCAATATTTGAAAAATGCTTGAAAAGTGGGCAGACCCCAACGGAGATAGAGGGGACGAACCGAGGGTGAGGCTGAGCGGGGGGCATTCACCTGAGACCCGCAGTGACGGATTAATTGACAGCTGCTGTCAGACTCGCTAAAATGGAGAGTGACTGGAGTGACGCAAGTAGCTTTGCAACAGAGCTGTCATTTGAAGTCGAGGACTTTTCTCCCCCACCTTCACCTGAAGTGGAGGAGGGTCAATTGTCTGTGGACACAGGGCCAGAGCCATATCAATTCGAGCCGCTGGCTCAAACTGCGGTCTTAACTCCCGCATCGCGATCGGCATCCGACGATGCTAGCGAAGCAGCCGCACAAGGGAGAATGGGGCCAGTGTCTGAGTGGTAAAACATTAGCATTATGGCTAAATTAGGCTAATGCTCATAGCAAATGCTAACGAACTATCAAAAATTTGAAACCCATGCATTTAGGTTCATTTCGGTATGATTTAGTGTTAATAATTAAGCGAAAAACAGAGATTTCAAGTCTCCCTCTACAATTACAAATTATTCTGTCTCAACAGGTCCACCTGTGGGCACTGCAGCTCACTGTCCCTGGTAGAGAATGTTTGTTGTAGGGAGATACCCAAGGTATAGCTATGAAATATGACAAGACCAGAGTGTTAAGTCCAGTTAATTAATTGAAGTACTATACACAAAACCAGGGTTCATCCAGGTAAATAGGTAAACAAAAATAAACAAATTAAACAAAAAGGTACAAAATAAAGTGCAGCAGATGCAATGACTGTGGAAACTTTAACCATTGAAAGGTTACTATGACAAAGTAAGATATCACATTCAAACAGATTTTCCACCTCATGAATATGATTGACCTGAAGAATGAAAGCTGTATCATATACCTTGATATTTATGAGCAATATCACACTCATACTCCAGACTCAGTCCACTGCTTCCGCAGGTCCCCCAAGGTCTGGAATCGGTCCTTCTCCACAATCTTCCTCAGGGTCCGGTCACCTCTTCTCGTTGTGCAGCGTTTTTTGCCACACTTTTTCCTTCCCACAGACTTCCCACTGAGGTGCCTTGATACAGCACTCTGGGAACAGCCTATTCGTTCAGAAATTTCTTTCTGTGTCTTACCCTCTTGCTTGAGGGTGTCAATGATGGCCTTCTGGACAGCAGTCAGGTCAGCAGTCTTACCCATGATTGCGGTTTTGAGTAATGAACCAGGCTGGGAGTTTTTAAAAGCCTCAGGAATCTTTTGCAGGTGTTTAGAGTTAATTAGTTGATTCAGATGATTAGGTTAATAGCTCGTTTAGAGAACCTTTTCATGATATGCTAATTTTTTGAGATAGGAATTTTGGGTTTTCATGAGCTGTATGCCAAAATCATCAGTATTAAAACAATAAAAGACCTGAAATATTTCAGTTGGTGTGCAATGAATCTAAAATATATGAAAGTTTAATTTTTATCATTACATTATGGAAAATAATGAACTTTATCACAATATGCTAATTTTTTGAGAAGGACCTGTATGGTAATTAATGACACTCCAGTGATATTCTCCAATGGTCATTGAGATATAATTAATTTTGAAACCATTTTTTAGTTTTACTAAGTGTTATCAATCAGATTATGTGGTTTTTACAATCAATTAAGACTTCTTATGTCATTTTTTACAAGATGGACAAAATTTTTCACCAAAAAATTCATTCAGTTTAACCATGAATATATCTAAAATTATTAATTTGCAGATAATTATTCATGAAAGAACCTGATTTGACATTGATGTTGAGATAGTATATTGTGTGTACCACGGAAGAAATATAAAATAACATTTTCTCTGATCTCATAAATGTAATAATTTAATGGACTACTCTAAACCCATGCACTACATATTCAAGTAAAACATTGCACAGGGAAATGAGAAAATGGGAAATGTAGAAAAAAAGCCTAATATGCTTTATTTGTATTATTGTAGTTGCTTTAGTTATTAAAAACAATATTATTCTATTTGAATATTTACTATAGCCTATATCGGTTTTACCGAATGACCAAGGCTGGTACGGAATGTCTGCTGCCCTTGACATTATGAATATTTAAGACAATACACATACAAAAATAGTTACAAAAGCACATTTTATTTTTAATATTAATGTAAAAAATTCTTCAATCATGAAAACATTTCTGTCAGGACCACTATCATCAAATACGATTGACAATTAGCATACAGTTTGGATTGCCGGTATATGGTTCCATTGGGCAAGAACTCCATGCGCATCCATTGCACCTAGCATGGATAAGAGCAGCAGTAACCCCACTTAGGGTAAACAGAACAGAACCAACATGAATGTATGCAGATATCATTAATTCAAGATTTTAATGTACAACATAATTCGAGAATTTAGTCTGATTCAAAGGGGAATCAGAATGCCAAATCCTGACTGACGAGAGGAGGAGCTAGGGAAGGGAGGAAGGTAATCAGCTCCTGAGAAACGCGATAGCTGTTGATAATACTGAATGAGCTAATTATACAGTGATAGGCGTCGTATTCCTATAGGTAGACGTGGATCAGCTGAGAGTCACTGATGAGAGCTTGACTAACGTGACCTGCCAGAACTAACGCTCCGCTTGATTTCATTGTTATTGGAACGAACATATTACATACAACTCATATTGTTAATGATATTAAAGTAATTAAAACATTAAAACATTTAATTGTTCTTGGAACCAATGTTTAAATTGTTACAAATTTAGATTAGATTGTTAGATGCTATATTCATGAAAGTCATCCAGTCTTTGGAGCATAATCTTGAGGACCGTGAATTTAGAGGCTCTGGCTCACTAATGGTTGTATGCATGTCTTCTATAAAGTAGAAGATTTTGTCTGGGTCTGATGCCAAAGGTGGTTCCTGTTATACCGTACGTCATCCACTGGGATGTCAGGTGTCACATTAAAAGACTCGGGGTTCAGGTTCAGTATAGGCTATTGCTTATGGTCCTCAGCTTCTCTGTCTGCCTGTTTTGCCCTCACCCATATAAGACTCCTTTTTTCTTGATTCTTTTGACCAAGTTCATCAATTGACAGGTGTTCTTTTTTGCCACTGAGTTTTCTTCTTTGGCAACTAACAACAAAAATAAAACTATACCACTACTACTAGCCTACTAATAATAATATAATATTGGCAGGTGTTCCTGTTAATCACTCAAGTTTTCTTTAGTTACTAAATGCAAAATAGAGCTGCTTGTATGCATTGTAACAGTGTTATGATACAATTACTACCATAGTATTATAATAATAGTAATAATAATAATTAAATAATATAAATAATAAAAACAAATTATACTTTTCTCTTCTTTAGGTAGTATCTCTTCTTTTTTAACAGGATCAGCTTTGATCCTTTCCCAGTAGCGAGCTGCTTTTTCCTTATTTGATAAAGGCATCTGCAAAAGTAAAATTCAGTCAACATGGACCCAATTATTAAATAACCATTAAACAAGTGATGTACAAAATGGAAGTTTAAAATTCAACT
The DNA here is from genome assembly GCF_951802725.1 of Rutilus rutilus. Lineage (NCBI taxonomy): Eukaryota > Metazoa > Chordata > Actinopteri > Cypriniformes > Leuciscidae > Rutilus > Rutilus rutilus. Next base: position 26,437,912 of record NC_140216.1, on the reverse strand, counting down.
GTTAAAGCATGAAATAAGGTACCATAAGTCAGTGAATTTGAGTTTTATGTGGCTATATTATCAATAAAATAATCATTAAAAAATGTAATCATTAAAAAAAAAAGTATCAGACATTTATTCGATTCAGAGCTTAATACTATTGTTGTCCACCAGGGGGAGCCACAGGATAGCAAATCCTTTAAAGCAACACTAAAATAACCTTTCCTCTTCGGTTGCCCTACAGGTTGGAAGCAGAATTGTCCATTACCGCTGTCGTAGATAATTTAGCTTTCCGCAGCCTACTGTGGCACGCATGCTCGCTGTTTATCCAGCACCGACTTTGGAATGAACGATGTCCACAGACAAGGTAGAGTGTGTTGCATGAGTTTATGAAAGTATGATATATTGCAACATCAGAAACGAAGAAAAACAAAATAATGACTATTGTAACGCTTGCCATAAAGCAAGTCAAATTTGTAGTTTCTTATGTCTCATTCGAACTACAGAAATGCTACTCGATCTGCAGATATAGATATAGACAGTTGCCTGTCGTTTGTGTTCATCACCACTGTGTATTTAGTTCCTGCCTGTATTCAGTCCAGTGTCCGGTATTGTTTGTCTATGTCTAACCCGATCTCCTGTTCCTGAGTTTATATTATTAAAGCGTTTGAAATTATCCTCATCTTCTTCTTCTTCTTCATTGCGACGAGCCATGACAGTAACATTGCTCTCAAGCTTTCTTAGTTTGAGTGATTACATGAGACATGATTAGTTTATTCATGATAGTTTATTTAGAAATTAGTAAAAAGGAAGAAATGGTATTCAGTTAAGAACCGCTTGAACTTAGCTACAATGAGGACGGAGGAGCAACAACACGCAACATTAAAAATGTCAAAATGGTATTTATTGTTTAAATTTGATATTAATATTGACATAATTTGAAAGCTGAAACTTTATAACAAAGCACAAACGCAATTTGCGATTTATTGGATTGAAGGTGCACTACAATGTTCTGTTAATTCATCAACTAAAAATTACTGACTAAAAGATTGATTCTTCGAATTTAAGAATTGATATTCCTTCATAAAAATAAGAAGCGAATAAAAATGAGAATGAGTTATTTTTACCCAGCCCTATTTTGAATCAATATTCATATGGATCACACTAACAAAAACGCAGAATGGATCAATTCAATTTATTATAATCAGCAGAGATTTATGTTTGGAGATCAGTGTTGCTCTTTTACCAAATAATCCTGTGCAGAGAGGAAAATTTGGCGCATACGATTGAGTAAAAAAAGTTTAAGAGCAGAAGTTAAGGAAAACTTGATTTAAAGTTTGGAGAATTATGAGCATGGTTTGCTAAATTAGGAATGTTTTTTGGAGTTGCAGTATTGAAAGGGGGTTATTATTCTGTTGTGTACTTCCCATATTAAGACCACTAGTTGTCAAAACCACAGTTAAACTAATGGAAATGCTGAAATATCAAGATAAGGAAACCTAATTTTAGAGGGCAACCAAATCATATATTAAGATTGGGCTTATAAACTAAATTGATATTTACAAACATTGGATGTTGATTCAAGTACCTCTAATGATGACGAAGAAGATTATTGATGAGCCAAACCCTGGGTGTATGTGCTAGCCTAACCCCTCCTCAAGGGTGATCCTTTACGATGCACAAAGTGTCTGGGTCGAAGAAGATCTCTACACCGCAAGAAAAACTTTTAATAGTATAATGGATTTTTATGTTTGACATACTCTACATGTAATGATGTCGCAGACGCTGAGGGATCCATTTGCAGCTTTTTATTAGTATGGCCAACAGGCAGGGTAAATCAACAGCAAACAGAACAACAGAGAGAACACAGAGCAGATCGGGGTCACAGGCAGAAGTCGGGGCAGGCAGCAAAAGGCTAAGTCCAATAAGCAATCCAGGTCAAGGCAGGCAGAGAACGCTCAGAGGTCGGGATACACAGTCCAAGGTCAGCAATCAGATCAGCAAACACATCGATAAACGCTTGGAATTGAAAGCCAGAGCAATGCAATACTTCACAGAGAAGTGGAGTGTGGAAGTGGCTTTTATGTGTGTGTGAATGAGGTGCAGGTGTGTGCGCAATCAGTGCAGTGCAGGTGTATTGTGCAATCAGTCCCAGGTGAGAGGCATGATGGGATATTGAGTTCATGAGGGTGTTTAATATTCCGGAGACGGATCCCTCCGGTGGTGGAGAGGAGGCGGTACGGGAGCCTGCTCCGTTACACTACATAACTGTGATAATAACAGGCAATGCTGAACCAAGTGTTTGCACACACTTATAACAATGTTTAATTTTTTATTAGGGAGTGAAAAATCCTTTACTCTGTCCATTGAAAGAAAGAAAAATGTATGGAGAGAGATGTTTGGTTCTTATGCTCCTCCGGAGTGTGGTGGCATAATCTAGTCATTGGAAAGGAAGATGGGTGACTACATTAAGTCACTAGGTAGCATAACTGAGGGGGCTGGATTTTGAAACTACACTCTGGAAAAGGATAGTGAAAGTGAGGCTTAAATAAGCTCCAGAGGAGGGAATGTAGAAGATTTTATTGTTTAGAAAGTAAGTAATTTAGCTATATATTTGTACACTATTATTTCCTCTGTGTGTGATTTTGGTTTGACTTTGGCCTGGAGAAAGGCCTGGAATGTTGCTTGCAGCAGAGAATTCTATTCTAGAATGTCACATGGTGCAAAACCATTAACCAAAAATATCTATAGGGTGTGTTACCATCTTTGGAAAAGGATGTATGGTATATATGTGTGAACTGAGCAAAAATCTGGAGCGACCTTCTGCAGAAGGTGCTCAGCTTTGTTGTAAAATAAAATCTAATATTTCTGGCATCAAAGATCTCTGAAAAGTGATTTCTCAAAAGAGAGAAACTGCAGAAAGTGCTCGGCTTTGTTGTAAAATAAAGTCTAATATATCTGGGATCAAAGATCTCTGAGAAGTGATTTCACAAAAGAGAGAAACCACAACACGAGGTGGAAGTCACAGATGTGAAAAAGCATTGTTGCTCTGGGATTTGGTGCTGGAGGACATTAGCTGACCCTTGCAGTGTCCAGCCTTATCTGGTCCTTATAGCAGCTGGCCCGCCTGTTGGGCTGAAGCACACTGGCTCCATGAGGATAATCAAGTGGTGATGATCAGAGTCTATAAGCAACAATGGCTAAACCTGGGAAAAGGCATGAAGAGGCAGTCCTCTGAGAACCCAACACTCATGTATGATCAAACGCTAGAATAAAAAAATAAGATTTTAAAAGTCGTTTAAAATCTTGTCGTAGAAATTTTAAACTGTATATTAAACTAACCATGTTTCTAATATCTAACCTTATTTAACATCTAAAATCTGAACAGGATGTACTGTACGAAACCAATGGAAAACTTGTCTTTGAGTGTGTGCGTGTGTGTGTATTAATAACATAGTTTGGGAAATGAAACTAGACAGTCTGTTAGAATCTTGTGATTAACAAATGAAGTCATCATTAAAACAAAGTTTGCTTTACCTAGTAACAGAGGGGGTTGCATATGAAGAACCAATCAAATAGTGAGGAAATTATGTAATGCAGCCTGACCTCTATACTATAAAAACTGTTGTATTCTTGTGCACTGTGGGATTTCTCAGTAGAATTTGTCTGAGATCCTCCGGCCTTGATTCTTCTTGGGAGAGTTTCTCTGAGAACTACTCGAAGACTCTCCCGGCCGTTAATAAAGCATTTAGAGGACATTTGCTGAAAGTCTGTCTGTTAATTTCTGCAGCGCAGCAGGTCAGTTTAGGGAAGCAAGAAGTTAGAGTTTAGAGTAAGAGACTCAGCCGGTTGTCTACGGAAGACGCAAAGAGTTATTAAGTGTCGATTTGTAGACGCTCGGTGTCGATCAGTAGACGCGATAGATTTATATTTATTAAGTGTCGATTTGCAGACGCTAGATAGTCGGGTTTTAGGAAAAATCCACTACAATCTCTAAGAGAAGGAGCGCTGCCGGATGTAATGAGGTAAATAATTCCACAGCATAGGAGCAGCAGCTGCAAAGGAGCGGTCTCCTCTCATTTTCCGGTACGTCCACTGGACCACCCAGACTCAGAAGGGACAAATAAAATCAGTCCAGTCTTTGATTAATTTAGGCACAGAAAATTAGCAGACATCCACGTTTTAATCTCCCCAAACCATTCTAGCAGTCTTTCTACAGCAATAGAAACAGTTGGCTTCAAAGGTAGATATAGCTGGGTGTCATCTGCGTAAAAGTGAAAAGATTTTATCTAATTCAAAACGAAAAGAAATATTCTCTGTTTGTGTAATCTGTATGAAAAGAGAGAGATGTCAGTTGTTCTCATTTCAGCTCATTTGTCAACGCCCACATCAGCTCGATAAAACACATCAAGTTTAATCAGATTCATGTACTTTACGTCGTCTTGCTACGCTGTGTGGAATAATACTATCGTAATAATAATCCTGGAAAATTTACCTCAGAAGTGCTGGTTTCAGTTTCACTTCGAGGAGCAACGGATCCAGCTGAGGATTGTGAATAGTACGTTCTTTATTCTTAAGTGCTTTGTTCTAATCGCGATATGGAATCTAATATGAATATTAGAATAAATCTAACAGTCTAAAAGTTTTCCATCCATCCATCCATCCATCCATCCATCCATCCATCCATCCATCCATCCATCCATCCATCCATCTTCTTCCGCTTATCCAGGGCCGGGTCGCGGGGGCAGCAGTCTAAGCAGGGATGCCCAGACTTCCCTCTCCCTAGACACTTCCTCCAGCTCTTCCGGGGGGACACCGAGGCATTCCCAGGCCAGCCGGGAGACATAGTCCCTCCAGCGTGTCCTAGGTCTTCCCCGGGGTCTCCTCCCGGTGGGACATGCCCGGAACACCTTCCCGGAAAGGCGTTCAGGAGGCATCTGGAAAAGATGCCCGAGCCACCTCAGCTGGCCCCTCTCGATGTGGAGGAGCAGCGGCTCTACTCTGAGCTCCTCCCGAGTGACTGAGCTTCTCACCCTATCTCTAAGGGATCGCCCAGCCACCCTGCGGAGAAAGCTCATTTCGGCCGCCTGTATCTGGGATCTTGTCCTTTCGGTCATGACCCACAGCTCATGACCATAGGTGAGAGTAGGAATGTAGATTGACCGGTAAATCGAGAGCTTCGCCTTGCGGCTCAGCTCCTTCTTCACCATGACAGACCGGTACAGCGACCGCATTACTGCAGAAGCTGCACCGATCCGTCTGTCAATCTCCCGTTCCATCCTTCCCTCACTCGTGAACAAGACCTCAAGATACTTGAACTCCTCCACTTGAGGCAGGAACTCTCCACCAACCTGAAGCGGGCAAACCACCCTTTTCCGACTGAGAACCATGGCCTCGGATTTGGAAGTGCTGATTCTCATCCCAGCCGCTTCACACTCGGCTGCAAACCATCCCAGTGCATGCTGAAGGTCCTGGTCTGATGGGGCCAGCACGACAACATCATCCGCAAAGAGCAGAGATGAAATCGTGTTGTCCACACGATTTCTAAAAGTTTTCATATCAACCATTTAAAACAAAGTTAGCATTATAAATTAATTATTATTAACTGTGATCTTAAAGGATTTGCTATCCTGTGGCTTCCCTCTGGTGGACAACATTAGTATTCATCTCTGAATCGAATTGACATACAGCGGGGGAAATAAGTATTGAACACGTCATCATTTTTCTCAGTAAATATATTTCCAAAGGTGCTATTGACATGAAATTTTCACCAGATGTTGGTAACAACCCAAGTAAGCCATACATACAAAGAAACAAACAAAAATAAGTTCAGAAATTAAGTTATGTGTAATAATGTGAAATGACACAGGGAAAAAGTATTGAACACATGAAAAAGGGAGGCGCAAAAAGGCATGGAAAGCCAAGACAACTGCTGAAAACTTACAGTAATTAAAAAGCAATCCAGCCCCCTGTCAGTGGAAATTAATAACAGCTGGTTCAGTCCCAAATGATGGCCTACAAAAAGGTCTCATTGCCAAGGTGTCACACAAGACACATCTCATGATGGGTAAAAGCAAAGAGCTGTCTCAAGACCTTTCGCAACCTAATTGTTGCAAAACATAATGATGGCATTGGTTATAGGCGCCATTCTAAGCTTCTGAATGGTCCAGTGAGCACTTTTGGGGCCATAATACGGAAGTGGAAAGACAATAATTTCACCATAAATTTGCCTCGACCAGTGCTCCTCGCAAGATTTCTGATAGAAGAGTGAAAAGAATAATCAGAAGAGTTGTCCAAGAGCCAACACCAAGTTGTATGGTGTTTTTAGGGTAATGTGCACTGCCATTTCTCCTCCAAATATGGTGTGTATTATGTAGTGCTGTCAATCGATTAAAAATTTTAACTAGATTAATCACATTTTTTCTGTGATTAATCGCAATTAATCGCAATAAAAAAAGAAATGTTTTTGTACGTTTTTAATATATTTTATAATGTAATAATTTCACAGTTAATCAAATTAATGTAGAAACAACATAAAGACAGTATATTTTAAATAATTGTTTAATGGCATCTTTTTATGAATGAAGGCCAGTATTACTGATATTAATACAGCTACTGATTTTTTTTTCACATTTAGTAGGCTTCAAAAATATAACAGTTTTTAATTTAAGTGAACTTAAAACAATGCTAACATAAACCCATAATAAATGTCATATTTATTCGTGCCCTTCCTGTCTTAACAGTTAGGAAATATACAGAAATTTAATAAAGTTATCAAAGTTATATGCAGTCTGCACTGCATAAACTATAAATTAAATAGTTAATCCTTATTAAAGCTACAAAAGTTATTTAGTCAACAGCAGTGAGTCATTTTCTCTGTTCCCTTTGTTCTTTAACTTTACTGACAGGAAGCTTTATTGGCTGCTGTCCCTTTAAGAGCAGACACACACACACACACACACACGCGGAGCTCACCGTTTATATACTGTCTATGGATCTCACACGCGCCTCATTCTCTCGCAACTCTTTGTTCATTTTAGACTTTATATAAATCATTTAAGACTGCTCTTATGAGGATAATCGACAAAATTATTGTTATTGTTATTGTTAGTTCAAGCGCGAAAGAGAACTGGATTCTGGCGCCCTGTCTATGTGTGTGTGTGTGTGTGTGTGTGTGTGTCACATAAGGACATTCACAGACAGCGCATTCTCTTTTGTCTTGCCGCGCTTGAAATGTTTAAAAGCATTTAAATGAATAAGAGCGTGATCATATAATGTAAAGCTAGCCAACGGATGGCAGAAAAGACGGATGCTGCGTTAATTGCGTTAAATATTTTAACACGTTAAACCAGACAAAAATTAATCGCATGCGTTAACGCGTTAACGTTGACAGCACTAGTATTATGGCATCCAAACAGTTCAATTTTGCTCTCATGTGACCACACTATATTCTCCCAGTATTTCACTGGCTTTTCCAAATGTTGTGCAGCAAACTTTAAATGAGCTTCAACATGCTTTTTTTTCAGTAATGGAGTCTTGCGTGGTGAGCGTGCATACAGGCCATGGCGGTGGAGTGCATTACTTACTGTTTTCTTTGAGACAACAGTACCTGCTATCTGCAGGTCTTTTTGAAGCTCTCCCCAAGTGATCCTTGGCTCTTGGACAACTCTTCTGATTATTCTTTTCACTCCTCTATCAGAAATCTTGCGAGGAGCACTGGTCGAGGCAAATTTATGGTGAAATGATTGTCTTTCCACTTCCGTATTATGGCCCCAAAAGTGCTCACTGGAACATTCAGAAGCTTAGAATGGCGCCTATAACCAATGCCATCATTATGTTTTGCAACAATTAGGTTGCGAAGGTCTTGAGACAGCTCTTTGCTTTTACCCATCATGAGGTGTGTCTTGTGTGACACCTTGGCAATGAGACCTTTTTGTAGGCCATCATTTGGGACTGAACCAGCTGTTATTAATTTCCACTGACAGGGGGCTGGATTGCTTTTTAATTACTGTAAGTTTTCAGCTGTTGTCTTGGCTTTCCATGCCTTTTTGCGCCTCCCTTTCTTCATGTGTTCAATACTTTTTCCCTGTGTCATTTCACATTATTACACATAACTTAATTTCTGAACTTATTTTTTTTGTTTCTTTGTATGTATGGCTTACTTGGGTTGTTACCAACATCTGGTGAAAATTTCATGTCAATAGCACCTTTGGAAATATATTTACTGAGAAAAATGATGACGTGTTCAATACTTATTCCCCCGCTGTAAATGTCTGATACTTTTTTAAAATACTTAATCAGTTTACAGTCAAGGTAAAGGTCAGAGAAAGAGATTTTGTGCCTCTTTGAGATGGCACCACAAGATGACGTTCACTTGCAGAGTGCAAGTTTCTGGATGGCACGTAAGTCTGAAGTAATGAGTTTAGGTAAAAGGGAGCAGAGCCAGTGGTTGTTCTGTAAGCAAACGTCAGTGACTTGAATTTGATGCGAGCGGCAACTGGCAACCAGTGCAATTTTGTGAGGAGAGGTCTTCAGCTCGTTAAAGACCACTCTAGCTGCAGCATTTTGGATCAGTTGCAGAGGTTTGACTGTGCAAGCTGGAAGACCAGTCAGGAGAGCATAACAATAGTCCAGAACAAGCGCTTGGACAAGGAGTTGTGTAGCATGCTTTGATAGGAAGTGCCTGATCCTCCTAATGTTGTATAAGGCAAATCTGCAGGACCAGACAGTTCTAGCAATGTGGTTCAATTGATCATCAATCACAACTCAAAGGTTCCTGGCTGACCTTGATGGATTTATGGATGATGAACCTAGATGAATGGAGAAGTTGTGGTGTATTGCTGGGTTGGCCAGGACCACAAGCAGCTCTGTCTTCGCAAGGTTAAATTGAAGGTGGTGGTCCTTCATCCAGCCAGAAATGTCTGTCAGGCAGGCTGAGATGCGAGCAGCTACCATCAGATCATCAGGCTGGAATGAGAGGTAGAGTTGTGTATCATCAGCGTAGCAGTGATAGGAAAAGCCATGTTTCTGAATCACAGATCCTAGTGATGTCATGTACAGGTGAAACTCGAGAATCAAGTTAATTTACTTCAGTAATTCAACTTAAAAGGTGAAACTAATATATTATATAGACTCATTTCATGCGAAGTGAGATATTTCAATTTTATTTGTTATAATTTTGATGATTATGGCTTATAGCTTATGAAAACCCCAAATTCAAAATCTCAGAAAATTAGAATATTACATGAAATCAATAAAATAAAATAAAACGATTTTAAATACAGAAATGTCGGCCCTCTGAAAACTATAATCATGCACATGTACTCAGTACTTGGTTTGGGGCTCTTTTGCGTGAATTACTGCCTCAATGTGGAGTGGCATGAATGCTATCAGCCTGTGGCACTGCTGAGGTGTAATGGAAGACCAGGATGCTTCAATAGTCAGTTCTTCTGCATTGTTGTGTCTCATGTCTCTCATCTTTCTCTTGGCAATGCCTCATAGATTCTCTATGGGGTTAAGGTCAGGCGAATTTGCTGGCCAATCAAGCACAGTAATCCCATGGTCATTGAACCAGGTTTTGGTTCTTTTGGCAGTGTGGGCAGATACCAAGTCCTGCTGGAAAATAAAGTCAGCATCTCTATAAAGCTTGTCTGCTGAAGGAAGCATTAAGTGCTCTAAAATGTCATGGTAGACGGCTGTGTTGACTCTGGACTTAATAAAGCACGGTAGACTGTATATATATATATATATATATATATATATATATATATATATATATATATATCAGTGGCGATTTGTTTAAGACTGCAAGGGAAGCTCGGCTTCCCCTATAATGTAAAAAAATGAATGGTCAAATATGTACTATTGTATTAACATTTTATTGACTAAAAACGCGTTAGAAAACGTTCATCTCAAAGACGAGTTAGTTCAGAATCAGTTACATACAGCAGGTAGGCTGACTCGATTTCCTTCTCATACATTCCCGTAGCGTCAGTGCATTTGCCTGTTGAAGCCCAGCTTCCATTGACTTCAATGGGGCTGCTTCGAACAGTTTTTTTCAGCGCTTCGAAACTAGACGGTCATTGGATAAATGCTGCGATTATGTCCCGCCCATGGAAGCTCAGCTTCTCTGGGGGTGAACGGGGAGTGGGCTGGCCTGGACTCCGGGCTTCCGCATGATGATTGGAGGGTCTGGCCATGGCGAAAGGCTGCGTCTCCTTTTGATTGACAGCGATTTCATACAATAAAAAGTCGCTGATGTTGAAGCTGTTCGAGCTCAGTCCCATCGCGGATTTTTCAAATACAAACTGCTGCAACCTATTTCTTGGTATTTGCTTGTCGAAATTGCTAGCCAATTTTTATAATACATTTCACAAAAAATAAACTGTCTGCACACTTGAACCCTTTAAGCAAATTGAATCACCAAGCTTTTGGTCAAAAGACCATCCTCAGGGCATACAAGCAATGAATGTAGCAATCAACTTAACTGTGTTCAAACACATCAGGTATAATACATTTCACACAATTATACATTTATACCTTTATTATATTATTACTTATTATATTTTTATATTATTATTATTATTATTAATAATAATTCAAAAATAATTATTAAAATAATAAAAAAACGTATTATTAGTAGCATTATTATTATACTTTATTATATTATTATTTATACCTTTATTATATTATTACATTTATTTTTCACAGAGCATTTTCTTGAAAAGGAACGTGGAATTTACGTATAAATAAATGAATAATTTTTATGATGTAGGCTGAAAATGAGCTTCCCCTCTTTGAAAGACCAGCAGCCGCCACTGATATATATATATATATATATATATATATATATATATATATATATATATATATATATATATAGACTGCTGTCAGGCTTTGTTGACTAAAGTGCAAATAACACAATTGTAGGACAACAGCCCCTTTCACCAGACACCTTTTCCCTCTCCCCAGCATCGCCACTTCTGTGCTTCTCACAGAAAATGGAAGAACTGGTGTATGCTGGAACCAAACTATCCCACTCTTTTGCTGCAAGCCCCCAGATAACAACCAAAAAATGACAGGCACCGCTGCCACCAAAGCCTGCGGGCCCACACCCTCCTCCATCTGCTCGAGGTGAACCAAAAACAACTGATACCAGCTCTCAGTGATATGTGTCGGGTCCCCGCTCTGATAACAGTAACTTTCTCAAATGTTTACAAAACAAGCGGGAACCCAGTGTGCCTGTATCTTTCTCTATTGCTGTTCTATTACAAGATAGAAAGTCTAAGGCCTTCAATAGCCGTACAGCAAACCCATCTAATCTGGTGCCTATTACATGTGAAAGTAAGATTGATGTGGGGACAAAAAGTACGACTGTTAAGTTAGCACTTTTAAACATTCGTTCACTTAAAAATAAATCACTTCTAGTTAACGACTTAATAACCACAAACAACCTAGATTTTATGCTTCTAAATGAAACCTGGCTAGAAGACAGCTACAGTGCAACAATCCTCAATGAAGCAGCCCCTCCTAACTTTACTTTTATGAGTGTCTGCAGAGCTGTTAAGAGAGGTGGGGGTCTAGCTGCTCTTTTTAAAGATATCTATCAATGTAAGCAAATATCATTTGGGAATTACCCTTCTTTCGAATATCTGGGTACTGTGTTAAAAGGTGCTCCACGCATTTTACTTATTATTTACAGGCCTCCAAAATACTCTCCAGCCTTCGCTGAGGACTTTACAGAACTGTTATCAACAATTACCTCAGAGTTTGACTGTTTTGCCATTGCTGGAGATTTTAACATTCACATAGATAATGCAGAAAACAATATGGCAAAAGAAATCAAAACTGTTTTAAAAACTTTTGATCTGACTCAGCATGTACATGGACCCACACACAATCGTGGACACACTCTAGATTTACTTATCAGTAAGGGTCTAAACATTTCATTGATTGTTATTAAGGATGTAGCACTGTCTGATCATTTCTGTATTTTCTTTGATATATTGATCTCTCCTGCCACTGAAGCGAGATCTGTGTCTGTCAAGAAGAGATGCTTAAATGAGAACACTAGTGTCCTATTTATGAAGGCTATATCCTTAACACCAAGCATATCTGCTGACTCTGTTGATTTTCTCCTTGATTCTTTTAACTCAAAAGTTAAAGGTGTAATTGATGATATTGCTCCTGTGAAAGTCAGGAAGAAGAGTGGCAGACAAAAAGCACCTTGGAGAAACTCAACAGCAGTGCAAAATATGAAAAGACAATGCAGAAAAGCAGAGCGCATGTGGCGGAAGACAAAACTTGTAGTCCATTATAACATCTACAAAGACAGCATCCATGCTTTCAATATGGAACTAGGTAAAGCTAGACAGACTTTCTTCTCAAATATTATAAACAGCAATTTAAACAACACATGCACTCTTTTTGCTACTGTAGAGAGACTGACAAACCCCCCAAGCCAGATTCCCAGTGAAATGCTCTCAGACAACAAGTGCAGTGAGTTTGCTTCTTTCTTCTCTGAGAAAATCAATAATATCAGAAAGGTGATCAGCACATCCTTGAGTTGCACTGGGGTCAGACAGATCAGACCACCTGAGAAAGTAGTTACTATGTCTTATTTCAAAGAAATTAATGGCAACATTTTGGAAGAAACCATACAGCACCTTAAAACATCAACCTGCGCTCTTGACACACTTCCCACATCTTTTTTCAAAAGTGTGTTAAACAGTCTAGAAGCAGATCTTCTAGAAGTGGTAAATGCCTCACTTCTCTCTGGTAGTTTTCCAAACTCCCTGAAAACTGCAGTTGTCAAGCCCCTCCTGAAAAAGAGCAATCTGGATAAGACCATGTAAGGACCATCCATTAGCCCAACGACGGAATCCAACGGCCTGGCGAAGGTTTAAAGCGTGTATGTCTTTTCAGCGCTCCAGTGATGTTCACTTAATTTATTGGAACTTAGTTTTAGTATTACTTTAGCTCTATGCGTAATCTGACTCCAATTTCAAATGATAATCAAATTTAGATCGTATTTCTGATTAGAAAATAATCATAAATATTGAATTAATTTAGATCTTTGATTATTCTGATTATCCCATACTTTCAATTATTCGTTCATTACGGACCTAGTGTCGCTTTGAGACGTCACGTCGCGACTGCGCGCTCACGATCACAAACTAGCCAGTCCTGAAATAGTCAGAGGGTGCAGTGCAAGTATTTTACCCTATGCAGCCGCGCACTACAGACCCATAGGCGTAATTTTTTATAATATTTGCAGCATACAACATGCTAAGTCAGGAGATAGTCAGAAATCAGAAGGTCTTCCTAAGATGTGCCCCATGGTCCATTCAAAGTGCCTCCAGTTTGATCTATTCTGGACAAAGTTTGCGGAAACACCAGACTACACATTAATCTACTGGAAATAATGATTTCAGAAGAATACAGAATAAATCAAGGTTAACATTTATTTGTCAGTTAAAAATGTTTCATGCCAATTACAGAAGTAAATTATTAAAAGCCAATTCAAAAAATATATGACATCATTTACTCAAAGATGACTCTAAAAGTAAGTAATGTTTTCCTGACAGAGACACGCAGTAATGTGTCAGGGTTTTCCAACAGGAAAATACTGACATGCATTACTGTGTGGGGGTGATCCTGGTAAAAGATTCCCAAAGATTGCTCTGTCCCCTCACCTTAAATACCAGACCAGAACAACAGGGGTTAAACAAATGTTGTTTAGAGTTGTTTGGGCCAATCCATGTACCCCAGGGGGGTAGCACCTGGTTTCAGGAGATATCGTAAAGAGATATCAGCCAGAGAGGAGATACAGGATTCTCCTAAGTTCGCAATCTTTTTCATTAAACCAATGACTGCAATGAAATTAAGACCATTTTACCAATCGCACTGCGACACTTAAAATGATTCAAAACATGAAAAGGAAAAACAACATATTCACAAGATACACCATATGTATTATATAGACATTCTTAATGAACTTTCAGTGCCTTGAGCAGGGAGAGGGGGGATGAGTTGAAGTCAAACAAGGGGACAAGGAGATAAGTTTGGGCAGGACAAGGTTCTGTGCTCTGTCTTTGCTATCTGCTGTCCAGGGTGCATTTTATGGCTTTATTGCAGGGTGCGTTTTGTTTTAGCAGGAAAATCAGTTCTTACAACCATATTAAGCAACTATAGACCGATCTCAAATCTTCCTTTCATAGGCAAGATCATTGAAAAAGTTGTCTTCAATCAGCTGAACAAATTCTTGAGCTTGAATGGATCCTTTGACCATTTTCAATCTGGTTTCCGACCGCACCACAGCACAGAGACAGCGCTCATAAAGATAATAAACGATATTCGCTTAAATACTGATTCAGGCAAACTATCAGTGCTGGTGCTACTCGACCTCAGTGCTGCATTTGACACTGTCGATCATAACATACTCCTGGACAGGCTGGAAAACTGCGTGGGGCTTTCTGGGATAGTCCTAAAATGGTTCAGGTCATACTTAGATGGGAGAGGTTATTATGTAAGTATAGGAGACCATAAGTCTGAGTGGACATCCATGACATGCGGAGTCCCTCAAGGCTCAATTCTTGCACCACTCCTGTTCAACCTGTATATGCTCCCAATGAGCCAAATAATGAGAAAGAACCAAATCTCTTACCACAGCTATGCAGACGACACACAGATTTACTTAGCCCTATCACCTAACGATTACAGCCCCATTGACTCCCTGTGCCAATGCATTGATGAAGTAAACAGTTGGATGTGTCAAAACTTTCTTCAATTAGACAAAAACAAAAACAAAGACAAAATTGAAGTCATTGCGTTTGGAAACAAAGATGAAGTTCTCAAGGTGAACGCATACCTTCACTCTAGGGGTCAAACAACTAAAAATCAAGTCAGGAATCTTGGTGTGACACTAGAGTCAGACCTTAGTTTCAGTAGTCATGTCAAAGCAATAACTAAATCAGCATACTATCATCTGAAAAATATTGCAAGAATAAGATGCTTTGTTTCCAGACAAGACTTAGAGAAACTTGTGCATGCTTTCATCACCAGCAGGGTGGATTACTGTAATGGACTCCTCACTGGCCTTCCCAAAAAGACCATAAGACAGTTGCAGCTCATACAGAATGCTGCCGCCAGGATTCTGAGCAGAACCAGAAAATATGAACATATCACACCAGTCCTCAGGTCTTTACACTGGCTCCCAGTTAAATTTAGGATTGATTTTAAAGTATTATTACTGGTATATAAATCATTTAATGGCCTAGGACCTCAATACATTGCAGACATGCTCACTGAATATAAACCCAACAGATCACTCAGATCACTAGGATCATATCAGCTAGAAATACCAAGGATTCACTCTAAACATGGCGAGTCCGCTTTTAGCTATTATGCCAGCCGCAGCTGGAACCAGCTTCCAGAGGAGATCAGATGTGCTCCTACAGTAATCACATTCAAATCCAGACTCAAAACACTTCTGTTTAGCTATGCATTTACTGAATGAGCACTGTGCCACTGTTCGTCCGACTGTTTGTACTGTACTGTATTTTATTTTTCTAAACGGTTTTAATTATTCTTATTTCTTTTATTATTTTAATTTCTTCTATGTAAAGCACTTTGAATTGCCATTGTGTATGAAATGTGCTATATAAATAAACTTGCCTTGCCTTGCCTAATCATGAACAAACAGGCAAAGGTCAGAACCAGCAGAAACAGCCATGAAGACTGGGCCAAAACGTAGTACAAAACCAGGCAGATGATCAGGACAGGCAGCAAACACTCAGAGTCGAAGGACAAAGCAGAGGTATCAGAGGCAAGCAGCAGACAGGGAGATATCCAAAACAGAAGGGTCACAAAACGGGCGGGCGGGCAGGCAGGCAGGCAGGCAGGCAGGCAGGCAGGCAGGCAGGCAGGCAGGCAGGCAGGCAGGCAGGCAGGCAGGCAGGCAGGCAGGCACAGAAATGAACATTCAGTAAAGTTCACAATAGTTAACCAATACTCCGCAACCAGTGAGATCATGTATCAGTAATTTATAGTCCCTGATATTGACTACAGGTGTGGAAATAATCAAAGCAATGAAGTATGGGAAATGTAGTCCAAAGTAACCTGTAACTGTGTGTGCAGTGAAAAAGTCTTAATAGTGAACAGGTGACCTCTAGTGGTGATAGAATGGAAACAGCAGGCGTAGAATGTGTCACAGTGTAAGTGCTACTGATTCAAATTTAGACTAAAGAGGGCAGAAATAGGTTGGTACATATTCATTTTGAGTTTTGTAGCTGATTTGTTTAAAATGTTGTAGTGTGTAACTCCGGTTAAAAATGCTTCTTTATAATTATTTTTTATTTTATTTTTATATTATATTATAAAAAAAATATTCAAAAATGCAGTGGGGGAAGGAAACCTCTGTATGGCCCTCCTTCAGGAAACTCTTCCCTGATCCATGTCACAGCGCATGAAGGTATGACCACCCGAACGTGTTGGCCAAGGTACCCCCAACACCACCTAACGACATTGCGATATGCAAGGTGTCTATAAGCGCTGAAAGAGAGCACATGTATGTTGAAGTGGAGGGTAAAAAATAATAAATAAATAAATAATATTTATTTATTATTGTATAAACATTTATTTTTTTATATTTATTTATATAAAATTTAACCTTTCTTCCTGGAACTAACCTGTTTATAACTGTCTCTTCCATCTCACCATATAACTGGACGTAAGTGTCATATGCAGCATGTAACACATAGGCCTAGGGGTTTAGAGCTACTGGCTCAAAGCCTGGATGTGCTGTTACACAGCCCACTCCACCAATCTGGTCACACCTGTGTACTGTCTACAACATGAGAATGTTTATTACTACTTTGTTAGGATGATTTATTTAATATTTGGTATGTTGAGGTTGTGTGTTTTTTCAGGGTTCGTACAAGGTGCTTAAAATGCTTGAAGAACTTGAATTTGACTTGAAATTTATGATTTATGAAATGGAACTTAAATTATTGAAAGACAATATATGTGAAATTAGTGTTTAATTTTATTGATAAAGCAATCTTTTTACACAAAATTATATCTTTATCAGATAGGCTGAGGCATGGCTGCACACAAAGTAGAAATAAATAGGGAGAAATGGGACACCCTTGTCTGACTCCTCTAGATAAACTAAACCTTGAGGAAGTGCCATTCTTTAATTTAATCGAACAGCTTCCATTATTGTAAAGGGTTTTAATTACTTTGCAAAACATATCTCCAAAACCAAATCTATGTAGTGACTTAATAATAAATTGGTGCTCTAAAGAATCAAACGCCTTATAGAAATCTAAAAAAAGAATGAAGCTGTACTCCTGTATCAATTCTGAATAATCTAAGAAATCAAGAACCAATCTTATATTATTAACAATATGACATATTTAATTATAACATAAAAGCAGATTGTGTCTCATCTATTACAGAACTCAAATATTAGCAAATATAAGAGCAAAAATGTTATAATCATTGTTGAGCAGAGATACCATCAGAGGACGCCAATTGTCAATTAAAAGTAAATCTTTAGTGAGAGTTGGGGGAGAGTCTCTGCTTTCTTCAAAGACCTTAAGTAAAAAAGGTGATCATTCTTTAGAAAACTGTTTGTAGAACTCTGATTTATTGTTTTTAAGTTCTATAATTGAGTTATTAACTTCTAATAAAGTAATTTCACTACTTTCTATCATTACCCAAAATAGTCTTGCAATTTTTAACAGATTCAAGAAAAGTACAAGCTGCCTCTTCAGAATAATTTTGATGGTAAAGATTACAGTAAAAATCAGTACAGAAATGTGCAATTTCTTAACGGTTATTAGTCACTTTCCCATCAATATTTAGAGATTCAGTTAATGAGGTTCTTAAACGACTCTTTTCTAATCTGAAAAAAATATGCTGTGTTACATTCTCCTTTCTCTATCCATTTTTGTCTAGATCTTATATTAGCACCCTGTGTGTACAGCTCATCTAATTTACATTGCAGTTCAGCATACTCAAGCTTGTCAGATTCAGAAAGCAGCTCTGGGGGTTTAGAAGAAAGTATTGCAATTTTAGACACCACCTTATTTTCTTCTGCTCTTTTAAGTTTGGCTAAGTTACTACCAAATTTTCTGAAATATTTATCGATTTCAAACTTCAACAGCTCCCACTGGCAACAATATGAATCTAACGCTAATTCTCTTTTCCAATATTGCTCAATCAATAATGTAATATTCTTTTTAACAATTGTTCAGTTTCCAATAAGAATTATTATTATTGGTATTTCCAATAAATACCATTTTGACATTTTTAGTGTCACGTGTTGTAGCTCCTCCGACCTCATTGTAGCTCATTTAGTTCAAGTACCATTTCAGTTAGATTTATTCAGATATACAGAAAAAGAAATGTACATACAATGAATATGTAATATAGTGCAAAAAGTTATTTTCTAGAGTTAATTTTTCTGATTGTCTAATGAGTTTATTGAATGACTTTTATGAGGTAAATGTAACATTGCTCTCAAGCTTTCTTAGTTTGAGTGATTACATGAGACATGATTAGTTTAGCATGATAGTTTATTTAGAAATTAGTAAAAAGGAAGAAATGGTATTTCAGTTAGCTTTTGTTAACTGATACTGTTCCCTGCTGGTGGAATGATCTGCCTAACTCAACCAGAGCTGCTGAGTCCGTTGACATTTTCAAGAAACGGCTGAAGACACATCTTTTTCAATAACAGTTGATTCATTAATACTAACACTTTCTCTTCTATTCTATATCTATTTATAACTAGATGTACCGCATGGCGGTACAAAATATGACCGCCGCTCAGGCCTGCACTGGCTTTCCACAAAAATAAATGACGTGGAGCAATTTGGCTGTATTGCGTGTTTATGTATATACCTAAAAAAAGTAGTAGTATGTGCATGTCTGTGTGTGTGTGTGTGTATGTGTGTGTGTTTGTGTGTGCGCATGTGTGTTTGTGTGTGTGTGTCTGTGCATGTGGATTTGTATGTGTGTGTATGGGTGTGTGTCTGTGCGTGTGGATGTCAGTGTGTGTGCATGCTTGCGTTTGTTTGTATTCCTGCATGTGTGTGTGTGACAGTATCATCCTAAACCAGCAACCCTTCGCTCAACAGCACCATCTACAGGCCGATGAGTGTACAGTCACTAAATGTGCACATAAATGAATTTATTTTATACCCCCCCATGGATGAAATTCTACGAAACTTAGCATACCCCCAGAGGATGTCAAGTTAATCATACACATGAAATATGGTGCAGTTCTGAACATCTCCACTGAAGATAGGGGCAATTAAAGCAGAATAATATTGGATTTTCATTTTTTATGGGAGGGGCGCAAATCACAAATGAGTGATTATGGGCTAGGTTGATGTGGGCCCTTAAGACCAACATACCATAAAAATTTCTTCATCCTCGGTTCCACGGTTCAAGTAGTTATTTAGGAAAAACTGCATTTTTTGGGTTTGGGGGGGCCCAGCGCGGGGGGGGGACTGGCCCCCGGGGACCAAACGAAATTTTTCCGTAAAAGTCTAGTGGGGCTACATGCCCACCAAATTTCATGTTCCCCGGTGTTTCGGTGTCCCTGGTATCGTTGACGGAAAATTCAGTAGATTGACGGAAAAAAAAAACTAAAAAACTTTGACAATCGATTATGGGCTAGGTTGATGTGGGCCCTTAAGACCAACATACTTTGCAAATTTCTTCATCCTCGGTGCCACGGTTCAGGTAGTTATTTAGGAAAAACTGCATTTTTTGGGTTTGGGGGGGCCCAGCGCGGGGGGGGAGTGGCCCCCGGGGACCAAACGAAATTTTTCCGTAAAAGTCTAGTGGGGCTACATGCTCACCAAATTTCATGTTCCCCGGTGTTTCGGTGTCCCTGGTATCGTTGACGGAAAATTCAGTAGATTGACAAAAAAAAAAAAAAAAAAAACTTTGACAATCCCTATATGACCCTATATAAGCGGCGGTCATAATAATAATAATAAAAAAAAGGTACATGTACTGCATTAGATTAAACTGGGAAGGGTCATAGCACTTGCAAATTGTTGTCCTACTGTAACTGCTTCTATTGTTATCATTTGTAAGTTGCTTTGGATAAAAGCATCTGCTAAATGAATAAATGTAAATAATTGTAAATGTATGGTCTGTTGGGGGACCATCACAATAGATTTACATTTATTCATTTAGTAGACGCTTTAAGACAGTAAAGAGTTAGCTGATAATAATCAGACAGTCTACTAATACTTTAATGAGAGGTAGTTGATGTGTAGTTGCAAAGTTACTTATGGTCAACAGAATGTTGAAAAGGGACCATCAAAATAAAGTTACAGATTTTCTGCTCTCTTTGAGTCATTATGACGCGAAATTCATTTTCTTTTAAAAATTGAGTTCATCGAAGTGGTCCAAGACCTTAGGCCTTTTGTCACGCTTGAAGTTGACACAGACACAGACACAGACACAGACACAGACACACACTTTATGTGGTTGTAATAAAACTAGTAACACTCCCTTCCCTCGCGGGTCAATTTGACCCGAATGGGAAATGGGGGGAAATGGGGATTTGTTTTATTTTTTTTTGTCCAAAAAAAACAAAACTGGCACAATCCAGGACAAACACACACACACTTAGGAATCTGCATTAAAATGAATGAGCATTTTGGTTTTTACATTTTTTCAAATTAAAATCAATCAGTCACAATGTGAGACTTGTTTAACTCGATGTGAGCTGTTTAACAAGCTTTTGCATGCACTGGAGTCATTTTGATTTTATGAATGCTACAGCTACATGAGGAGAACATGGTGACCTAACAAGACATGCTAGGGTACATTTTGTCTGGAGTGCATCTTTAATGGTACTTCCACTAGTCCCTCCCTGTGATGTTTGCACTGGATATAAAATGTTTAGTTTCAGAAGACTCTGGGCTTCTTCTCTTTTTCCTTTTCTTACATTCTGCAGATATCTTACTTCTCTATATACTCTGATGCTCACAAATTTCATGTTAGATACAATACTTTGGATGTTTTTTTTAATCTATTGACTAGATTTGTTTTATAAATTTATCTTGAAACTTATTTGCTATTACAAATCTAATATTTACTTGTTTCATTTGTAGGCTTTATAATTTAACATTTTATTTAATACAATTTGTTATTCTTTATTCAAAACTTTGATCTCTGAAATATTCATTGCTTGTCTGCCTGGATCACACTGCATCAGTTTGTTTGTTTGGAAAATCTGTTTAGTACTTCAGCAAAATGCCTTAAGACTAAGAAAATTATCTTTAAAATTATCATCATGTTTTATGAACTAATGCTGGAACTCTGCTTACAGATGTAACCAACTCAACATGTTTAAAGAATTCTGTCTAAATCCCAAATTGATACTTCTAGGTTACTATAAATAAAAAACAACAAAAAATGACAATGACTGTTCAGAACGACCACATGACCTACCACACCATATAAATGTTTCATGGCGTAAGAGTAAAAAAGAGATAGAGGAACAATGTTTCAGAGAGACAGTACATCAACCAGATCACATCTATGAGACCATGAGTCTCACTGGTTTACTCCATCTTTCGTTTTATGGGTTCATTCTGACAACACATGGTATGTCTGCTTTTTACCATTAATAATGCTCTTGTCTTAAATGAGTTGAATTGTTATTCTGCGTTGTGTCAGCTCTCCACCACCAGCGAGTCCGACCCAATGGCATGGCTATTCTTCCCTGTGGTGACCTGAAGGTCGGGAAAGTGACCTGGAGCAGAGATATGAAAGGACATCAAGTGTCCATCCTCAGCACTGATAATGGAGAGATAATCAGACACATGAATAATAACAATCATAACTTATTGTCAGACCTGTCTCTGATTATCTGGTTTGTCTCAATTGGGGATGAAGGCTTGTATTATTGCAATGGGACACCTGTGGCATGTCTAACAGTGAAAGCAGGTAAGAAACCAGAACCTCATCAAGATATACACTGAAAAACAAACAAAACAAACAAACAAACCAAAAACTGTTTTGAATCTTATATGGTATACATTTCATATATGTAATATATTAAATGTTGTGGAATAACATGGTGGAATTGGTACCAAACTTTTTTTTAAATGCAGCTATTTTGCTAATATATATTTTGTGGTTGCAAAGTAATGACTAAAAAATGTTCCAGGATGTTGAAAGGCTGTAGCTATTTGTCATATTTTGAAGTTTTGTAATACATTTTTAATTGCTTGCTTGCTAATGAATTTAATTCATAATGAAATTTTGCCTAACAGAGCATAATGTGTACAAGGGGGACAAATAAGATGGTAAATTAGGTAAAACATCAATAATATCACAATGGTCTCTAAAATCTACTTAGGCTTACTGTGCTTTTGGGAAACACAGTCAAAAGACAAACGAGATTTTAGTAACATTTTGAAAAAATGTTTCATTTGTTTATAAAATAATTTCACAACAAGGGACACAAACACTTTTCTTCTGATATGAAAGTGAGTAAAATGAATTTAAAATTTATATTTAAATTGTTGTATTATTTTATATATATATATATATATATATATATAGCCTGTCAGGATAACGTTGTGTCTTGAGTTAATTTCATTTCTGTGTGTTGGTTTTATGTGCTTCAGTTCAGTTTTAATCACCAGCTATAGTTAGTCTCCTTGGTTACTGATTACTTTCAGCTGTCTGTCCTGAAGTTCCTTGTGTATTTATACCCCGTTTCTTTCAGTTCATTGATGGTTCTCGTCTATATCTGAGTAGTTTGTGTGATTGTTCTCTCCTTATCTTCGTGTTTATTAAAGAAAGTTAGCATTTAATCTTTCTTGTCTTCATTCTGAGAACGACCACATCAGTTGTGACATAGCCTTTATAAAAACAAGTCTCTTTGGAGTGGTTTCAGTCAAATTTAATATTATTTTTCTCTTATGAATTAATTGATGAGAACAAAATTGTACTTTGTTGTATTTAATACTTATGTTCTGTATATGATTTACACAGCAGATGGACTGAACAGGACAGATCTGACTGAATGTCTCAAAGGTCAGTAAGAAATTAATTCTGTCAGGACCATACCGTCAAATACAATTGACAATTAGCATATGGTTTGGATTGGCGGTATGGTTCCGTTCTGGGCGAGAACTCCCTGCGCATCCATGCAGCCTAGCATGGATAAGAGCAGGGAGAGCAGCAATAACCCCCCAAAACAAAACCATATGCCAATATCCCCTAACCCAACTGACAGCGCATTCTGGATGCTTTTGTAGTTACCTGAGTGAGCCAAGGCAACAAGCATGTTATCAATACCTGAAAAGCTTGAGCAACAGTATGCTACCAACAATACCAGAAAGCCTTAAGCAACAAGTATGTTGCCCTTACCTAGATGGCCTAAACGAGTATGTTGCCAATACCCACATAAGCCATAGCAACAAGCATGTTGTCAATACCCAAAATGTTTAGCAGTAAACATGCATATTGCAATGAATGACATACCACCTGAAATGAAGAAGAGAAAATGAGATGTCAAAATGAATCAGCTGCTTGCTTGTTGTATATCCGCAGTCCAGTTCCAGTTTCTTTGAGTGACGCCTGTGAGCCAGAGACGAGAGATAGAGATTTAATTTTTCAATGATCTTTTTCATTGGAAATAAGTACTGAAGTACACAATACTGAAGTAATCCTGGTGGAAACTCTGGTTCACACAAAATTAGCAACACATGTCATTAATACAGCTGGATGGTTTAATGTAATAAGCGTGATGCTGATGCTAGTATATATTTAGTCACAAATATGTAGATTTGAATAAATTCCAATCACTATAAAAAGTTATTTGTTGACGTGTACTGCGTACACTGTCACCTGTCATAACCTTGTTATACTTGGTTGTAGTTTACTTCTGTAGAAAATAATTGTATTATATATATATATATATTTTTTTTTTTTTTTTTACACACTACCCCCACCAAGACTGAGGCTGATAATTATAATTAAATAATAATAATAATAATAATAATAATAATTATTATTACATTTTAGGCTACATATTTAAAAGACGCTTTTGTCCAAAACGTACAAAAAAATGAACAAAGCAATTCGTCAAATATCAGTCATAATACAGGTTAGAAAATAATAATAAAGTGCTAAGATTAGCACAAATAAACAAAAGATTTTGATGCACGTCATTCATATTAAATCGTATATTCCACCCATACCCGCTACAATTGAGAATCACTTTAAGCATGCAGATGCAGTTAAGACAGTTTGATGTAGTCCACTTATTACACAATAAAACAATATACAATAAGATTCGTTAACAACGTGTTCTTCTAAAATGAGAGTGAGCCACAAATCCGTGAGTAGGCCTACAGATTACAAACCTGTGGGAACGGATTGCGAAAGCGTGGGCACGGTTTATGAATTTGTGGGTATAGATTGCAAAAACTGAATCACGGTTTACAAATCTGAGAGCGCGGATTAGAAATTCGTGGGTGCGCGTGGACCCCTATTTCCAACACGATCTAGACTAATGCACTTTTTAAGAAAAGCAAGGTAAAATGTTGGATTTATTGAGTTGTTTCAAATATTAAGCATTAAACAATAAAATGCTAGCTACATGTAAGACATTAGTACTGTGATATTTTACTTTTATAATCTAGCATACTTTTAGGCTTATTTGATGTTTGTGTTTCTGATGGAAATACTACAGGTTATTAAGAGGAAGAAATCTTCCGTTCTCCTCACCCTCCCTGACTTTTCCCCTCAAGGCTAAATTGTTACCAGAAAGAAATTTCTCCTATGATATTGCTATACGAATCATCTCACATATTTTAAGAACTTAAGAATTTTTCAAGAAATGCACTTAGGAGCATTCTTAAATAAAATTCCAGATTGATTCACTGACGATTCAAGATGGACACCATCCACTGATAATAAAAAGTAGGGTTGCTATGGTAGGCCAGAATATGTCCTATGGTGAGAATTACATTTAAATTGTATTTTATTCTATTTTTTTCATCTTCAGGTACTGTCCATGTGAATGTGATGGAGCAAGTGTTGATGTTTGGAGGTGTTGGACTGGCAGCTCTGATGTTTCTCTTTGCTACTGCGGCTGTAGTGCAAGCTTTATACTCTTCTGTCAATGTAAAGCAAAGAGCTCACACGTTCCACGTTCAGACACAGGAGACTGATGTGTATTACATTAACCTGAGAGAACAGCAACGAAACTGATTTAAGGTGTTCAAGAAAGCTTTTGACAATTAAAATGACCTTAAATTGTCATGTAGCTTGTTGAGAATAGTGCTATTATTTTAAGTGACCAGTATAAAAAAAATTCACCAGTTGAACAATAAAGTGGGAAATGAGACTTACACAGGCCGATCTATCTAGAAAACCAGAATATCTTATTTTTATGTATGATGATGTATGATTACTCAACTGACTGTTTCAACATATATCTGTGATGAAATAAAATGCAGAAATGATTCAAGGATTTTGTTTCTCCTGTTCTATTTCCGTTTCACGCTATATGTCACAAGACAACTGAGTGGCAAACAAGAAGCATTGCAAAAGCACATGGATATGATATGAGTACTGAAGTGGTGATATTTTTATAATCATTATCATTATTATCATTGTAGCCCAAGTATTTATATAAATGTGTAAAAACATCTGTACACCTCCATGAACATGAGATCATTTTAACTGAACTATCATTAAAAAAGCAACAACAACAAAAAATAGTATAGAGGTATATATATGTGTTTATCACATGAATACTTTTTAAAAGTTTTTAAAACAGGATTATGGTTGAAAATCAAAAACTTTCACTATAATTATATTCATAACTGCAGTTCACTATAGTGCTGTTTTTTTTATAGATTGTCAGTCTCTGGAGTGCACTCATACCCCTGCCAAAAAATACCACAGTTGTTATGCTTGTTGTGACTGTCACTTTCATTATGAAAACATCGTCTTAATAATATTATAAAATGAATCATCTTCCTGCTCCAGACGTGTTTGGCAGTATATATAAACTAAACTCCACTACGATGCGGGTTTGTGTGAGTGATACATTGGTGAAATAAATGGGAAGGAATGAAATCTGTGTAGATGGCTGCCATTTAATTATTTAAGGGTTCAAGCACGAAGTGCTGAAACCCTATTGTAATTGTAAGGATTACAATTAAACCGTAAGGCCTAGAGACTCGAAACTTAGCCAGATGGTAGGTCTCAATTTGGGGATAGACTGAAAAGGTATGAACCCGAATGGCCAATAGGGGGCTACAGGGATTAAAAAAAGGTGAAACTGCTCATAACTCCTAGACCGTTTTACGTAGACTCAAGTGCCTTATATTATTGGGACTTAATCCATAGGTCAAGACGAACAAAACATATACCTCCGATTTCATTTCCGGCATGATTTTTTGTTTTATTTTTTCAAAAAAGTTTAAGGTTTTCACTGTCGCTAAGGGGTGGCAAAAACTTTTAAAGTGGCCAGGGCCACTTTTACTAAAATGGCTATAACTTGTGAACAGAATTCGATATTTTCATCAAACTCAGTACAGTGGGCTCAATCTTTGGTCACGTGAGAAAAAACGTGGCGGTTGGCCACTTGGTAGCGCCACATGAAAAGAACATGAAAAGTGCTATAACCACCCCACCGTTAGTCTGATTGACTTGGAAATTGGCATGCTGTGTCTTTGTCAAAGGTGCCAAGATTGTCTATGAGGACATTAGCGTATCTCAAAAAACATGGCTGCCATCAGCCAATGAAGTTTTGAGCACCTATTAGACAAGGTTAACGGAGGCCGATCGGAACTCGGTGGGAATGTTCGACTCATGGCCCTAAGAGGTCTGTAAGAATTTTGAAAGAAATCGGCCACAATGTGGCGCTAACGAGCTTTACAACTCTGTAATCATGTGGTGTTTCACACATCCATAATATTCATATGATTTGATAAATCTCCTCATACTGAACACCTTTGCCACAAGAACCACTGCTGTCAATCAAATTCATTCATTAAATATTCGCGATCAACTAGTCCTAGGTTTATCGCTCAACCTCAATAAAACCAATAAAGTACAATTTTCCGGACCCTATGGTCAGTACTTATCAAAAAATAAATTGACTTTACTCTTTGGGTAGCTATGACAGGGTCATTTAGAAAAAGGGCATGGCCAAATATAACCAAATGCCTATAAATCCTAAACAAAAACTCCAAACTTCATGAAATTAAGTGAGCACATGTGACATATGATTCTAAAGGTGGCACAATAACTATTAAAAAGCTTTACAAAGCTATTTCTTTAAATGGTCTTTTCCATCTATAAGCATAA
Source organism: Rutilus rutilus (assembly GCF_951802725.1). Classification (NCBI taxonomy): domain Eukaryota; kingdom Metazoa; phylum Chordata; class Actinopteri; order Cypriniformes; family Leuciscidae; genus Rutilus; species Rutilus rutilus. Next base: position 26,410,564 of record NC_140216.1, on the reverse strand, counting down.
TACCTTTTTACACATGCTTAAAGGCCTTAAAGTGCTTGAACCCAGTTAATTGCTGCTTGCAGCTATATTTATTATTATTATTTACAATCAATAAGACCCCTTTCTCAATAATAACATCACCATTTCAAACTCTTCACACAGTTCTCTTTACCTATATGCAGTTCATTTCACATTCAAAATGCACTGAACCACCAAAACGCTTCATACCTCTCAAATCAACTCATTCCTCCATAGCACAAGCAAAGATTGTCCCCCCAAAAACACACTTTATCACTCATAAAATAATGGCCTAAAAAAACACTACAAAAAATTGCATAACACAATGTTTTCTTGCATGTTTTCAAATAGCATGACACAATGTTTTCTTCACATAGTAAGAATGAAACCTCTCTAATGTTTAGAATTCACTGCAGTATATGTTTACATTTCAGTACAGCATTAATCCTAAGTTGTCTCCTTTTGGATGCCCTGCTCCCAATCAAGTCTCCCACAAGCACGCCAGAGTGAATGCGAGGGGTTTATTAGGCTCACCTACTTTGTTTGCTTCTCTGTTGATAGTGTAGTCTAACATTTTTGCTAGTGTTTGTCTCCTCAGTGACAATCTTAACTTGTACAGCTTTTAGTTTTGCCATCTCGTATTTTGTCATTTCACATTGTTTTTCTGATGGTGATTGGTGGATAGGTGAGATGTCACGTGACCTACATCGTGCAACACCCCCTGTAAGTTTTGTGTTTTGGAAGTTAGCATAGTTCAGTTAGGGCGTGCAATCGCTGAAGACTTGATTTTCTTATTTTTATCTTGTTAGTTAGGTTAGAGAATTAAACTCAGGTTAGCCTTTGGTTTTTTGATGTTCTTTTCTTTGGCACCGCTTGAGTTCCTTTTCCCTTGGGTTTAATTTTTTTTTTTTTTTTTTTTGATTCATTGTGTAAATAGCCTGTGGGCCCTATCTTGCACCCAGCGCAATTGACTTTGTACACCGACGCATGTTTCATTCCTATTTTGCACCCGCGCAAAGCGCGCTTTTCCCTCCACAGAAGCACGTCGCTAAACTAGGGAATGAACTTGCGCTCCCTGGGCGGTTCAGCGCAAAAAAGGAGGCGTGTTCTGGCGCAAACAATCCCTGGTGCTATTTTACTGTTCCATAAAACAATTGCGCCACTGGCCAGAAAAAACCTAGTCTAAAGTCAGTGGCGCGTTGCGCGTTGTTCATTAGGCTATTTTAAGGGCGCATGCTTGACCATAATGTATAGAGTGCACAACGCGCATACACTTTCTCTAATCTACACAGAAGCAGCCGTTTTCATTTTTGCAAATCATATTATTACAAACGATAGATAGATAGATAGATAGATAGATAGATAGATAGATAGATAGATAGATAGATAGATAGATAGATAGATAGATAGATAGATAGATAGATAGATAGATAATTTATTATAAAATCATACATCTAGCTTACACATTTACCCACATTATTATATACCTGTTTAACCGAAGCTAATTTGGGTGTGTTTCTCGATCCCCAATGTCACTGGGGATATTCTGGGGATATTTAATTTGATTTTATCAATCAATAAAATCCACTAGAAACAAACCTTGTTGTATTATTTTAATTTAATACTGTGAAGCTGCTTTGATACAATCTGTATTGTGAAAAGCGCTATACAAATATACTTGACTTGACTTGACTTCTCTCTCTTTTACGGCCGTGACGAGAGCGTTGGTCTCCTCGGCTGTGAACCCCTCTTGACGCGCGCCTGGCAAATCCGCCGTTATAATAGCAATACGCCAAGGAAAAAGCGCGTCTGCTCTTAAAGGGAATGTGAGATGATGCTCTGATTGGGTTATTTCACGTTACGCCCAAACCACACCTATGAATAATGAAGCTACTTCAGACCAACCCCTTTTAGATTTGCGCCTGGCGCAAGAGTCATTTATCCCGCCGGGAAAATAGCAACAGCGCCGAGACCCGCCCACAAAGTTACTTGCGCTTTGCGCTTTGACACTTGCGTTTCAGATCGTTAAAATAGGGCCCTATATGTGTGTGTGTGTGTATATATATATATATATATATTTTTTTTTTAATCATTATTACAAATTTACATATTTTGTGCCCTTATTTTCACCTTTGTATAAGAAATAATTTCTTTTGCCATTATTTTGTTTAGCATTTTGTGCCTTGCCATCATCACCACACCAAATATCTATCAAAATCTCAATGTTACTCTTCCAACCCTAGACCAAAGCCTTAAGTGGTAACAATATAGTATTTCATTTTTTAGATTTGGAATATATTTCAATATGGTATTACTTTAGATATGTATTCATTTTTGTTTTACATTAAGATTATTTACCAGATACTTATCCAAAGCGACTTACAAATGAGAACAATAGAAGAAATCAAACCAACAATAGGGGCAACAATATGGTGTAACCAGTCCTAGTTAGTCTAGCAGAGTACACATAGTTTATTGGTTTATTTTTATTTTTATTTTTTAAATAGATAGATATACAAAATAGAATAGTAAGTGCTAGTATTAATTGGTCAGGTGTTGGACAATTGCCGTTTCTTGAAAATAACTTTGGCAAGAGAGCATTACAGTCTGGATAGAACAAGAGCATGGACAAGGAGTTGTGTAGAATGCTCTGATAGAAAGGGCCAGATCTTCCTAATGTTGCACAGGGCAAAACTGCAAAGTTTTTCTTACACAAACTCATTGCTTTGCCCCCCCATAAAGTCTGCTTTGTTTACAACAGACTGGCAATTCCAGAGAATAGGAAAAGAGAGCAATGAACTAAAGGACATAGGGAAAGTACACAGGTTAGAATTGCACTGCTTCCATTGTGTGACATGCTTTGTGAGTGTTAGTATTAGAAGGGATTTGGAAGCACATAGTGAAAACAGGTCACAAAAACAAACAGATGAGAACAAGCTGTAGAAAATAAGAAGTGGAGAAAGCAACATTGATTTCAGTATTTGTTACCACAATAAACAAAACAATGTTTCCAAGCATCGACAACCACACTAAAATCAAATGAGAAAAAAAAGCTGAGCTTGCACGCTGCTGTACACTTCTGTTTTTTGACTGCGTCTTCTGTTAGAAGGTTTGAACCGGATTAAAAGTTTTGAAATAAGTAAGTAAATGTGCATATTGGCCTGTAGTTACATTGAGTTTTGGCAGTGGTTGTATTTGAGTGAGAAAAGAATGAATGCAATTTGCCAGTAGTCACTGAACACATTTAATGCCAAAGCAATGGAAAATGATTAACAGTTTAGCCCACATTGATAGTCTGTTGTGCCCATTGTGTGAAGATGATGGAAATGTTAGCAAGTTATTTTTACAATTTAGGGAGTTTTCTGGCCTCATGACAGCAGTTTCATAATCATTCATCAGGAAGCCTTGTCCCATGAGAAATTGCTTTCTCAATTATTCATGACAGCCATTCTGTTTGCTGTAGTATGGTAGAATAGAGACTGCTAGAGATGTACCACAATTGTTTTATTTAACTGAAATTGAACAAAACAGTTCCTCCATTTCTGATTTTGAAGCGATATGCTTGTTTTACACAGAGAATGCAAAGGGTTTACACTAAACAAATTCAAGACATGGTTAAAACAACAACTGCATGAATAAGGTTACAGACTTTAAGAAGAAAAAAACACCACCAACTAAAATTCAATAAGTACTGTACACTGTTTGCCTCTTCTGAAGAACCATCACCAATGATAATGTGAAACTATAGATTAGTCTGCAATATGTGTGTGTATTAAATTGTGGAGAGCCACAATTACTTTCATTGAGTACACAGTTACTATTACTGAGTAACAGCTATATCTGAAACAACTGACTATTTCAGCAGAGGAAAATCAAAGAAACTCCATGGCAAAGAGATAGTGCACATTGCTTTTAAAAGAATCACATAAACCTTTATTGTGTGAACAGCAGTCAAATGACAATGATAACACAACCGATATTTCTTTAAAAGCAATCTACTGATGAGCATTTGCTTCAGTGACTGGAGACAATACATCTTGGGATCATAATGGTCAATGTCGAAGAGTCCCCACATTTCGATCCCGACCTTATCAGTATAATGAACCGAACATGATTTTCTAGCTGTTGGTCCCTGGGAAGGTTGGTTCATGTGCCTAAGATGACTTAAGTGATCCATTCATGTTGGTCTCTGGGTAAATTAGTGCAGTTCTCCATTTTCTTTCACTCTCTCCCACTTAATATTTCTTTTCTTTTTTTTTTCTTTTTTTGTGGACTATGTCAACATTCATCTCAAAACACTAATTTCAAGGTCTTTAGTCTCTAAAGGTTCTGGTGACCATGCATTGGTTTCTACACCCCAATTTCTTCTTTCAAACATCACTTCCTCTCTCACTCGTACTCTGCGATCAACACCATCATTCCCACCCCAAACAGCAGAGCTAGAATCTCCAGCATTGATTGCCATAAACTAGACCGTCCAACCAGCAGCTCTGGGAGAACCGTGACAGTTGCGATATAAACAAAGCCTCCGGCGGTGAAGGGGAGGATCCAGGCTGTGGCCGCAGCACCCACTCCTTCAGCCAATAAGGAGCAGGCAGTTCCAGCTAACGCACCAATGGCGGTGAGAAGCTGAAGACACATGGCCTGATGAAAACAAGAAGAGTTAAGAATAATGGTAAAGTAAAAACAGTGATGTTTAATGAAATCAACATGAAACTTTTTGTAACCAATTTAACTTTTGCTATATTCTTTGAAGAGGCTTTATAAGCACAGTTTTCCTCCATGTTTCGACCCAAAACATTTCAACACATTAAGGGGGACAGGACCTATAAAAGAGCTTGTCTATCTCTCTCTCTAAATAGCCAATAGCGTTTAGTTTATTTCACAGAGCAGCAAAGCCAAATCTGACAGCTTGTGACAGCCAGATTCTTATGAAAAAATTGAATATGAAACTATAACATTTCTTTAATACCAGTTACTGGTTACTGCAGTAAAACAGTTATAATGTTTATTAATTTTTGGGGCAGTTGTGGCCTAATGGTTAGAGAGTCGGACTTATAACCCGAAGGTCGCAAGTTCGATTCTCAACACCGGCAGGAAACGACTAAGCAACCACCCTGCACCTTTGGCAAGGCACCTAACCCCAATAGCTCCCAAGGCATCGCAGTAAATGTCTGCCCACTGCTAAGTGAGTGTTTCCACGGTTTGCAGTTTGTGTGTTCACTACTAACTCCTAATGTGTGTGTGCACTGGATGAAATGCAAGTACAATTTCCGAGAATGGGTTAACATACTTGGCCTTCACGTCACTTTATTTCAAATAATGGTAATAATGTAGTTTGAAAAATCTTGTAACAGCTGTCTCCTGTTCTCTTTTTTAGTGTTTATACTACCAAGACTCTCTAGCCACTGGGGATGTTTGGGCTCCTAAATAGCGATCTAAATTACAATATTCTGTGCAGAATTCAAATGGGTCTGGAATGCGATAGAGGGAAGACTGGCTGAATCATGCATATGATACACTCTGCAGCACGGTAGTAGGATTGGGCAATCTAAATTTGACAATCAGTTGAAAAGTTGGATTATAGTCTCACAAAAGCTCATCATTTGCCTGCATTTTTTAGTCTTGCCAGTTTAAAAGTTCAAGCTACTGACAAAGTGCATGTACAGGAAACTGCCTGTCAAGCAATTGAGTTCTCTTTCCCGTCTTATTGCGATTAATGGTCAAATAAACACAGTCGGTTATGTCTTAATTGAACATAAACAGCAGACAAATATATCTCAAGGCATACAAAAAAAAAAAAAAAAAAAAAAAAAATCTCTGCTGTTGACTAAATAACTTTTGTAACAACCTTATTTAAATCAGAAAGAAGTGAACAAGTAACCAATTTTAAATTAAGTTCCCTTATCAAGTCAGTCCCTCGACATTACATATGGGGAAATCCATTTTCCTCTAAATACTTAAGCCTGATTTGAATAACTCTTTTGCTTGCAAATAGCCAATGGCGCCCGCGCCCTCGCCTGATTGGCTGACAGCCTCCAATATAGGCGACGTCAGGCGCCAAAAACCTCAGAATCTTTCTTCTTCACCTGGAGCCTGGTTTTAGGGAATTATGGATAACGTGGAATTATCCCCTCTCGCGTTCCGGCGGATTTTTTGCTAGGAAAACCAACTAAGAAAATGTCTCTTTGCCGCATGTGTGGTGGACCTATCGACTTTCCGGACGCAAACGAGCAGTGTGTGCTGTGTCTGGGTCGGGCCCATGCGGAAGCAGCGCTCGAAGGATCAGGTTGTCGAGCCTGTGAGGAACTCCCCATCAATAAACACAAAGGATTACATGTCTCAGCAAAAGAGTTCTTTTCCTCCCCTAACTATTACCTGCGAGATAAGCGAAGCCTCTCCCCCGGGAGACGCTTCACAGAGCGGAAGCCCGGGGCAACCCGAGGATGTGAGTGCGTGTGTCCCTGTGCAAAAAGCCGCGGATGAGTCTCCCGTTATTCATATAGCTGGCAATGCTTCTTCATTGACTGGTGCGCAGCATTAATGCCCCCTCTGTCGCTTGGTCGACGCTCCCATCGGCGTCAGATTGGGTAATCAACACTGTAAACCGCGGCTATACGCTTCAGTTCGCTCGCAGACCACCCTGCTTCGGCGGCGTGATTATGTCAGAAGTATCAGAACAGAGCGCTCCGCTGCTACGGGCAGAAATCTCCTCCCTCCTGGCCAAACAGGCAGTAGAGATAGTGCCCGGGGAACAGAGAAATTGCGGTTTTACAGCTGGTTTTTTTTCTAGTCTCAAAAATGGACAGAGGTATGCGCCCCATCTTAGATCTGAGATTACTGAACAAAGCGCTTGCGAAACGCACGTTCAAGATGATTACTGTGATCCAAATCCTCGCGCACATTCAGCCCGAGGACTACTTCATTGCAGTGGATCTAAAGGATGCGTATTTTCACATTCAGATAGCCCCGCATCACAGGCGCTTTCTGCGTTTTGCATTCAAAGGTGTTGCATACCAATTCAAAGTGCCGTACAGGCTGGCTCCAGCCCCCCGCGTGTTCACAATGAGCATGAATGCAGCGCTCGCACCCCTGAAGCTCAGTGGAATGTGCATGCTATCTCGATGACTGTTGGACTGTCTGTGAACATGCAGAAGAGCACGCTTCAGCCGTGTCAGTCGATTATCTTCCTGGGTATGGTTCTGGACTCGCGCACAATGATCGCGTGCTTATCAGAGCAGAGGATCCAGTCCATTCACAATACACTAGCCCTCTTCGTTCAAGGCAGAGCTGTCCCCTTGAAAACGTTTCAGAGGCTACTGGGTCTGATGGCAGCCGCAGCCTCCATCTGCAGACTGGGCGTGCTGCATATGAGACCGCTGCAGCACTGATTGCAGAACCGAGCGCAGCCGCAGGCGTGGAGAGCTGGGACAGAGCACCTTGTCTCGAGACTCTGGCACCTTGGTCCGACACAACCACGTACGAACAGGGTGCTGCTATGGGCAGAGTGGTCAGGCGGGTAGTTGTCACTACGGATACATCACTATCAGGCTGGGGAGCCCCCTGCGATGGCAGATGGAAGCGGTTCATCTGGCTCTGCAGAGCTTCCTTCCGTTTGTGAAAGACTGTCATGTTCTCATCAGAACGGACAACACGGCGGTGGTTCCCGAGGAATAGATTGCCCAATGGGGGTGCGCGCCCACTCCACGAGGAGTTTGGCGTCGTCATGGACTTGGGCAAAAGGCCTGTCTATTCAGGGGCCTCATTTATAAACGATGCGTACGCACAAAAGAAGGCGTACGCCGCTCTCTACGCAATAATTGGTATTTATAAAAAGCAAACTTGACGGGAAAATGTGCAGTCCTTCATGCAAACTCTGACCCAGGTGTACGCACAAAAACGGCGACACGGTGAGAAATGGCGACACCGTCGGCAGATGGAAGACACACGTGAAAGTGTGTGAAACTGTAGACCGTTGTGTAAAAGAAATGGCAATACTGCCTCTCATAAATAACATGAAGACTTCACAAAGCAAGTCTTACAATTAACAGCCTACAACACGAACACCTGTTTGATCGATTTGCAGTGTAAAACAAACAAAATCAAACGAAGATTACAACTGAAATGCAAATGAACACATATTTGCAAAAAGAAAAGTGAAATATGTTCTGCAACAATTTTGGCATGTTATGCAATTCATCCTCATAACACATCTGTAGCTTGTCAGATGCTATCAAATGGATGGTAATAAAATGCCATGATGCCATCACAATACGTAATGACGTAATGAAAGTTACGTTTCTTGGTTTTCCTCTCTGTGTTTGCCATGGTTTCGCAATCGATGTGGGCGTTTCACAGACTATTTATGGGCAACTATGGACGTGACATGAAGCCGCAAAAGCTGCGCTACATTTAGAATTGATTGTGCTTTATTAAGGGAAAACTGCGGAAGATGTGCGTGCGCACGGTTTTATAAATCCGAATATTTCTGTGCGTACGCACATCCTATGTTTCATCCGTATGCCACTTCTGACACAAATCCTACGCAAAGTTTTAAAAATGAGGCCCCAGGACATTTGTCTCGCAGCGGGCTGGTCATCTCACAAGACGTTCACGAGATCTTATAACTTGGACATTCCCTCGTTCGCAACACATGTTCTGTCAGTGAAGGAGGAGAGAGCTGAGCAGCAATTGGGCGACTAAGTCGCCCGAGGACACGCCCAGACCGGCACGTGTTTCTAACCATGGTTTCAACCTGGTCGTATAGGCAGCGCGAGTTATTAGCTGTGGTTGATAATAATCACATTGACTATAAAGTGTCCCCCTTTATTATGCCCGCGTTCATAAGCCGGCAGTATTCTCAAGCACCAACATGTTTGCTGCATTTCCCCCCACATCACACCAGTTCAGTGTTGCTTAACTGGGTACGGCGAGATACTGATGGTGTCGGCGCTGAGTTGGCTCTGTGCCAGAGTACATCTGGGTGTTTCAACCAGGTCCAGTACCTGACCTAGAGGGCTAGCGCACTATAGTCTGAGGGCTTAGTGCTTAGCACTTGTGCTCTACAGGGGCTCGATGCAATCTGGGCCAGCCAATTTTCCACACGGCGGGGGTTTTATACGTTCCCCATACGTAATGTCGAGGGACCAACTCGTTAAGGGAATGTCTCTGGTTACTCAACGTAACCGTAGTTCTCTGAGAGGAGGGAATGAGGAGGGAATAGCTCTCGTTCAGTTGAAAGATTCTGAGGTTTTTGGTGCCCAACGTCGCCTATATTGGAGGCTGTCAGCCAATCAGGCGAGGGCGCCTTTGCTATTTGCAAGCAAAAGAGTTATTCAAATCAGGCTTCAGCATTTTGAGGAAAATGGATTTCCCCATACGAAATGTCTTGTTCCCTCCTCTCAGGGAACTACGGTAACGTTGGGTAACCAGAGACGTTTTAGTTTTACTGCAGGCATTTTTCTGATGTGTCTCAGGCTCAACCTGTGATGTCATAATTTGCCTCTGTTTAGTCAGAAGAGACTACAGATTTAAAAACTGTATATCTTCTGAAAACAAACACATTTAAATTCTTTTAAATGTACATCAGTTGACTGCCAGATTATCCTAAAGCTAGCAGATATGGACTGCAACCAGCAAAACCTTAATTTTGATTTTGTAGCAGGGTTTCTGCACACTTTTTCAAGTCAAATTTAAGGCTTTTTAAGACCCGAAGAAATCAAAATTAATACCATGCATTAGGGGTGTGCAATATTGACAAAATATGTCTCGATATTTTCAAAGTTTTGTTGATAATAATTAGATAATATTTTACTGATTGTGTTTTTGTGCTTGGTGCCATGGCTGGTTTAGGCCTGTTGTTGACAGCTGACTGACGAAGATATTGATATTTTTCATATTCTATGCAGTGGTCAGTTCACAGAAGTGACAGAAATTATTTTTTTATTAAGGGGTAATATTTGCCACCTTAAAAAGATTTCCAGGGGCATTTTCACCTATATATGGACATTTGTAGATGTATGCATCACCTTTTATGTCAAATTCTAACATTCAAATTAAATTCTATTAGAATAATTACACAATACCACTGTTACCAGTCAAATTAAATCATTAAATCAAAATCCATCTTTGCAGTGCAGAGGGGACACAGAAGTGGCATCAGATCTGGCATTAATATATTTACACTGCATTTACAATTGCATAAATAAAGCTATGAGATCGTTAAAATTAGAAATCAGTTCATATTTAACAATTCTAATTAAAGGGTACTTTAAATGTGAAACTAAAACTGCCAGTAGGTGGCGGAAAGTCACTGTCTTAAGTGAGTTGAGGGAGTCATTCATTCAACCGATTTGATCAAACGGCTGATTCATTCGGGAAAGAAGCAAGTGGTTGTTCATTGAATCATCAAATTGATTCGTTCAAAACGCGGATTCTATTCGCAAAAAAATCATCGCTGTCTGTTGCATTGAGACTCTGCTATGGCTTCATTTTGAAATTCTCATCAGCGAAATAAAGGGAAAACAAACAATATTGACAAAATTGTTTATAAAATGTAACTCACAATGTTAATTTATTGTTAATATAAAATAAAAGTCACATTTGCAATTGTGCACAGAAAACAGCACTCTTGCTGATGTGATATTGTAGGCCTATGATAACAACATAATATGATATAAATATGAGACAAAAACTCATTTGGGAACATACCTATAACCGTACACATCACGCAGTGAAAGCACGAGAGACAAAAGCGATGTCAGCTCGCAGTGCCTCGTACATCGTTAAAACAATGATTACTAGGCCTGTAGTCAACCAAAGAAATGCTTAGTCGACCAAAGTCCTGTCCTGCGCAACGATTAGTCAAAAAAAAACCAAAAAAAAAAAAAAACTTTTGCTTTTTGATTGAACATTTATTAAACAATTGTCATAGAGCATTTATAAAACAACAACGAAAAAACATCTATAATACATAAAACTATAATAATAATACAATTCTTTGAAAATTAAGTGATTTTTTTTAACTGTAAAGTGAGGAGCTCTGTCCTAGGTCTATAGTGACAGTCACAATCGCGCACCTGACCACACCACACGCTACAAAAAATATAACTGCTAAAACTGCCAAATAATGAAAAATCCTAACAAAAGCTATCGTTTATACAGGCTGTATATTCTTCTTTACTTTCAAAAGCTATGGGTTAACTTTTGTACAGCCGATCTAGGCGTTTTAAACCAAACATACAAAAAACCCAAATAGCCTTAAAAACAATCCTAATAATAATAGGCTGTATAGTAGGAAGGCCTATAGGTTTATTTTCGTTTTGTTACATTATTTAGGCTATTTTCAAACGCGTCAAGTGTACAAATAAAAACAAAAACATAAGAAAACACGATCTATTGAGTCAGCATAATAAAGCCGTTAAGGCTACTTATGGTGCGTTCACACCGGACGCGAATAGCGCGTCAGGCGCGAGTGATTTCAATGTTAAGTCAATGCAAAGACGCGCGTAAAAATTCCTGCGGCGCGAATGAGGCGTAGAGCGCGGCGCGGCAGATCTGCAGACCTAGTCCACCTTTTTTATGTTGTGGGCCAAAAACACTAACATGTCCACATTCTTGGGTAAAAGACAGCTCCTCGACTTGTTAACAATAAATTGGAAAATATGCGCTCTGCAGGAGTGGAGGTTGCAGGGATGCAGAGCACGCGTTTGGCTGCCCGAGCAAGTCGTGGATATCTCTCCTCATTATTTAGCTATCCTCATAGCTTGCACTCCACAGTCTTGTCGTCTTTTTTTGTAAAATGCAGCCAGACAAAAGATTTAGATTTCTTGGACATTTTGTCGACTTAAGCCAAAACAAGTAGCGTTCTAACTGAATGAATACTGCAAAATATTCCTTACTGAGCGCGAAGCAGCAGTGCAGCCAGCCACAGGTGCGGTTCACGAGTGTTCTACGTGGTGCGCTAAACTGTGGCTGTTACAAAATTTAAAGTTGCATTTAAAGTTGGGGATAAAACATAGGATAATTATATTTAGAATACAGTAATATATAACTGCTTATAAAGGAATAAATATCAAGGAGTAAATCAATGAAAATTTCTTTATTGGTAAAAAAAAAAAAAAAAAAAGCAACTAGTCGACCAATGAGAATGTCAGTCGACCAAGACGGCATCGACCGATTAGTCGACTAAACGACTAAAGTTGACAGCCCTAATGATTACAATATCATAATAGACAATACACATCGCACACCACTACGCACATAAAGAATGAACTTAGAATTGAACTGACATTTACCAACTTGCTTCTCTCCTCCTGTTTCGCGTGCAGGAGACAGACGTAACGCTGCCGCGAATGTGACGCGCAATGTCACGTGAACAAGCAAATCCACAAAGAAAGAATAATAAATAAAAAAGTACGCTAAATAGATGGTTCTAATTTGGAAAACATTTAGATATGTCTAAGTCAAATTGCCATCGAAAATTTAAGACCTTTCATAAGTAAAAATAAGACTTTTTATGGCCTTAAATTTTAAAAATCTAATTTAAGACTTTTTAAGGATCCGCGGACACCCTGTGTAGGGTCTTAAAAGACAATTTAAGTTCATATTACATAAGCAATTTATAGTCTTTATAGATATTAACTACACTGACAACTGGATGATGAAAGCCTTGACAATGATGAAAAAATGTAAGTTCTGTTTAATTATTTATTTTACTCGCCCTCATGTCATTCCAAACTCGTTTGACTTTCTTTAGCGGAACACAAAATATATTTTGTAGAATGTTTTTGAAGAACAGTTTTGCTTACCACTGACTTGCATTGTGTGGAGAGAGAGAAAAAAGCACTGATATTTCTCAAAATATTTTCTCTTATGTTCTGCAGAAAATAAATAAAAGTCATACAGGTTTGGACATGAGGGCGAGTAAATGATAATAGAATTGTTTTGGGTGAACTACCCCTTTAAACTGTATGTAAATTTGCCCCAAACCATATTTTGACAAATCCACTCTCTGGAGCTCCATACCTTCTTCTTTGTGCAGCCTGATTGGACAAGAATTGCAAAGTCTCCAATCTCATGAGGTACTTCATGTAAGAGGATGGTGATGGTGGTAACAGTACCAACTGCTGGACCTACAAGAAATGACGCTCCAATCGCAAGACCATCCGTGAAATTGTGGGTGAAATCAGCAGCCAGGTTCAGATAACCAGACACTTTAATATCTGTAGAGACAAAGAGAAGTTGAGTTATTCTGTCAGCAAGACAGCAGCATTGACAGACAGAAATAAAAACTCAAAAACTTTTTTAGACATGAGATTCCATACCAGAACTTGTCTCTACAGGTTTCTTATTCGAGATTTTTTTCTCTTTTTCTCCCTTCTCTCTTTTCTTGTCATCCTCTTCATCACTATCCTTTGCCTTTGGAGCAGCTGAAAACAAGACAAGAAAATATTTTTATTGTATTTGGAAACCTGTCAAGAATGTCCAGATCAAAAACAGTTGTTCCAATTCTAGAGGGATGCTGCATTAAGAATATATGTGAAGTGTTTTTAATGCACACGTAATTTTATTAATTCAAGACTCTTACCATGAGAGTGAGAGTGTGAGTGTCCTCCCTTCAAAAGACGAACAAATTTCTCAACCACTAGAAATGCAACAATGCCACCCAGCACCCACAGACCAACTGACATCATGTGACCATGGGCATCACCTGTGACAGAAATTAAGCATTTATTGACACTGCACAAAAAAATATTTTAATAAATTCCATTCTTGTAATTAATTTGACCAGACTGCATAAAAAGTAGTCTTTTAATAAATTATATTCTTGTATTTAATTTGACCAGACTATAACCTCTGTAGAAAAAAAAAAGTAGAAGTAGAAAAACACCCATTTCAATAACTGAACAATGACCCACCATGGGAGTGACCATGTGACTCCTCACTACCATGTGAATGAACACGTGACTCCTCACTGCTGTGTGATTGACCGTGATGAGAATGAGGTTCTGTGTTGAGATAAAATCAAAAGGTGAAGGTCAGGCTGGTTAGTAATGGCCAGTGACTCAGATGGTAACTACATTTAGTCAAAAGATCAAAAGTCGCCATGACTTAGACCAGTTATTATAGACCAGTGTTTCTCAACCAGCTGGTTGAGACAGAAAAGCTGGTTGCAATACCGTTTTGAGCGGGTCGCAGAGTGTGCAACAAAAACGTAATTGTAACTTTTTTTGTGTAATAAATAAAACTTTATTTTTGAAAGATGTGTATGAAAGCATTGACTCTTCTGTCAGAAGTAGTTGAAGTAAAGACTGCCTGAGAAAAAAAAGTGTTGTGCTGATTTTGGTATCAGCTGCCAGATGAGATGTTGTCAGGCTTTATGTCATTGTCATTATTCTAATGTTAATTTCGTAACTTGAAATAAAAAGTCTCTCCTCAGAAAAAAATTACTTTTCTGTCCTGTCAGACATTATACTGTGCTCGCAAAACTTCACTACATATAAAGAGCAGATGAAATTACAAGCATGCAGCGTCGTAGTTACATTGTCAATTGGTAAGTCTGCATGAAATTGCCAAAGAGTACCAATAAATTACGTAAAGTATGTTGTGTGTTAGCTGGAAAGGATTTACATGCAGGTATGACGTTGATTCAATTAATCAGGATCAGTGTCCATATGTTTTAATAACAGTTCATGCTAGTATTGTGTAATTAGGTAACTGTAGTTTCCATTTCCCCAAAGTACCACTGGCTCATACTATATGTTATAATATAATATTTTATTTTATTTTATTTTATTTTATTTTATATATATATATATATATATATATATATATAGTTAAAAAATCATACATTGTGATTTCTGGATTTTTTTTTTTTGATTATGTCTCTCACAGTGGACATGCACCTACAATGACAACTTCAGACCCCTCCATGATTTCTAAGTGGGAGAACTTGCAAAATAGCAGGGTGTTCAAATACTTATTTTCCTCATATATATATATATATATGTTTTTTGTCTCATGACCTTGCGGTAAAATTGGCTGGCAGCCTCCAATATAGGTGACGTCGGGCGCCAAAAAAACCTCAGAATCTTTCTTCTTCACCTGGAGCCTGGTTTCGCAGCTTCCTTCCATTCGTGAAAGACAGTCATGTTCTCACCGTGCAGAACGGACAACACGGCGTACATCAATCGCCAGGGAGGGTTGCGCTCGCGATCCCTGCAGGGCTTAGCGAGGCAGCTGCTCTTGTGGACAGATCAGGTACTTCTTTCGATCCGAGCAGTACATGTACCGGGCAGTTTGAATTGCGGCGCGGACATGCTGTCCAGGGATGGCATTGTGCACAGAGAGTGGAGACTACACCCTCAAACTATAAATATGATCTGGAATCTCTTCGGCAAGGCGGAGATCGACCTCTTTGCTTCAGAGGAGAACGCCCACTGCCCGCTGTACTTCTCACTGACAACGGCTCCTCTGGGAGGGGACGCGCTGTCGAGCCGCTAGCCCAAGGGGCGGAAGTATGCACTTCCCCCGGTCAAAATAATGCCGCTAGTTCTGCAAAAGATCAGGGAAAAGAGATGTGCGTTGATTCTGGTAGCACCCAAGTGACCCAACCAACCGTGGTTCCCGGAACTGGTGAACATGTCGCAGCTCCCCCCGTGGCGAGTCCCGCTGAGAAGGGACCTTTTATCCCCGGCGAGGGGCACTATATGGCACCCCAGCCCGAAGCTGTGGGACCTGCATGTGTGGCAGATCAATGCGGAGTGTCACAGCGAGTGCTGCAGACAATAGCAGAGGCTAGAGCCCCTTCGACGAGACGCTTATACGCTCTGAAATGGAAGGTGTTTGCTAACTGGTGTATTGACAAACGGGAAGACCCAAAGGGTTGTGATATTTCCACTATTCTGACCTTCCTGCAGGAAGGTCTGGACGCTGGCAGCTCCCCGTCTACAGCGAAAGTATACGTGGCTGCTGTCGCCGCCTTTTGTGACATGCTAGATGGCCATTCGGTGGGGAAGCACCCCCTGATATTGAGTTTTCTCCGGGGGGGTGAGGCGGCTTAATCCTCCTTGCCTTCATCAGATGCCAGTTTGGGACCTATCGTTAGTGCTCGGTGCGCTGTCCGATCCACCTTTCGAACCAGCCGAATCTAGCGACCTTAAAGTGCTCTCAGTTAAGACGGCGCTACTGCTCGCGCTAGCCTGCGGGAAACGAGTGGAAGACTTGCATGCCCTGTCAGTGAACAGTGCGTGTATGCAATTCGGACCAGACGATTGCATGGTTAGACTCATTCCCAGACGCGGCTACACGCCGAAGGTGCTCTCAACTCCGTTCAGAGCTCAGGTGGTTATAATTCAAGCGTTTTTCCCCGCTGAACTAGACGCTAATTCAGTGTCACAGAAGTGTGCTTTATGCCCCGTGCGTGCTTATGTGACCAGGACTAGCCAGTTTCGAACTTCAGAGCAGCTTTTCATCTGCTACGCAGGCACCAAGAAAGGCAGCGCGCTGTCGAAACAGAGGCTATCACACTGGATTGTGGAAGCTGTGCAACTAGCTTATTCTTCCTGAAGAACCGATTACCCAATGGGGGTGTGCGCCCACTCCACAAGGAATTTGGCGGGCTTTGGCGAAAGGCATGTCTATTCAGGACATTTGTCTCGCAGCGGGCTGGTCATCTCACAACACGTTCGCGTGATTTTATAACTTGGACATTCCCTCGTTCGCACCACATGTTCTGTCAGTGCAGGAGGAGAGAACTGAGCAGCCATTGGGTGACTAAGTCGCATGCCGTCTGGCGCGTGTTCTAACCATGGTTTTAACCTGGTCGTATAGACAGCTATGATAGTAATGGCTGAGGTTGATAATAATCACATTAACTATATGATGTAGCCCCCTTTTATTATGCCCGTGTTCATAAGCCGGCAGTATTTTCAAGCACCAATATATTGTTGCAATCCCCCCCATATCACACCAGTTCAGTGTTGCTTAACTGGATACGGGGAGATACTGATGGTGTGGGCGCCAAGTTGGCTCTGTGCCAGAGTACATCTGGGTGTTCAACCAGGTCCGGTACCCGACCTAGAGCTAACGTAATATAGTCTGAGGGCTTAGTGCTTGTGCTCTATAGGGGCTCGTGCTGCGAGCTGGGCCGACCATTTTTCACAAGGCGGGGGTTTTATACATATCTCTGGTTACTCACGTAACCGTAGTTCCCTGAGAGGAGGGAACGAGACATTACGTAAACTGCAGAGTGAAAAGCCTTTCAGCCTCAATAGCTCTCGTTCAGTCGAAAGATTCTGAGTTTTTTTTGGCGCCATTGGCTTTTTGCAAGCAAAAGAGTTATTCAAATCAGGCTTCAGCATTGAGGAAAATGGATTTCCCCATACAAAATGTCTCGTTCCCTCCTCTCAGGGAACTACGGTTACGTGAGTAACCAGAGACGTTTTGTCGTGGCCACAACATATAAACTCGTGGGAACGTGATATTAAGTCGTGGGAATGTCATAATATCTCGTGGGCACGAGATGGTATGTTGAGCGAACGACATCCGTTTCTCGTGGCCACGACTTCATATGTTGAGGGAACGGCATCCGTTTCTCGTGGCTACCAGTTTTATAACATGTGGGAACCGAATCTTCACACACGATACGGGCTCCTCTTTTTACCCCGGTCACAATTTACTTTGTTATTTGTTTAAGTTTCTCATAATTCGTTTTTGTTTATGTCCTTAAAGGGATACTTCAGGATTTAGCATTAAGCTTTGTATTAGTAGAAAACCTGTAGTATTTTCGAATTACCGTGCTTTCCACCCTCATATCCCCCTGAGACGAGAGATTTATGTATTTTTTGTCTGGAAAAAATCCTCCGATGACGTCAAAATCGTCATTTTACGTCATCGTAGGATTTTTTGGCCAGAGGCTAAAGACTACAGCCAGTAGTAGGGGCTGTCCCGCATGTTTTCAACCCACCCATAGAGGGTGGGATCTCACTCACAGAATGTACACATAGTTCAGCCATCTTTCTTTGGAAGCTAAGCTAGCAGGCTCTTGTTCTGTAGAGAAAGCTGAGTAGTAGGAGAAAGCTGAGTAGCAGGGGTTACCATCTTCTTTTTCCCGGACATGTCCGGCCGTCGAGATTGTCCAAAATGTCCGGGATTCGGCTTTTGCTTTCTGCAGTCGCCATTCATTGTTTACATGCACACCTTTTGTTTCAATCTAACTTAATTCATTCCGATTGGTGAATCTGAATGTAGTGTTTACATGAACGCTAAACAAGTGATCGGTTGATGTGCATTTTAACATTGCTAAGAAAATTCCCGCTCCTCCGTGAGAGATGCGAGACCGGTGCATCTCGGTGTCGGTCATCAGTAATCATGCCACCGGCCTCGCGCCCCTCAGCCTCGTCCTGCTCGCCACAGTAAACATAATGAATGAATGGCGACTGTAGAATGCAAAAGCCGAATCCCGGACATTTCGGGCGATCTTGAAATCCCAGGCAGAGCAGACTCGTCACGGAGACTCACTAGTAGCCTAGCCTTGTTGTTTACTGCGCTCTCTTACCGGTAGGTGTGGCTTGGGAGTGGCCTCCTAGGGCAGCGAAGCAAGTGCATTCTGGGAGTTGTTGTCTTTCATCCACATAAGCCAAAAAAACATTTTCTGGCTTTTCTCAGTCTAGAAAGCTCCAAATTCAAAAATAATTCCACATTTCTTCTACATAAATGACCCATTTTAAATACACATTCATATTTCCAGAGGTGAAGTATCCCTTTAAAAGGAACTTTATTCGTGACCCGAATGTTTCATACAAGCCAGCAAATTTCCGACGAAAAAGCCCATTCAACTTAAGAATGCGCTTCAGGTGTCTTTCACTTACGTACCCATGTCTTAAAGCCAGAGACCGCACTATATCTTTAATATATGACATTCCTAATTCAAAGTAAAATGTTATTTCATGAGTCATCTCCATCTCCGACTGCTGCATATGGTTACAGTATTGACCGGTGTGGTTCCCTCAACATAACTCGTGGCTACGAGAAATAGTTGTCGTTCTCTCAAAATATGAAGTCGTGGACACGAGAAAAATATATTGTTCCCTCAACATATGATCTCGAGGCCACGACTTTACATCGCATGGCCACGACATAATGATGTCGTTACCTCAATAAAATGATCTCGTGGCAACAACATATCACGTTCCCACGAGTTTATATGTTGTGGCCACGACAAAACTAAGTGAACCGAACATGTCCCCTCCAGGTCACCGTACTAAACTGCAGTAACTTGTTTGTCATGTTTCATTCAGATCACCCCGCGCTTGTCATGTTTTCAGAGAGCCCACTCGCAGGGTTGCCAGATTGCAAAGATTAAGTAAAACACCGGGAAGAAAACGTGTTATTTTAACAGAAAAGCTCTGATTTTGTGGATTTAAATAGTTGAAATCTGGCAACCGCATGAAAGCTCGTAAAGCGGCTTGCTAAAACAGTCTGTCATTTTTTGCCGTCTGTTTTTTTTTTTTTGACAAAAACAAAGAGTGATTTTGGTCAAGTTTTTATTTCTTTAACTACATGTAGACTTGTCTTTCGTCAAGTATATGGCATGTTTATTTAGTCAGTTATCATTTAATGACATTGGTGTTATATCTCGTCTTCGTCTCGTCTTATCGAGAAAAAAAGGTCGTCAACAAACATTTTTCACTACCAGTATATGCTAGGGCTGGGCGATATGGCCAAAATTTCATATCCCGATATAGCTCATTTGATATCCCGATAACGATATACATAACGATATAGCAATTTTTCTGTTAATTCAGTTCATGAATAGTCTACCGTAAATCCTCTAATATTGGCCTGTATTCCATTACCGGCCGGGTCTCTAACATTGGCCGGTCTCGCTGTTGGCGGAGGTAAATAATTATTAGAACCAACGTTTTTCTGGGCAGGCCACAACATTATGCTTGTGATAGTAACATGCAAATACCACAGGGGGGCAATGTTTGCCAACGAATCCAAGCCATAGCTACGGTAGCCTGGTAATGTCAATCACTTCGCTCTTGACGTGAGACTTCAGTCACCGGTAGGCTAATGTTGTTTACCATGGCAGCCGCGGAGCCAAAGAGGATTTTTGGCGAAAATCTATTTTTTAACCCCCTGGGTTCGACAATCGCGCCGGCGCGATAGGTTTTTTTTCTTATAAGTGCAAAAGAGATTAAAAATATTCTGTTGACTTTGATCTTAATTACGGAGAGCGCGCGCTATTCAAACGCAAATAATCTGAGGCGATCCACGCAAACCTGTGAACACCCACAAAGTTGGATATGTTCACTTTCAGGTTCACCTCGTTTTCATTTCGAGGAGCAACGGATCCGGTTGAGGAATAGGTCAGTTCTATATTTGCTTTGTTCTAATCGCAATAGTGTCTGTACACGCAAAAAGACTGTTTAAATATGAATCGCGTTTCTCTCTCTCTGTGTGTGTGTGTGTGTGTGTGTGTGTGTGAATGAATGAATGCACGCACAGATGCGCGCTGTTGTGGAGCTACTAACGGGTTGGGGTTGGCTGGTCATCTAGTTGAGAATTAGGCTAACTTACCCTGGTCTGAACCGCGTCTACTACCGTCTTCCTCCATGTTTGTTTATGTATTGCAGCGTGCATGGGCATGCCGTGAGGTTAATTCTGCCGTAAAACGCCTTATCGTGGCGTAAACGATAGAGCCTTATATAAAACGATAGACATTTTCTATCGTCCAGACGATATATTTCGTCATATCGCCCAGCCCTAGTATATGCTGGTTAGCTTATACGGGGTAGAACAGAGGTGTGCGCTCACTCATAGGCTGTGTGTCCACCAAAGCGTTCTTAGCCAGCTGAAAACGCTGGGCTAAATTATTAATCAACCAATTGCAATAAAATCAATAAATAAAAAGCAAATATAGCAGACAATATAAATCATGACATGGAGGCGCTGACGCGCCGCGGTCACTTGCATTGCACGTGAACAGGAGCGCATCTCATCGTAAATTAACCGAAACTCAGACAAGAGAAATATAGCCTATCTAAAGAAAGCTTTAAATGTCTTTAAACGAAACAATTCAAAATGAAAAGAAATAGGCTACTCTCTGATTATGTAATCCAAGATGTGCATTTCTCTCTAGGCTATAGGCGCGTTCACTACGGAGATGGCGATCGTCAACTTCATCTTTGCAGCAGACACTGACAGAAAAGACTAGTTTATTAATAAAAATCAATGCACGCGTGTCACCGGATTTACAAATGCACATCTTGCTTGTTGCACGCACACTCGGCACACATATTATGTCGAAATAACGAGATATTGTGTTGAAATAACATTATTAATAATAATAATAAATCTTTAATAATATTTGATTGAATGCCGAATGTTGTGCTTGTTCAATTTAATAAAATGAATACTTTAATTGTGATCATTAAAATAATTTCATATTAAATATTAAGTGGCCAATTTTTGCTCATTTATTAAAAGTATTTATATATAATATATCTAGCACCCCCTCAGCACATGTTAAAAAAGTATCTGGCACCGCCCCTGGTTATAACGCCCCACGTATTAAAAATGGTTGGGTCTAAATCGGGCTCGGGCTCATAATTACAGTTAATGTGCCGGGCCGTGCCCAGACACAACGGGCTCAAGGTAGGTAGGGCTTGATTTTTTGGGCTCGATTTAAGCTCTACTCGTCATTACCCAAGCAAGTTGTTTGGGCTTGTTGAGGCTCTCTGATAGCAGTATCTTCAGGCTAACGTAAACCGGAAGTTCGTTACCGGCTTGTTCTACGTTGCCATAGCGATCATGGGAAAGGTCAGAGTTCAGGAAAGTTGTGAATATTAAAATGTCGATCCAATGTAATGTATTTTCTCTGGCTCTTGTTTTAAATGTTTTTTTTTTTTTTCGTTATTATGCTTGTTGTTGTCATCTTTTGACGTTGTACAAGCAGAATGTTACGGTTGGTCAGTGTGGTCTTAGTCCCGCCCCTCATCCACTGTGATTGGACGGTTGGGTAAAAAGTGACAGTGATGAGCGCTGCGTTTTACCCAAAGTTGAACATTCTTCAACTCTCGGTGATCTGTAAAGTTGACTTCAGTCCAGAATAGCTACGACTTTATTCTCGTAATCTTAGATTTATTTATTTTTACATTGCGGTTCAGGGCTTCCGTATGACAGCACTGGGCAGGATGTGGAATAACATTGTTTAAAATAATGGAATAAAATATTTGTTTTATTAACAAAAATATTTTTAATGTATAATAATTTTTTATCTTTCATCCGATTAATCGAAAAAATAATTGACAGATTAATATCTCTCTCTCATACATACACAAGATATGGAGAAACGTGCTTCATATCTTTCATATTGAGATTCATATCTCTCTCTCTCATACATACACAATCTACAATATTTATACACAATCTTTGCTATCTACAATAGCAAAACTAAGAATGATTTTTAAACACCTCAAAATACACAATCCAATATGCTAATAGATTTATATAGTCTAGTATAGACACAGACAGAACTAAAGCCAAAGGTAATTGTCAAAAATAGCAGAAAGCATATTCTGTGCGGTATGGGAATCCGTTTATGTGACAGGGTGTTATAGTTACATGACCTCAAATTGTGCTAACTCACCCAGCGCATGAGGAATGAGATGAAGGAATGCATCTCCAAGCAAACCACCAGATGCAAAACTCAAGAGCACTTTGAGTAGTTTCTGGTGCTGGTCCGTGTTTGACTGCACTGGAATGAGGAAAAGGATGAGGAAGGGCGCAGCACTGATGAGCAGGGTGGCTCCAATTGCCTAAAACCAGTAAAAAGAAAAAGTATTAAAGCCATGGTTGTTTTCCAGGCTACAGACCCCTGGAGGTTAAAAAGGTACTGCAGAAGCAGGTCTGTAAACTGCTATATAATGCAAAAAAAAAAAAAGTCTTTAAAATAAACAGAATATTAACGCCCTTTTTCATGATTAAACAAATGCTAAAGATTGCATTGCAGTCGCCTGCACTGACACCATTGTATGAGAACTGAAGTGAGCTGGACGATGACATCACTGTTTTCTCCAGAGCTGCTGTATAGAACTAAATTAACAACTAATGATGTTTACAATCGAAATGAATCAACATTGAACTTACTTAAGCTGGACAATGACACTGGTTTCTTATAGAGCTGCTGAACAGCCGGAAAAAACTTTGCTGCATTATTTTCCTGTTATCACTGTTAAACTGCTATAAAACAATCTGTATTGTAAAAAGCGCTAGGCCTATATAAAGGTGACTTGACTTTATTCAATTTTGGCAAAACAATAAAACACGTTTACTTTCATAAGCCATCACGTATTTTAGAGCTTGCACGGTAATGTCTTAAGTGAGAAAGAGAAGTTTAAAGCTTACAGTCTTCCGTACATCGTACGCTTGCAGCCTCTTCTGGAATTTCTAACAGTTGGATTCTCTCAAGTCTGCATTCGATTCATTCTCGATATCAAGAAAACATCCAGGTACTTTCATGCGTCCTCTGTGCTTGCGTTAAGTATTGTGACTGAACTTCAATAGTTATTGACGTAAGCTGCATCCCAATTCAGAGGCTGCATCCTTCAAAGGACTCGGACTTCAAAGCAAACTCTTCGAAGGCCACAAAGGTCGGACCGAGCTTTTGTTAAATGGGACGGTCTAGCCTTGTCTCCTAGCAACCCTAACAGCTGCCATTGATGAGCGGCAGTAACATTTGAACTGGACTTTTTATATTCAACAGCCTAAATATTTTAACCTTGGTGCATTTATGTAAACAATAAAGAGCATAAACTATTTAAAAATGCATCTAGAAAGATATAAATCAACATTTGAACCACTTTGTAGTGGTACGACTGACACATTGCGGCAACATGCCGGGTGCATTTGTTATGCAGAAGACGGTTCAGTAAACGTACATTCGAATCTACACCATGCATTTCAGTGTCTTTAACAGTTTGGTAGAACATCACACTGGCAACTAGAATAAAAATCTATGTGCAGGAACTGTGACAACATTGACGCTGACAAGCACAAACAGTAAGACGATAACATGACAATTACCCTGCACTCATTCCCAGCGTTTGATATAGAAAGTGAACCACACTCTGTCGAACTTCATTGGATCAAATGGGTGCAAATATTCGACAACTATGTTACTGCAATGAACATTAGTGGCGAAACGAGACTTGAGGCCCTTCTGCTGCATCTGTCTGGAGAAAAGGTAGACAACATATGACACGCTTGCTGAAGCAGCAGATAAATATGCAGATGTAAAGACTAAGTTTACCAACCATTTTGCACCAAAGAAAAACATGCAATATGAAGTGCATGTATTCAGAAATGCAACACAACAGCCAGGAGAAAATCTAGACACATTCCACACAGGACTTAAAAATGAAAATTCTGTCACCATTTACTCACCCTCAAGTTGTTCCAAACCTGTATAAATTTCATTGTTCTGTTGAACAAAAAGGAATATATTTTGAAGAATGTTGGTAACCAAACAGATCTTGGTTCCATGATCTGCTTGGTTACAAATAGGGATGCACCGATACCACTTTTTCCAGAATTAACATTAAAACATTGTTTGATTAACATTAAAATACAGCAGCAGGTTTATTAAACTGCTGCCCCTTTAAGACAGAACGCACAGACCCCTTTTGAATATATTGTCTACATTCACATGAGATAACCGACTTTGTTTTACTGGGATACTCGCCAAGACAGGCGTTTTTACATAAACTTGTGTGAATTCGATCGTACAAGCGCAAGACGTGAAAGTATTCTGTATTCTAAGTATGCTAAGTATTCTGATTAATTATTTTGTCATTTTGCCTCCACGTCCCCCCGATTGCCCGCGAGCTTCTCCTCCTGTCCATACGGTAATTTCTCTACTGTGCGACAGAGTCGCGTGGTTATGACGCAATCATTAGCCTATTTTTACAAAAACTGCTTCTACGGGGCCATAACGTAAGATACAAGGTAATGGAGCCTTTTATACATTTTCATGTTTCTTTAGGAATAAATAATGGAAAAATTGAGTCTTTAAACACCTCAGATGTAAAGTTATTCACTGTCAAAGTGACACCAAAATGAATGGGAGTCAATGGAATGCTAACAGCAGGTTATAGTCTGGCTGCGCCTGGGGAAGCTTCAATTTTTTCCGAATGATTGCCCCCCTGCATTTTACTTTCTTTGCCATTGACATCCGACTGAACTACAAACTTTCCACTGACGTCTGTGAAAAAGGGATGCGCTTGCCCAGCTTGCACGCGTCTGTGCCGCTGCGTGTTTTTCTCTTATCAGCTCGCCCAAAACCGAGATTTTGTGTCAACATGCAGCAAGCTAACATGGCTATCAATCGTGAACACCACCTCAGGCTTGCTGTGATAGTACTGGGTTACATCACTTGCCCACCGCGGCACCGTTGTTTATCTTTTTTATAGTAATAAAAAAAAACATTTAATTCAGTTAGATAACAGAAATAAACAAGAGCATGAACAAGAGTAACAACAGCACAGATCAGCAGCAGGAGTCAGATTTCACCTCACTTCGGCTCACTGACAAGACGATGGCGGAAGATTTGGTTTCAAAGCAAAGTGGGAAAGCGCCTCTTTAAGTGAGTTTGTCATAGTACAGTTTTTTTTATTTATTTTTTTATAATAATGAAACCACTAGAGCTGTAGCCTGACTACGTCAGACTTCCTACTGCCGCTCAATTTCATTTCGCTTCTGTAGTCAGTCTGAGATAGCAGCCTATCTTTCAGTTTTCCAGCGGCCTTCGGACGGCCGGGCCAATCAACGAACAGAGGGCGGGCTGAGAACCGTGACGTAGACGCTGATTGTACCGTGGATGCGTAGATTTACTTCACATAATCTGCAAAAGTCGTTCACAGCCATGTTTACTCCGGTATTTCGCTCGATGGTTTTGTTTTCGCATCATACATGTGTTTACAGTGGAAGTTAGATGCGGCTGAGCATGCGCATAACACACGCCATAACCAAACGTCATGTGATTGGCTTACGGGTAACCAATGATTTTAAACTTCAGACAAGCGACCCCCCGCGAGAGAGAAAACACTTCTCTATTATGCCATTCCAGACTCTGTCTACGAAGCAAAGCAAAGTAGCAGAGTTTGGTATTACCAGGCTACTAGAGCTGCACGATTCAGGCTAAAATGAGAATACATTTTTTTGCTTGGAATAAAGCTTTATTATTTTAAAGATCTACAAATCCTGCACATTATGTTACCAAACAAGATAGAAACAAAATAAGACATAATACTCTTGCTTCAGTCAAATAAATTAAATAAATGCAGTAAACAAAAAGAATGTAATATTTAAATAAATAAAAAATGACAATTCAACATTGACAACATTCAAAGGTATTATGCCAGGCTAGACATATTAAATATTCTTAGCAAGAAACACTAGCCTATCAACATTTTTGGGTATGGTGTTGCGTTGAATAGCGTTGCTTTCATAGATGTTTGTTTCGTCTGGCCGCTGGTACTTTTTAATTGAGCAGTTTCATTTTAACCATCTCATACTGTAGTTTAAGATAAGTTTTTAATTGAGAAGTTTTATAATAGCTTTGCTTTTCATTTATTACTTAAAGCTCACTTGAAGTTTTTCGATAGCTACTACATTAAAAAACTACTAGCCTAACTGATAAAGTTCACATATTATTTAAAACAAGTGAACAGTCAGTAATAAAATAAGAACAAATACAAAAAAAAAAAAAAAAAAAAAAAAACAAGCAGAGATGAATACTAAATAAAGTTTACAAAGTCTAACAGTATATTCAGGTACAGAAATGAATAATTAAGCCTAAATGTGAAATAACACAATTTGTTCACTGTATAAATTAAATATAGTTTCATCTTTGTTAAAGCTGTATTTTATTTTTTTATTTATATCAATGACACAGAAAACAGAATATATATATATATATATATATATATATATATATATATATATATATATATATATATATATATATATATATATATATATATATATATTTATTAAGTGTGTGCTGTCACTTTCAGACTGCACGGACCGAAAAAAAACTGACAAACATCTGTTTCTTTCTCAGCTGTTCACATATGACATAAACGAGAGAATACTTGTCGAGACGGTCATTTAGACAATCTTGTGTTTATGTGTCCATTCCAAGGGTAAGGAAACACGAAAGAGGAATCAATTCTGCATTCGAGCGCTGTCTGACACACCTCCCTCTCCCCATGCATGCCGAACCGAATCTAGTGCGATCCGTTCCACTCCTATCTCGTTGAATATCACTGGCAGAATCGTAGAAATGCAGGATTACGATCGTGTGGGGGGTTGAATCGAGATCGCGATCTTTTAACAATTAATCGTGCAACTCTAGAACCCACCATTCAAGCAATTGCCACCCCCGAATTGGCGCTAATTCAAAAGCGAAAGTAAAATGCACACGGGCATTCAGAATTAACTATAAGGTTGCAAAAGATTTATAAGTACTTAATTACTGTATGCTCAAATGTTCATTCAACAAAATACATTTGATCCCAAAAGACATATCCCTAAAATATTGTAAGAACTGATAAGGAATACAATAACCCTAGAGGCATCATATTAATCTATTAGTATACTAATCTATCATCATGTTTTACCTGCATCCATAGCTCCACCATGTTCCGTCTCCCTGCTTCTACATGGCTTTTCAATCGCTCAGCTCCATGATCATGTGTGTGCCCGTGGTCGTGCGTGTGTCCGTGGTCGTGCGTGTGTCCGTGGTCGTGCGTGTGTCCGTGGTCGTGCGTGTGTCCGTGGTCCTCTTTGTCATGGGGCAGGTTAGCTTCAGCACTCCATTTGCTTGCCCCATGATGCATCTTCCCCCCACCATGCGAGTGACCGTGGCAACCCCCGTCACCATGGGAGTGTCCATGATGATGGTGGGAGTGAGCGAGTATCTGCTGGGACATTAAGATCCCAGCAGTGAATAGCAATAGAGATTTGCTGAAGGTCCACATTCCTCCTGAAAAGAAAGGAAACATTGTTTTTAAACTCACACAAACATATTCTGAATCATCAGTGCCAGAATATGAGTGGATTCAGTATCTGGTTAGTTGATGCATGACATGTCTATGCACTTATTATTCCTTAAAAGATACTTCATTGTTAAATTAAAACTGCCCGTCATGGCAGCAAGTCACTGTTAATGAGTGAGTCATTGAGTTTCAACAGATTCATTCAAACGGCTGATTCATTCAGGAACAAAACATTTAACTGAGTGAGTCATTCAAACAAATCATTAATTGGGGGATGACGTCAAAATGACTAATTCGCCCCTGGTTCCCTCAAGATTTTCCTATGATGTTTTATAGTGGGGTGGGGTGGGGATGTGCTATTCAATTTATGAGTAAAATAAAGCCTGTGGTAAACATAACTTGATGATACTCAAATTAAATTAGGCTGGGTTTACACTGCAAGTCTTGATGCAAAGATCTGGGGCCGTATTCACAAAACATCTTAAGGCTAAAAGTAGCTCCTAACTTGCCGATTTAGGAGAAACTCTTAAAAATATAGATAACATAAAAATAAAAAAGATTTAGCACTGACATTTTTTTGAATCTGTGATTTTTTTTTTTAAAGAATCTGTGGAAAGTTAGGAGTAGGCAATATAGGCAATAGAGCCTTGGGTGCTGAGCCTTTTCTTCATAAAAGCAATAAATATTTAGATTTGTAGATTTTTATCTGTGATGACATAACAAAGGTTAATTTATGTACAGGCAAAATGCATTGAATGATGGAGAAAAAGACATTGCGATCAAGTTGAAAATAATGTCGTATCATCAGCTCTGATAGACTTGTGGGCAGCTCGAGTCACCCGAGTTCCGGCTCGTGGACCTTTCCCGATCCTGTCCCCTCCTTTCTCTCTTCCACTTCGCTTCCTGTCTACTCACTGTCCTATCATCATAAAAAGGCAAAACACCAAAAATAATCTTCAATAAATAAATCAATAATGTCCGATTACTTGTTTTCACAAGTTCACACTTACAAATGATCAAAAATATGTTAAAGAATATAATAAGCGTATATGGCGTGCTGTCCGAGGAGATCGAGGGCTCCGAGCTCGGAATTTAGCCCAAACCCAGAGAGTACTTCCTTGTATCCCCAGCTGAGAGTGAGTCGGGGTGCAGAAAACTGTTGAGGTAACTAGGTCGGCTGTGTGTATATATATATATATTTTATATATATATGCCTCCTCTCGAGCTGATTTGAACGTGCTCCTCCAGAACTTTGTTAATAAAACATAATTTGTTGCTTGAATTCTGCAATCTCTTGAGATGCAGACGTGTAAGAGGCGGACAATTAGCTGAACATTTACTTGTTTAATAGTGACACTTAGTCTTCATTTTTGAATCTTTATTGAATATGGCAACATTTTTATTTTAAAATCTTTATTTGAATATGGCAAAATGATACCTAGTTCTACAATATTTATGATTAAATCACTGACAGAGACACCTCCTCTATCAGCCAATCACTGTGTGCATAGTTAGGAAGCGTATTGACATCATCCATAGCAATGAGGTCAACCCCGCCTTTTTTCTTAGCTTAAGACTTTTCTCTATTCCTTAGTAAAAGTTGGGCTCAGCAGCTTTGTAAATAAGTTAAGAGAAAACTCTTAACTAAGAACTTTTACTGCTATTTAGGAGAACTCTTAGTGGTAAGATCAAATGTTTAGTGAATATGGCCCCAGATGTCCAGATATCGGATATGCATTGGATAAAACCACATTTTTAAGTAGCTCAGAACAGATGCAAAAAAACAAAAACAATCTTGTGTGGATTTTGTGGTGTGCAAAGAAATTCCGATCCGTGTCAGATTAGAGTAAAAACAAGAAATATCCAATTTTTTTTTTTTTTGTGCCAGTGAAAACGCAGCCTTACTTCTGGGTTTTGTAGGCCAAAATCGCAGAAGCAAGTTAGCATTTTAGCAGTTCCGGTTCCATCGTCCCAAAGTCGATGGTTTTTTTTAATGGGATTTTGGTTAGGCTAAATGGCTGAAATAAGGTCTGTGGTGAACACAAGCTCAATTCAAGACACTTTCATGTTTTATTCTACGACATAAAATACATCAGTATTACCCCACTCGTGATTTTTTTTAAAGTTGTTATGTGTCTTGAAAAGGCTGTTGCTAACAAGTGGCTGAATGGGACTACAGAGGCAGTCAGAAACATTAAACGTCATCACGTTGAAAAGGTAAGCTCAGTCTGCTTTTACTCAACTTCATTTCTAGAGCACTTTTTAAAGTCCTCAATGGGTACCAAAGTGCTGTACATAAAAATAACAAAATTAAACGAATACCTACAACCAAAAATACATAGAAATTACAGCACATTATTAAAAGCTAAGCAAAATAAATAAGTTTTTAACTTTCTCTAAAAAGACCCTAGGGTAGGAGATGTTTTTAAAGACAACGGGAGCTCATCCCAGAGTCTAGGAGCTGCCAAAGAAAAAGCTCTATTCACCTCTACATTTCAAGCACGATCGAGGAACCATCAGACACAGCTGATCATTGGAGCGAAGAGATCTCAAAGGTTGATGTAAACTGATTCAATCAGAGATATACTTAAGTGCTAAGTCATGGAGAGATTTGTAAATATAATAATACTTTATACTGGATTCTGTAACCAATGTAATGAAATCAATACAGGAGCAGCCGAGAGAGGAGGCCTGACTCACACCCAGGTACAAAGCGTTGCAGTAATCCAAACAAGAAGACACAAATGCGTGAACAACCTTCTCCAAATCATTAAAAGAGAGGAAAGACTTCAACTTGGCTATAGATCTCAGATTTTAAAAAAAGAAGCTATTTTTAACAACTGCATTTATTTGATGGTCAAATTTAAGCTCAGAGTCAAAAATAAAGCCAAGGTTTTTCACAAAGGAATGTTTTTTTTTTCCCTGGAAGCAATGACAGATTGTCATTAGTATCCATACCAAAGGATACCTTTTGACCAAAGACAATAAATTCTGACTTGCCCTTGACTTGGAGAAACTTGGAGAAAGTTATTTGCCAACCAACACTTCACATCAGCCAAACAGTTATACAAAGACTCAAGAGAAGATTGCTCACCATGTTTTATAGGGAAATAAATTTGAGACTCATCAGCATATAGATGGTAATACCATGCTTATCAAAAATCTTTCCTAATGGAACCAAATAAAGGGAAAATAAAAAGAAAATCGAGCCCTGAGGAACACCACACATTAGTTCGCTTGGTGCTGGGTGACGTTAAATTCGTGGGACCGTGGAATAGGGCTAATTCCTTTATAGCCAACCTTTAGCTTTTTACTTCTGACGACTGCATTTAGGCTTCAGAATTCATAAAAATTGTGTTCGTCTGTGATAATTAAGTTACCTTGATGGACAAGTGCAAGTATCAAACTTTTGTTGATCACAGAGGTTGTTTTTAGCAATAATCCAAAAGGAACCAGTGATGCTAACTGCCGATTGGCCTACAAAGTGACGTCATAACTGACATATCAGAATAACATTCTCCTCCAAAGTGGACCTGACAGAAAGATCACACACATTTATAAGAAAAACAATGACATTTCAAGAGAGCATGTTATTATAAGATGATACTTATTAAATAGCAATGCCCATCCAAATAAATATTTTCAGACTCGCATAACGAGGAAAACATGACTATGACTTACTAAAAGTGATTTATCTTAAAACCGTGGGAAACCTGGAGTCAACAGACAGACAATTACTTAACCAAGCCAAACAATCTTAAAATAAATATTCCGAGTATAAAAACACTTGTTTTTCAGTAACCACGCTAAAGAGATAATGGTGTTAAATAAAAAGCATCTGTTGGTGATGGATCGGCTCCAGTCAAATATTATCACTCTTATAGGTGATAATAATAGGTCTTATCACTATGATCCTGTGTATTTAAAAAAGATTATCACTCATCTGCAGTATCAACAAACAACAAATAAATCTAACGTTACCTACAGAGTGAACAGACCAGTGATCAGTATAGTAAACACACGACACGATCAGTCTCACAAAGTGCAATGATCATCGTGTAAATACCTGCTGCTGATGAAAACGCCTTGTAGACCGCGCACTGTATCACAATCAACAGTCTACTAGCCGTGCACGCGTCTAGTAATATTATAATTTGCAAATACTTCGATTATTTCACTGTCGGTGGAGTAGAGACCATGAGATGCTACTACTGCTCACACTCAAACCGACGTGGCATATTGTCAACGCAGTAAAGTGCCGCGAGACTTTAGAGTTGTGTGTTCAAAAAGACATGAAACAATGAAATAACGCGATATTACAGCCACGCGTCAAGCCGGGTCATAGAGCCGGATGCGAATGGTGTACGTTAAATACTACTGAACCATTTTAAAAACGATGTATCACTTGTATTATTTTAAAGGTATCTTTCTGTAGTTGTACACGAGGAGAGGGGTGAATCAGAGAAAGATGATTATATTCTAAGAAAATTACTGCAATATTTGGGCGGCAAATGTTGTTCACTGTTTCCTGCAATGAGACATAGTTATTACTCCACCAGGGGGCGCGCGGGGACTTTCAGGTGCATTAAACTAAATTCAAATTGTGGGACCTTTTGTTCCTTTGGAGGAATTTGCAATCTAATAATAAGTAGCCTACTAATTCAAAGAATATTATACAGTTTTTTTTTTTCCTCCAGCAGTAAAGATTTTGTCTATAAAATAACTGTCCACTTATCATAATTGATTGTTTTTCTTACAACTTAGCCAGTAAAATCTCAATAACAACTTCATAATTCATCTTGAATTCAATATATATATATATATATGAATGAAAGCCCAGAAATGCAAGCCCATGTAAAGAAGTTTTACATTATGCTGTGTATGAAAGTATAAAGTTTGATGAATTCTGACCTGTGAATTTGCATGATGAGAAAATGTGTAACCAATAGATGATAAATGTAACTTTGCAGAGTGTATTGAAAGGATGTGCTGAAAATTAATCAAGTTATGACAGCTACCTGCCATGCTACTGTAGTTGTCGGTTAGCAACATATAGTGGGGGACATGAAGATTTGACAGGATTCATAAGGGATAAGAATCTCAATAGGGAAAAAGGGAGACAAAGGGATTAACAGTGATGAAGATGTGATTTGTCATTAAATCTAATGATATGGTTAATTTTGCAGGAATTTTGTGACTATAGTGATTATGATGAATTATATGATAGGCTATATAATTATGACATATCTATGTTTAGTCAGATGTACATATTAAAAAAATCAATCAAACAAACAAAATGTTTAAAAGATGTTTCCCTTTCTGGAAAACAGACCAAAATTGCTATTGGATGACTACTGATTTTACTGGCACATGCAGGACCCCAGCGTCAATGTAGGTTTGCTGGAGTCAATCCCAGAATCCCAAGTCCTACAGAGAAACCCTGGATGGATCTCCAGTCCATCACAGATCTTTATTCATGTATGGGGCTGTTGTTGCAATATTAATTAATAAATGCACATAGATTCACAAACAGAAAGCTGATTTACAAATAGTTTTACAAGCATTCAATACATTTACAAATAAGCAAAATAAGATTAGCAAAAATATTGCAAATCCACCTACTGTCTAATCCAGCCAATTATGTTTTAGAACAGCCTTTGTGTTGTTGTTGTTGTTGTTGTTTGCTAATGTCTTGCACTGGGGAGTGTTTTGATTTTAAAACACTCCCCAAGACATTAACTGCAAAATCTTATATGCTGTAACGTATAAGTTGTACTTAAATAAATATTCCTCACGAAATAGAATAAATATTATAATAAAGAATATATTATTGTATTACGTGGTTCGTATGCTTTACTGGCTTACTAATGGCTGAAATATATACATGCTTATAAAGAAATTCTACTACTATAAGGGCATGGTTCATGAATGTTTGAGCTTTAGTTTTACAGTACCTCAAAGACATTCTAATTTGTTGACCACACCTACTCTCGATCATACACACATTTATGTCAAAAAGACAATACCTCACAATAATGATTGTTTGGCAGTATAAGTAGTGCAGCTGCCAGAGCCAGAATTGCTGTATGATTTTTTGGGTTTGTGAATAGAACAATTAGTAATTTGTGTGGTGGATTTGGTTTGACACTCTCTGTGTCTGATTAAGTTGACTTATGGGTTTGACTGATCATCTGTTGAT
This sequence comes from Rutilus rutilus, assembly GCF_951802725.1. NCBI lineage: Eukaryota > Metazoa > Chordata > Actinopteri > Cypriniformes > Leuciscidae > Rutilus > Rutilus rutilus. Next base: position 26,376,301 of record NC_140216.1, on the reverse strand, counting down.
GGCTTATGTCTGTCTCTGTTATGAGAGTTGAGTAAAAAGGATGCACTCACTTAGAACCACACAGTCTCATGGTGTGTTATTAAATATACAGAAAAGACACAGAAAAACATAAAAAAGGACACTAGAACACAACATGGTGTCAGAAGTGACAGTGGTGTAAGTACCGCGAGCAGTTTTGTTGACACGAACTGATTAGCGCGCCAGCTTAAATTTACATGTAAAGTAACGGCAGACGAACATGGAACAGTTCAAGCCACCTTCGCCATTAATGCTGACGGGCAATTTGGCGGAAAATTGGCGCAGATGGGAGCAGCGTTTTCAGCTGTACATGACTGCGACGGGAGCGAGTGATAAACCAGAGCAAGTTAAAATTGCTATCTTGCTTCACACCATTGGAGAGGAGGCGCTAGAAGTGTATAATACACTCTCCATCCATCTCGTAGATTAAGAAAATGAGATGATGGAAGACGTGCTCACAGCATTCCGAGACTACTGCAGCCCACAAAAAAACTTTGTGTTTGAGAGGCATCAATTCTGGTCTCAACCCATGGCAGATGGCATAACGGTGGACAGATTCATCACAGAGCTGAAACAAAAAAGCAAAGACTGTGAGTTTGGCCCAGGTGAGAATGATATGCTTAGAGACAAGCTGGTGTTTAGCAAAACAAACCCTTCTCTCAAAGAAAGATTACTTCGTGAAAATGACTTGTCATTACACAGAGCTATTGAGATATGCCGGGCAACTGAGTTAGCCAAAACACAGATACAGGCAATGCAAAATACTGCTGCTGTTCAAGACTCTCAAGTAAATGCTATAGAAAAAATGACACAACAGAGAAAACCTGGTGCAAGGAGTAAAAGTTATAAGAAACCAACAACACGAAACTGTCGCAGATGTGGAAAGAGTCATGAGCCACGACAATGCCCAGCCTTCGGAGCAGTATGTCATAAGTGCGGCAAAGGTAACCATTTTGCCAAGGTATGCCACGCAGCTAGTCAAAACGATAGCAGAGCAAAGACAGTGCACAGCATAGTGAATGAAATAGATTACATGTACATTGGCACGCTAAGATACGCACAAGTGCACGAGATGGAACAGATAAAGGACAGTGCATGGTACACGACAGCTACCATCCGTGGCATAAAGATAAGATTCAAACTGGACACAGGTGCAGAGGCAAATGTGTTGCCTCTGTCCATTGTCCAGAAGATCCCTGGTCCCGTTAAGCCACAGCCTACATCAACGGTGTTGATAGCATTTGGGGGAACGCGCTCCACCCCAAAAGGTGTTGCGTCACTGAAATGCAAGACCCAAAAAACTACAGCCACATTACAGTTCTATGTGTCCGATCAATCAGACATGCCAATCCTGGGCAGAGCAGCATGTGAGGAGCTGCAGCTAGTGAAAAGGATTGAGCTGCTGGCAAAAAAGTCTGTGTCAACCAAAGAAGAGCTGGTCAAGACGCATCCATCAGTCTTCACTGGGTTAGGTGAGTTCCCAGGAGTCCATCATATACATGTAGACCCGACAGTCACACCGGTGATCCATGGATGCAGAAATATTCCACTGTCTGTTCGCGACAAGCTGAAAGAAACGCTTCAAGATCTTGTGCAAAGAGGTGTTATATCCCCTGTTACGGAACCCACTGAATGGGTAAACAGTAGGGATGTCCCGATCAGGTTTTTTTGCCCTCGAGTCCGAGTCTGAGTCATTTGATTTTGAGTATCTGCCGATACCGAGTCCCGATCCGATACTTCTATAATACATAAAAAAAGAATAAAGAAGAGCGAAAAAACAGATCCAGGATGTTCCTTATTTTTTATTTAATTCACCTTATTTTAACATTCAACAACTCTGTTAACAAACAGAGCACTTCTGTGAGGTAGCTTGAACAATCAAGTAATAAATAAATTCTTCACTTTTGGACTTAAGTGCAACAGTAAATATAAAAAAAGTCTAATATATAAACAAATAGCACCTCAACTTAAAATACCCAGCAGGCATGTAAACAAATAAAAAAATAAAAGTGCCACAGTGTTTGAAAAGCCAGTAATGTGCTTTTAGGAACTGCACTCCTAACTCTTACGTCGGTTTCACACTGCACTGTTAGCAGAGCGTGCAGCGCGTATTTTTTTCGCCGCCCATGTTAACAGATTAAACCAGGCTTTTAGAGCATTCACACCGCGCGCAGAGGTGGCGCGGCAGTGCGTATAGCAGAGCAGAGCAGTAGTGCCGCGATCGTTTGGGCGCCGAGTCTATTATTGCTGCGCCGCTTTTGCTGAATTAAAGTGACAATACATTGATCATGGCCAAAATACACCGCAGTTTTATCCAAAAAGTGCATTGATGATATCTATTGTGTTTTAAACAGTCAATCAAATGACCAACAGCAATGTAAAAAAAAAAAAAATGTCCAAAAACAAACTTGTTGCCATAACAATAAAAACAAAGATGAACCAAAAGTTATATAAATGAAATTATTAATAAAATAAGCTTCTTGACAAGTCTTTTCTCTTAAATGTATTTGAAAACGAAAAAAAGCAATGCCAACTTATCCATTATAGAGTAGGCTACTCTGTCTGTACACAACCTGCGGTTCAGCCGCGCGTGACAAACACTGCCAGTGTGAAAGCAAAACGCGCGTGTCCTGCTCCTGCTCACCATACGCACTGCTCCTGCGCGTGCAGTGTGAAACCGGCGTAACTCTGTGCCACTATAGATGTGTTAAAAAATAATGAGAATATATATCCGAGTCCTGATCGGGAGGTAACGTCCGATTCCGATCGAGTCTGAAAACACGTGATCGGGCCCGATTTCCGATCACGTGATCGGATCGGGACATCCCTAGTAAACAGCCTTGTTATCACAGAGAAGAAAAATGGTACACTGAGGGTATGTTTGGATCCTCGTGACCTGAATAAAGCCATAAAACGACAGCACTATTCCATTCCCACTCCTGAAGATGTGTGCAGTAACCTGGCTGGAAAATCCATCTTCACCATTCTCAATGAAAAAGATGGTTACTGGCAGATCAAATTGGATGAGCCATCCTCAAAACTATGCACTTTCAACTCACCATGGGGCAGATATCGTTTTCTGAGACTCCCATTCGGAATTAAGTCAGCGAGTGAGGTGTTCCAGCAAAAAAAACGAGAGACGTTTGGTGACATACAAGGAGTACACATCATTGCCGATGACATGATCATCGCAGCCTTGTCAGAGCAAGAGCATGATGAAATCCTTAGTGAGGTCATTGAGAGGGCAAAAACGGCCAAGGTGAGATTTAACAGTGATAAGATCCAGTTCAAGGTCAATACTCTGACATACATGGGACACATCACACCGGATGGCCTGCGACCTCATGATGCAAAAGTGAAAGCGATCATTGACATGCCACCCCCAGAGGATAAGCAAGGCCTGCAACATCTGCTTGGCATGACTAAGTACTTAGCTCAGTACATTCCGAATGAAGCGTCACTCACAGCACCTCTAAGACAATTGCTGAGGAAGGATGTTGTATGGCAGTGGAATCCACATCATAGCACTGCCTTAGTGAGCTTGAAGTCTGCTCTCACACGATCACCTGTCCTTAGGTTCTATGATCACAAAAAAAACACTAACAATACAGGCTGACTCATCGAAAGATGGCTTGGGAGCTTGTCTTCTGCAAGAGGGACGTCCTGTGTGCTATGCATCACGAGCACTCACTGACACTGAGCAAAGATATGCTCAAATAGAGAAAGAGCTGCTCGCCATAGTCTTTGCAGCAAGGAAGTTTCATCAGTACATATATGGCAAGACAGTGACAGTGCAATCAGACCATAAGCCCCTTGAGAACATCATGCAGAAACAGCTGTGCAAGGCCCCAGCACGATTGCAGCGAATGCTCTTGCAACTACAAAAGTATGAACTGAGCATTGTATATATAAACCGGGCAAGCACATGCATATTGCTGATACACTATCCCGTGCAACTGTAAGTGGGGAGGCTGATGATGGCGAAGAGCTCTATGATGAGAAAGTTGTGCATGGTTTGGAGGCCACAGATGCACTGAGTCCACAGACACTCCAACAATTGAAAGAGGCCACTGCAGCAGACCAAGTGTTGCAAGATCTGTGTGAGAAAGTAGAGACTGGCTGGCCACAGAAAAGACGTGGTGTGAACGGTAGCCTACACAGCTTCTGGCCTATGCGGCACAATATCAGCGTACAGAATGGCATTTTGATGGTAGGAGACAAGATAATCATACCTCAGAGCTTCAAAAACGTCATCTTAGAAAAGCTACACATAGCTCACCAAGGTGTCCAGAGAACAAAGGCCAAAGCAAGAAAATCCCTATACTGGCCTGGAATGGCACTAGACATAGCGATGATGGTGGAGAAATGTGCGCCGTGCCAACAACTCCAGCCATTACATCAAAAAGAGCCACTCATCACACATGACGTTCCAGAACTCCCGTGGATGAAGGTTGGAGCAGACATCTTTGAGCTGAGAGGTCAGTCTTATCTATTGCTAGTGGACTATTTGACAAAATATCCAGAGGTACTGAATTTACCAGACAAATCAGCCCACTCAGTAATACAAAAGATGAAATCAGTCTTTGCCAGACATGGTATCCCGAAAGAATTAGTGAGTGACAACGTACCATTTGCCAGCTATGAGATGAAGTCCTTTGCGGCATCATGGGACTTTAAGCTCACATTTTCCAGTCCAGGAGACCCTCAGTCCAATGGACTTGCTGAAAGAGCAATAAAGACGGTTAAACATGCATTGAAGAAAGCGATACAAACTGGCACAGACCCACATCTAGTGCTGCTGTCACTAAGAAATACACCAGTGACAGGCCTGAATGAATCTCCTGCACAAATGCTGATGGGCAGAGTCCTGCAGAGTACACTCCCATGCTCTAGTGCTGTGCTTCAACAGTCAACCCCACAACATATACACAAAAGACTGGAGGATTTGCAATCTCAAATGCGGCATCAGTACAACAGTAATGCCAAAACACTACCTGAGCTGGTTCCAGGATCCACAGTACATATGCAGACGAGACATGGGAGCCTGCAGTGGTGGTTCACAAGAGAGATGAGCCTCGGTCTTATACAGTACAAACGCCAGCAGGAAAGAGATTCAGGAGAAATAGACGCCACTTGAGGAAGGTGCATCAGAGTCTGTTTAAAGATGTTGATCCTGATGAGCATTTGGAGGAGACTTCCACTCAGGCACCTCGACGTGCAGACCAATAACCTGTGAATACTCCGATGAGAGTGGAAGAGCAGCCAACATGCCATACTAGAAGTGGTAGAGAAGTAAAACGGCCAACTAAATATAAAGACTATATTGTGGACATGTGGGAAAAAAAAGAAGAAAAAAGAAAAAACAGAGAAGGGACACAGTATTCAGTAGCAGAAGACACAAAGTATTCTCATAGTAATTTGATTGGACTATTGATGTTTACTGTGAATGTTTATAAGTAAATATGTGGTATGGTGTTTGTTTAGTTAAATTAGTCAAATGTTTAATGAAAGTTACTGTTTTGATAGATTTGAATATTTACATGGGGAGATTTGAGTGAACCAATCTGAATGTAAATATTAAGTCGTAGTTTTGTTAAAAAAGGGGGATGTGGTGGATTTGGTTTGACACTCTCTGTGTCTGATTAAGTTGACTTATGGGTTTGACTGATCATCTGTTGATGGCTTATGTCTGTCTCTGTTATGAGAGTTGAGTAAAAAGGATGCACTCGCTTAGAACCACACAGTCTCATGGTGTGTTATTAACCCTCTGATGGTCTTCGGTCACTTCTGACCGAATAATTTTCTGTTTTGAATTTTTTAAAATCACAGCTTCATCGGAAGGTTATGATACTTGGTGACTTTTCTGGGATTAGGTATGTGAATACAAAAAAAAATTTGAGGTCATGATCCGAGCATGCTAAGTGGCCGTAAAAAAAATAGTCCCTTTCGTGGTCTTCGGTCAAAAATGACCGACCCATAGGAAATGAATGGGAAATTTACAAAAATTCTCTGAACTTTTGACTGTACAATCTACAAATCGGCCACGATTCTAAAAAAAAGTACACCGCTGTAAAGGGGTGACACTCTACAACATCAAGAGTGCAAAAAATTCACACCCACCCACACACACACACATACAAACATACAAACACACTTTTATACACATACACACCAATAAATTCAGACTACAAAAATCTGTTTTGAATTTTTAAAAATCACGGCTTCATCGGAATATTACGAAACTTGGTGACTTTTCTGGCATTAGGTATGTGAACATACAAAAAAAATTGAGTTCATGATCCGAGCATGCTAAGTGGTCGTAAAAAAATTAGTCATGATTTTGGTCTTCGGTCAAAATTACCCCCATAGGAAATGAATGGGAAATTGACAAAAACACAAAAATTCTCTACAAATCAGCCACGATGCAGAAAAAAAGTGCTCAGCAATGAAGGGGTGAAGCTCTAAAACATCAAGAGTGAAAAACATAACATAATTAATAATTATAATTAATATATGTATATATAATTAATATAATAATTATTAAAATTATTAAAATAATAATTAATAAAGTGTTATAAACCTTGGCAAAAAGTATTATTTGAGAATTTCTAAAAAAATACATTCAATCCACATCTTAAAAGTAAGTAATTTGGTCTAAAAACAACTAGAATTCACAAACATCTCCATTTAGAGCTATACAGGCATCTAGTGGTAAACCCATGCAATAACATGTTTTATTTAATTTTATGTTTAATAAATTGATCAATTTTTTTTTTTTTTTTTTTCTGAAAGCCTAGTCTCTATTTTACCCGAAAATACTGCATAGAATTTTTTTTTTTTTTTTTAATCAAAAAAAATTTTTTAGCATTATTTTCAATGGCAAAAAATGGACTATAAATATTGCATAAATATTAATAAGTTCAATCAAATTGTCTCAAAATTCTAAATTAAAAAGAATAAACATTATAGAACAAAAATAAATTGCATTGGTTTTTACTGGGATGGAGGAAGTTTCATTTTTAGGTGTCCGGTCATTTATGACCGGGAAGGCCCCCAGTGTGACTGCTAAACGAAGACCATCAGAGGGTTAAATATACAGAAAAGACACAGAAAAACATAAAAAGGACACTAGAACACAACAATTTGTAAATCTCTTTAAAAAAAAAAAAAAATCATTGTATTGTCCTTAAAATAGTATATCAACCATTCCATTTATTTAGTGGTTAATGTTCCTATGCTAACGATGAGTTGTTTGAAGAGCTGCCCAGAGGTAAGAGAAATAAAAAATGAGATCTTTAACTTCTCAAATGTTTCTCCTAGACAGAAATGAGGTTAGATAAGCATCAAATGGAGACTTTTGCTTAAGTCTTCTGCCACTCACATTTTCTTTTGAAACATACTCTAACAACTCTCACATTTGTCCCCTCTAATGTTTCAGAAGAGATCTAAAATAAAAAAACACACTCTCAAGGTATACTTTCATAGATTTATTGTTACCATGTCCACACAGACGCGTTTCGGCCTAAGCCATCATCAGTGTGTACTGTGAAACACGAAGAGATTGTTTTTTGAAAAAACATCACAGGTGAACCTCATTCCTCAAATCATCAGCACCATCAGGGGGCAGTTCTCCTCTGGCCAATGAACGAACAGTGTATGATTATGATTCAGGCAGCATTATAGGTCAGAAGTCAGACTGGTTTGGAACAATCAGAATATTATCCAGTTCCATCTGGTTTAAGATCAGAGTCATCACACCGGGATGGAGACGGGTTTATTGAGGATCAGTGCCGATGGCTGTCGTGTCGATGAGGCCTTCGATGAGAGTCTAGTTGACACAATCTCTGCTGACACTTCAGGGATGTATTGTGGTCGTGTCTAGGCACAGGTCCTCCATCTGATCTGGATACGGCCTGGATCTAGCTGATTACTGTAAACCTTGGAATAAGCAGAAAGACTAACATTAGCGTAGATGCCATTCTTCTTATAATGTAATGAGTACATCGGGTGTTATAGGAAGTGTTCCCGGTTCCGGCTGACCTAATTTATGCCGCCTAATAATCATTTAACTGATTTGAATAATAGGAATGTATAATTTTCGATGTGTATGCCAGGTTAAAGAGATGTGCTTTTGGTCTAGATTTAAACTGACAGAGTGTGTCTGCTTCCCAGACAATGTTAGGAAGACTGTTCCAGAGTTTAGGTGCTAAATAGGAAAAGGATCTACCGCCAGCAGTCGATTTTGATATTCTAGGTATCATCAACTGGCCAGAGTTTAGAGGCCGCAATAAACATGAAGGACTATAATGCGTTAAGAGCTCGCTCAAGTACTGGGGAGCTAAACCATTTAGTACTTTGTAAGTAATCAGCAATATTTAAAAATGTATACAATGTTTAATAGGGAGCTAATGTTTAATAGGGAGCAGTGTTGACAGAACCAGGCTAATATGGTCACACTTTCTGGTTCTAGTAAGAACTCTAGCTGCTGCAACTCTTTGGACCAGTTGTAGTTTGTTTATTATGCGTGTAGGGCAACCACCCATAAGAGTATTACAATAATCTAGCCTTGAGGTCATGAACTAACTGTTCCGCATTTTTCATTGAAAGCATATGTCGTAATTCATATATATTTTTAAGATGGAAAAATGGTTTTACAGATGCTAGAAACGTGGCTTTCAAATGAAAGATTGGTGTCAAAGAGCACACCCAGGTTCCTAACCGACGACGAAGACTTGACAGAGTCAAGCCATCAATTGTTAGACAGTATTCTAGGTTAGTACGTGCAGATATTTTTTGGTCCAATCATTAGAAACTCTGTTTTTTCAGAATTAAGTAAAAGGGAATTACTAGTCATCCAAATTTTTATAGCAGCTATGCATTCCGTTAATTTCTTGAATTGGCAAATTTCAGGGTGCGAAGAGATATAGAGTTGAATAACAGCATAACAGTGAAATCTAATCCCATGCTTCCTAATGATATCTCCCAAGGGTAGCATGTAGCCTACAGAGTGAACAGCAACAGTCCTAATACTGAGCCTCCATACTGAACTTGTGATCGATAAGACATTTCTTCATTTACTGCTACAAACTGATAACGGTTAGATAAGTATGTACAGTGGTTCTCAAACCTGTCCTGGAGGACCCCCAACACTGCACGTTTTCTTTGTCTACCTAATCAAACACACCTGATTCAACTCATCAGCTCATTATCACATGGGTTAATGATGTGATGAGTTGAATCAGGTGTGTTTGATTAGGGAGACAAAGAAAACATGCAGTGTTGGGAGTCCTCCAGGACAGGTTTGAGAACCATGCTAATGCAATTCCACTAATGCCAACATAATTTTCGAGTCTATTTAAAAGAATGTTGTGGTCAATGGTATCAAATGCAGCAATAAGATCAAGTAACACTAATAGAAAGATACAACCACGATCGGATGATAAGAGCAAATCATTTGTAACTCTAATGAGAGCAGTCTCAGTACTATGACTAAATCCTGACTTGAAATCCTTGCAGATACAATTTCTTTCTAAAAAGGAACATAGTTGTGAGGATACTGCTTTTTCTAGTATTTTTGACAAAAATGGTAGATTTGAGATCAGCCTGTAATTGACTAATTCTCGAGGATCAAGTTGCGTTTTTTTAATAAGAGAAGATGGTGATATGATGATGATATACGATTCAGTGCACATCAAACGATAGTCCCAAAACGACAACCATCCACCATGTGCTCCCAAACAAATACATTAGTGCTTGCGTGAATAATCCCAAACAATCCACTACCCAGCAAACACATTTACGTTGTGGCAACGTCTCTGGCACGTTGCATTTCTGCTATGGCAACGTCGCTGTCTACGTGCTCGCAACATTGTAACAACGTAGAAATGTAAGACGTGACAGGGCTGTAGCAATGTTGTTGCGCGACATTCAGGAACTGAGACGACGTTCTGACAATATTTTTATATGGTGCATTTTGTTAGATAATTATATACTTTTTATCGTTTATTGTTTATCTATATTATTATTTAATGGGGCTATCAACACCTGCAAGTGTAGCCAACACTTTGAAGAGTAAAAATGACAGAAGGTTTCGTTAATTCAACTTTATTAAAACTGCATATAATCAAATTGCACTTCCAAAAGTCATAGGCTACATTTGTGAAAAAAGAAAAAAAAGAATATACAAATTTATTTTAAGTATAATAAATAAAACATAAAAAGCAAAGGCAGATCAGAACATTTAATGAACAAAACCGCGGGACTGTATATGGCGGACAGTAGCCTAGCCGAAAGCAGGAGGTGTCACCGGGGAAACATCCACAAATCCAGAGGAGCAAAGAAACGAATGAGACTAAATAGCGGAAAGATCAAACGAAAAACTAAACAGTGCGAGCGATGCAACATTAATCAAATTAGAAATTAAAGCTGTAGGTTGTGTTTGATAGGTAGGCTAAACGCAATACTCACGTATCCTTGCTCGATGATGAATGAGAACACAATGAGCCCAACAGGTGGTTGGAATTTAAAAGTCTGATTTTTGCGCTTCAGGGCAGTGACGAGTACATTATGTAGTCCAGTGGTTGTCCAGACACCCTAGGCACAACCTTAAGCAATGGCCCTGAACGGTGGTTCAATGTCAACATTGTGAAAACGCTGTAACAACCTTTACCACACAACTTAGTTTATTTATTTATTTATTTATTTCAGGTTTATTTAACAGGGACAATGCACACTAATAATACATAATTAAATGTACAGTGTGCCAGAATTAGGCCAAAGGCTATTTTACATCTGCTGTCCCTGGACAGATCTTAAGATGTCACACCTAAAAAAAAAAAAAAAAGGATTAAAATATTACATACATGTTAGAGCCAGCCAACCTCATCGGCATAGCACAAGAAGCACAAACAAACAAACAGACAGGACAGAGAAGACAGGGGAGCAGCAAGATTTCATGTCAATTGTAATGTTGACAGTCCTGACTACCTGTTAGCCACTTCTTTAAGTTAATTTTAAAACAAGCGTACGTTTTCAAATTCCTAATGTGTATTGGAATGAGGTTCCATTCACGAACAGCCCTGACCAAGTGCACTCTTCCTAAACGGGACAATGCAGTCACCTCTTGCTGCACTCCTTGTAGATCTGCAAGCATTTGGCGCTGTTCTCACAAACTGCCGCAATACAGGAGGAGCCAGTCCATGCAAAATTTTGTACACAAGACAGAGATCTACATATATAATCAAGTTTCTACATATATAATCAAGTTATAGCAACCTTTTGGCCATGTTGTTAAAACGTTGTTAGAAGGTTGGCTACGTTGCGCCAACGTTCTGTGTTTGCTGGGTATAGAATGCAATGTAGTAGTCTCAATGTGGAAATGCTTCCCGTATCCACACAGTGAACATAGTAGTAGTAATAAAACAATCAATATAAAAGTAAAAAAAAATAAAAAAAATAGAAAGTAGAAAGTGAGTGTTAGCTGCTTGCTAACAAACATATGACATAGGGCAAACACGATGTGTAAAGTCTATTGAGAAAATACCAGAACACACCAAACATAGAATAACACACATTGATTAAGTTTAAAACACAAATGTTTCTCAATCTGGACTCTTCAGAGTTGAAGATAACATGAGAAGAACGCTATGCCAAAGCCACTAGAAGACAAGCCTGCAACCTTTAGCCAAAAAAGCTTAACGGCTAATGCTAAAGCTGCGGCTGTGGCGGTACGCTGGAAAGGAGACCAGAGGCAGTTTTTTGAATGGATGTCAATGGAGTAGAGGCTTCACTACACTCAATAAATCGCTTTTGTGAGGAAATATCTTATTTAATTAATCGACTGCCTGTCCAATAATCTTCAACATGTTTTATGCTAAACAATACTTTTGTTGGGAACGATATGTAGATTTTACTATGATAAAAAGGTTATTTTATAAGAGAAGGCAGAGAAGGGAATGTTACGACAGGTAGGACTCATTTACGGCATTACCATAGTAATATTGAGTGACAGTGGGCCTCATTTATCAATCTAACGTAGAAACAAGCGCAGATCTGAGTGCAGAAAAAAATCTTATGACAGGGTTCATGTGTGATTTATGAAACATTTGTATGCTGCTAATCACATTGTACGAATGATCGGACTTTGTCGCAGCTATTGGTGGAATTCCAGGACTGTTTTGCCTGTGATGAAGGGCACCTGTGTCAGACTTCCCTGGTGCAACAACATTGACACAGGAATGTGGCACCCATACGACAGTGGCCAAGACGTATGCCCTTCGGTTGGCAAGAGAGCAGGTGTTGGCAGGGCTGGACTGGGACAGAAAATCGGCCCTGGCATTTTGGCCCAGACTGGCCCACTACATATGATCATAAACACCACCCATCTTTGCACGCCTTTGAATATGTTTTTGTTCAACTCCTATTCATTAAAGGTAGGGTAGGTAATCCTTTTTCTAAAAAAAAACATTCCAAATTTGTTTAAACTGTCTTTATATACCAATACATAATTAAAATGTAAGTACTCTGAAAAAGAAAATATAAAAATCGAGTGACTGTAGACCTTTTAATCTGCAATAAACACAGCTCATTATTTCCATTCACTCCCACCCCCTCCCTTCAGAGCTCCTTCCAAAGCCACGCCCCCAAAACACATGAACGCGCGACGCCAAACGCTCAGGCTGGAACAAGACGCATTTATTACCTGAGACGAGTGGAGAGGAAGGAGCGCAGTACATACAGTGACATCATGTCAGAATCACATGTAATAAAATACCTAACTTTATCACTATGAATATAAACAAATAAGATTTCTTTTAGTACTCACTATCAAGCTAGCATATCGATAATGGTAAAGTTTCATTCGGTAACGAGCTATATTTATAAGGCAAAACTAAAAACAGGTTGCATTGATACACGTTTTTCCATTACCATCAGTTACACTGTGATGAAGGTGAATTTCGTGTAAGATTCATAACATATACGGTGTTTTGCATGTAAGAGTTTCCATGATGAAAACATTGTTGACTCTAATGAAGACTAACGTACACTCCGAGTCCGGAGACAAGTAAGTTACCGCATCGTCGGTTCGAGGACAGGTCCGGGGTTGAGGGCGAAGCAGAGGAGGTCGTTCAAGAGTGCGGGCAGGGTCCGAGGAAGTAGTTTTTGCCTTGTTTGCCTTCGCTGACTGCATGCAGGTGCTTTGAGCTGAATATTTCCAGGAACGGTGACATGTGATGAGTGCACGCAGGGCAGCGCGCGCAGTGGGGCTCGGGCACGAGACATGAAGGCATCTGATTGGTTCTTTACATTCGCACCGAATGGCAGTGATTGGTCAGAGTTTTTACTGTCCTGCAGCTGCTACAGAGGTCTGATTTTTTTCATTCCTTTTTCTAAACACATAATGTATTGACTACTATCAGGATGGAAGGACCATTTCACCCAGTATAAAAAAAAGTGTTTCTGAACAGGATTACCTACCCTACCTTTAAAACCACTAATGCCATGTAATGAGTGAGTATAAACGAGTGAGAGTTAACAGATGAAATAAGTACAAAATTGTAATTTATTTATACAGTCGAACTATACTCCACAGTGGTGAATCCAAAAAACAAGCTATAAGCTGCATTGGCATAGCAATACCAGTGTTTCTCACAGGAATTTTGGTAAAACTGTGGTGGGTGGACCTCTAGGGGGGTTTGGGGGCATGGTCCCCCTAAGAATTTTTTTTGCATTTTAATGTTAAATTCATCAATCTGGTGCAGTTTGAGGGTTCAAAATTAAAAGCTCCAACCCATATTCAGTGTGCAAGTATAACAAAGAAAAAAAACCTCTTTTAGTAACAGTGTCTGTCTATATTACACTACTACATAATAATAGTTATAATATTAATCTCATGATAGTAGCCTAATATCCATATATTGTAAAAAAATAATGCACCGAAAAATAAAGAAAACTTTCATAATTAGTTTTGTACTAATTTCTATACTTGAAAGAGATAAGCACATGATCTTTTATTTTGACGGAAACTGCATCAAGCTTTTCTTTTGGCGGAAAACATAGATACAAACGTGTCTCATTAAACTTCTAGTAAATTGCTGTAATCGTCAACTATGCAGATGTGGAAATAATCTGTAACTGGGTTATGGGTTCCTACACTCATAGCCAAAGTGTTTTGAAAGTAGTTCTGCTTACCGCGGACTCTACGTTACACTTTCTCATCTCTCTCCTGATCCTCCTCACTATCCTCATCATCAGCCACTGGAGCTGATGAAGGTCCTGCTGCTGCAGAAAACATATATATCTTGACACATTTTACAGCGTCTGCTTGAAGGGCCTGTATCTATTTTTCACGCTATTTCTCTGCACATTCCTTGCGTTTCTTCTCCATCTCTCAGACTATTTTGACAGATACACACTTGACACTGCACGCTCACTCAAAGCCCAGAGGGGGAGGTGTTTAAAGATGTGATTGGGCCAGCCCAGTGTCAATCAAGAAAACAACCAATGGGCCGCTGATCTACGCGTTTCACGGGCCGGTCTGTCAGTGGAAAAAAAAACTAACGCTTACTTTTTTTTTGACCAATGCATTACACCGGCACTAACCCAGCGCCGTCAATTAAACAAAACAAAACGAATGGGCCGCCGATGTACGAGTTTTATAGGCCAAAAAAAAAAACAGTACGAGATGTATCGGCCCAAAAGCACGTCGGCCCACCGGGCATTTGCCCGGTATGCCAGATTACCAGTCCAGCCCTGGGTGTTGGTGAAGATGCAGTATAATAGAGCCTTCTGAGAACCGCTGGGCATCCCCAGTGGTCATGGTCCCAAAGACAATGGTTGGACAAATGGTTGGATCTTGTGGCTGGCTCTTGTTTGTTTTCATCATTCATTGGACTTGGATGTGAGTGAGTACTGGCAAGTGCCGCTGACGCCAGAAGCTCGACTCAAGACAGCTTTCTGCATGGGTAGAGGTCTGTGGCAATGTAATGTCCTCTGTTTTGGTCTTAGCAACGCCTGGTGTTTTTGGAGCACTGGCAACATCGGAGCTCATTCCATTCAGCTATCACAGCCCCGAGGGGAGTGCTAGAGACAATTAGAGCAGCTTGTCTGAAGCTACATCCCAATAAATGCCAGCGGTTGAGCAGAGAGGTGACCTTCTTGGGGCATCGCACTGGCAGTGAAGGGATTGTCACGGCGGAGGACAAGGTGAGAGGTGTCCCATGGTGTGTTCACCCATTCTGGCACCTCCCGATCCCCAACTGCCCTTCGTTTTTGACACAGATACAAGTAGGGATGGAATAGGTGCTGTTTTGTCCCAAGTGTGGCCAGACAGAGAGAATGTAGTAGCATATTTCAGCATGGTGCTAAACAAAGCTGAAAAGAGGTATTGTGTCACTGAGGAATTGCAGAGTTATGAATTCACTGTAACGCATCGTGCAGGGTAAGAGCATGGTAATGCAGTCACCCTGTCGAGACGTCCATATAGAGTGCAAGAATGCAGGTATTGTGAGCCCAGAGAAGCCGAAGAGTTTGAGCTTAGCCGGAAAGTAGATGGAAGCGATGAGCCCGAGCCAGTCTGTCGGGAGCTATAAGAAGTGGATATCACTCAATGGGCAGAGAATCAAAGTTGTGACTCGAACCTACGGCCTGTGATGCAGTGAGTAGAGGCACAGCAATGGCCACCATGGGAGGAGGTAGCAGCCCTCTTCACCTAGGGACTGTGGGCCAAGTTCAAGTGTCTGCGGCTGACAGAGGAGGTCCTCTAGCGAGTGTGGATGGTGCCAGCAAGGAGAAAAGAGATGGCAAGTCATGGTGCCCGAGGTTGTGCAAGAGGCAGTGTTGATGCATGGCTCTGCCAGGTCTGGCAATTTTGGGGTGAGGAAGACACTTCGGCGTCTGCGCCAGGCCTTGTACTGGGGACAGCTGAGGCGTGATATCGAGGACTTCTGCAGGCATTGGCACTCTGTACAGCGCGCAAAGGGCCGCAGGGGCAGTCTAGGGTCCAGCTACAGCAGTTTCCAGTGGGGGAGCTGATGCAGCGGGTGGGGGAGGGTGCTTTGTCTTGATTGCTATGGATTACTTTCCGAAATGGCCTGAGGCCTTTGCACTGCCTGACCAGGAGGCTGAGACTGTTGACAATGGCTGCGTTCGAAACCGCATACTTCCCTACTATTTAGTATGGGAAAAAGAGTAGGCGAGCGAAAAAGTATGTACGAATCCAAAAGAGTAGGCAAGAATTACCTGGGTGACGTACTAAATATCGCGAGACGCAATGCAATTCATTCTGGGGTAATATTCATTTTTAATATTAATGATACTTAAATTTTTCGAGTATAAAATCAACAGTTTTCTCCAAAGGCGAATCTTCGCACAGCTGCCCTTTGTGCAGACATTACAAACGCTGAGGAAAACTGTTCTAGGTAGGGCTGTCGAGTTACTGATGTTATGAGGTATATATATATATATATATATATATATATATATATATATATATATATCATGGGTTTGCATAGCCTACATAATATGAGATTTTATACACAGGAAAAAAGAACCTACAAGGTTGAATATCTTCTTTTTTATTTTTTTTTTATTTTTTTATTATACAGTACATACGGTAAACACAGAACACAACAACAGAACACAAAAACAACAATAAAACAGCAGTAATAATAACAGTAATAATAAAAAAAAAAAAAAAAAAACAGCAACGACAAATAATAATAGTAATATGTAGAAGTATTAAATAGTATTTAAATAGTAATAGCATGTATAATAATAATGATAATAATAATATTTTGTGGTGACGGTAACAGTAATATCAGTGATAGCAATGACAGTAATAATACAATAATGATAATAAGGATGGTGATAAGTTCTGTTGACGGCAATAGTAATATCAATAATAATAATATATAACATTGATAATGATAAAAAAAAAAAAAAACAGTATTGGTACTCATACTAACACAAAAAAAGACATACTATTGATATTGATAAAATCAATAATAACAATAATAATAACAACATGTATATCAATAATAATAACAGTAATAACAGTAATAATAGTAATACTAAATATGGCGATGATGATAATATTTTGTATTGCAATAGTTATATCAATAATAATATAACAACAACAACAACAATAGTAATAATAATAATAATAATAATAATAACAACAATAGTAATAATAAAGTTTTTTATTTTTATTTTATTTTATCTAATAATAGTAATGCTAAAGATGGCGATGATGATAACACTTTGCGATGACGGCGACAGTGATATCAATAATAATAATAGCAGTAATAATGATGATAATAATAATAATAATAATAACAATAATAATAATAACAATAATAACAATAATAATAATAACAATACACACACGTGACGCACACCCAACACATACCACACCTCTCCCAGTTTCTGTGTCTGTGTGCATGTTTTTTCCCCCTCCCAATTTTTTTTTTTTTTTTTTTTTTTTCATTTTCTTTCCCTTTCTTCTTATTCACTGTACAGTTACTATTTGTATGTATGCCTAAACTAAGGTGGTGCATTAAAAGAAGGTGAAGTGCATTAAGATCAGCATTTGGTGCATTAAAATCATCTGTGTCATGTGTTAGGTGTTGACTTGTATTGTTTATATTTTTATATTTTATATATTTATATCACTATTATCATCATCATTTCATTTATCTATTTATTTATTCATTTATTTATTTTAAACATTTAATATATACATTATACCATTATCGTCCTTATATCAAGCAAATTATCATCACATCGCCATCATTCCATCACTGTTAAATGTTTCTATGATATTGAAAATATTAATAACCATACTGTCAATAATAATTATAATAATAAAAATACTCACAATATTACTAAAACCTTGTATAAATGTATACTAATAAATGAATACATAATTAATCAGGATGAGTGTGTTAGATTTGTAATAGTTGGATGAGGTCTGATCTGGAGTGTTGAGGTTCCGATATACAGTTGTAATGAGGTGTAAAATATTCCAGGGAGATGTAGTCTATGAGCAAATTTTTCCAGTGTGTTATGTGAATAGTGCTTCGGGATTTCCAGTTCAAGAAGATGGTTTTCTTGGCGATGGCTAGGGCTACAAGGAGTATCCTTTTATTTGTTATTTCCTGATTGAGAGTTGATAGATCACCTAGTAGACAGAGTAAGGGGGATAATGGGATGTGGCAGCCCAGGAGGCGGGACAGGGATTCAGTGACGTCTTTCCAAAAGTGTTTAATGGGTGGGCAGTGCCATGTGGCATGGATATATGTGTCCGGGCAGTTTTGTGAGCAGTGTGAGCAAATTCCTGATGTGAATCCCATTTTAGCCAGCCTTTCCCCAGTGTAGTGTGTTCTATGAAGAGTCTTGAATATTTGAATAAAGGTTGAATATCTTAATATATATTTTCTTAAATAATTCATTACAATACTTTAAAAAAAATCATTTTTTTGTTATTTATAGGCCTAGGCCTGAGGGATGAAACGAGAGTTAAATTCAACAAGAAAAAGAGGAAAACATCAAGCAGTAAGCCACTTTTGCTTGTGGGTGAAAATGTTTGGATATAAAATAAAGAAATTAACAACATATTCAAGAGATGACAATTTGGGGATTTCGTAATAAAAATAAATAATATCGGATAAAAGGATAAAACGGTGGGTCACATCAGTAGGGTTAAATATAAGAACTTAAATCAACCCTAAATGTATTCACAAAATAAATGGGCAGCAGTTTCTTCAAAAAGACCACAAAATGAGCAAGTTTAATCAATATCAAGATATTTACAGACAGATGAATTAAACGTGTTGTTCAAATCTTTTAAGTTGTTGCGCTTGTGATAATGCGTCGTAGGTCACATGATAACATCAACATGGCAGATGTCCGGTTCGCATTCATACTCAACGAGATCTGGCTATAAAGTACCAACTCTTTTAGCGCTCGTTAAGTAAGTACTTATTGAAATTAAGTACCTACTCATTGAGTATGCGGTTTCGAACGCAGCCAATGTCTTGGTGAAGGGCATGTTTAGTAGTTTTGAGGTTCCCCCGTGTATCCATAATGATCAAGGGAGAAACAAGGTATTCTCTTACATGTGTGAGCATTTGGGAATCAACAAGACTCGCACCACTCCAATCCATCCCAAAAATGCAGTGCTCGTGCAGCAATTCACCAGGACACTAGAGCCTCTTCACAACATGGCTGCCACACCAGAGCCTCCAGCTGTCATGGCCTCCACGCCCAAATCTCCAGCTTTTATGAACGCCATGCCAGAGATTTCAGATGTCATGAATGTTGTATCTGAACCTAACAAGGCCGTTCCTAGGTGTTCAAGGCTGGCTTCCATTTTGGCGGTTGGCAATTTTGTGTGTCTGGGCCGCGTACGCTTCAGTTTCTCTCGAAGCGGCTGCACCAGATCTAGTCTTGCCCAAGGCGGCGGTGTCCGCCCAGGAACTCACTGTCTGCCCTGATTTGACCACAGAGGTCATCCCTGAACTTCCTGCCTGTCCTGACACGACCACGGAGATCGTCTATGAACTCTCTACCTACCCTGATTCGACCACGGAGGTCATCCCTGAACTCTCTACTTGTCCTGACACGATCACGGAGGTTGTCCCTGAGTGTCCTGACACGATGACGGAGGTTGTCCCTGAGTTTCCTGTCTGCCCAGTTTTTTCGGTCTACCCTGAGTTTCCTGACTGCCTAGATACGACCACTGAGGTCTTCCTTGAACTTCCTGTCTATCTTGTCTTGGCCAGAGAGGCTGTTCTAAGTTTACAAGTCGCAGCCGAGGAGGCCACTATTAAAGAGACTGCTTACCTTGTTATGGACATTACCCCTGGATGTCCTGCCTGCCCTGTTATGGCCATGGAGGCCATCTGCTTCACAATGGTGGTCTCTAGCTCCGCAGAAAGGGTCTTCAGTCCCATCAGCGCTGCCCTGGCCACTTGCACTGCCTGCTCCACCCTGGCCTCCTGCACTACCTCCGTCTCCAGTTCTTCCGCCCCCGGGTCCCCCTCCGCTCCACCTCCCTCCTGGACCTATGTGACCCTATGAGGAGCATCTCAAATACTGTTCCCAGAACTCACTGCCTGGCCTCATTATCCCTGATTGTCTTTTAGCTGTGTATCATTATTCTTGTTAACTCTGCCTATATAAGCCTGATTTATTCAGTCATTCATGGCTAAGTCTTGTATGTGTCACAACTGCATTTCTGAGCACTTTTTTTTATAATTCTTTAATCTTTTCAATTTTATAATCTCTTCCATGGTTTTGACCCTGTTGCCTGTTTTCCAGATTTTCCCTGTTTGCCTATCTCGTGGATTACCCTGTTTGACTGAGTTCCTGCCCTAGTATCTGTTTGGATTGTTTGCCTGTGTTTTTACCTTTGCCTGTTTTGGATTACCATTTAATAAACTACTACGTTTGGATCATCAGGCTTTTGCGTCTCCGAGCAGTTTGTAATAGTACGTAGATCAGTGATGGAAAGAGTACAAAAAAAAAAAACTTAAGTAAAAGTATTGCTACTTAAGAAATCATTTACTTGATTACAAGTAGAAGTACTGAAAAAGACCAAATAATTTGTTTGCTGAAAAACATTATAAAGTAGTATTATTGTTCTATTTTTACCCAAAATGAGGTGATGTTAGTAATATGGTGCATTAAACACTCTCATGTAATGTACGTTTCATTCATACTAGAAGCCAGAGGGGGCCCTCACGCAGAAAGTCTACAAGTGAAGTATTAAACTTATATTGACATCAGATATCGGTACAGCTGAATAACATGCAGATAGAGATGTTTTGACTGGCAAAACATGAAGACAATAAACACACGATTGCGATAAAATATCAAGCCATTTCAGTTATTTTCATAAGAATGATATCTACAATGCAACACTAATCGACATAGCCTGTGTCATAGAATTTTATAAAATTATATATTTTCTGTCTCACTCTGTGTTAAGCAGCAACATGGGACCACAGAAGTTATTTCAAACATGACTGACGTCTATGATATCTATATCTATATATATAGTGATTCTGGAGCAAAACATGATCTTAATCTCATAAATTGTTTGATGATATGCTAAGCAAACATACTAGCTATCACTGTTTCCAAGAAAAGTAAGTCCACGTAAGATCAATTGAATGTTTTTTAAGAAGGGCAAAAGCAAAGAAGGGTAAGTGAGAGGTCTGATCAAAGAAATTGGGGATTAAAACAGAATGAATAGAAAAGTGCAAATAAAAAAGAAAGTGGGGTACGGGTTAACATGTTAGAATATATATATATTTTTTCTTCTACCGAAAATCTGCCGGGAGCCCACTGTTGCTATAGTAACAAACTACACTTTTAAGTGCATTTCATTGACAGATAAATCATGCAATCTTATTTCACTATTGTTGCTAATGTTGAGGTTATTTTAGCTTTGCCTTTGTACAAAGTTTGCTTTGTACATTTAGTTTAACTGCATTGTTAAGAGTACGAATCAGTCACCTAGGTCAGGATGCTGCAAGCTTAGACGTGTGACCGCAAGCTCAGAAGATTTTGGAAGAGAGTCAGTGAGTAGCCTACTGGCATGTGTGCATGGGAGCACAGCCTAAGCGGCCTCTCACAGTCAAATGCTACTCTAGACTTTGTAATATGTGACAGACATGTCCATAACACAGAAGTCTAATCAATCACACTGGAGTCCAGTCCGGCTGCCTTTTTCAGAAAGAGCTTCTTCAAGTTCAGACCTCCTTTCCTCTGACCCCAGACCCATAGACACGAGACACCATTGTCCTGATGCTAATCAGAGCACAAATTGAAAATCACTCGATTCGATTACAGCCATCTGTATATTGAGCATCTGCCCCTCAAAGGTGGCCAACCATTCCCTTCTCCCCCCAACCTTCTGCACAGCTCCAAATAACACAAACACAAACCATAGTGTTAACCATACCAGACAAAGAGTGCAGGATAAGGTGACCTATAGGCTATACAAACTCAAACAATATGATTAAACTAACACAGCTGACATGGATGAACTAATAATGACAGTAACCAAGGATACTGATGAGTGATGTTAATCAGAACAAAGACACATGACAAATGAAAACAAACTGAAAGTCCATAAAAACTAAACTAAACTGAACAGAATGGTTTTTCTGAGAGAATAGATGCTGGATCAAGCCGTCTATACATTATATAAGTCTGTTTAGGGGGTACAATTTCTTTGCAAGCACTTATATGTTAAAAAGACAAATTATTATTATTATTATTTTACGCATAGCAAGGTAGTGAAGGTGTAATAACAATCAACAATGAGAGTGCCCGGGCATCAGAGGACACTTCAACCCGGACTATTCACACCTCCACAGACTCCGACGTCTACATAAATCCGGATACATTTGAAAACGGCGTTTTCGTCAGTGTGGACGGAAGGCCAAAACGGAGAGAAAAATATACGTTTTCAAACGAAAACGTATTAGTGTGGACATGGCCTCCATTACCGTAATCCTTTGCACAGACGAATCAGCCATGATCACATCCACCTGTGTGTCATTACCTTGTTTAGCTCACCCTATATAAGCCTGGTTCATTCCGTAAATTTCTGCAAAGTCTTGTTTGTGCCTAGTGTTACTCTGCATTTCTGAGCATTCAACCTGCTTTCATATTTCTTGGATTTTTGCCTGTTTCTTGGATTCTTCTTACACCTGTGTTGCCTGCCTGCTTGCCTGCTTGCTTGCTTGATTGGACTGCCTTCCTGTGCTTGGATACGTTTCTGGATTACTCAAAAGCTGCGTTTGGATCTCAACCTTTGTGTCTGAGCAGTTCGTAACAGTAGGCAAGGAAGTATGACAAGGAAGATGAAATTAACATGAAATAGTATTTATTAAAGTGTTAGTTAACCCAAAAAATTCTATTTTGTCATTAATTACTCATCCTCATGTCGTTCCAAACTAGTAAGGCTTTCGTTCATCTTCTGAACACATAAGATCCTTTTAATGAAATCTGAGAGCTTTCTGTCCCTCCATTGTCAGCCTACGCAACTACCACTTTCAACCCCCAGAAAGGTAGAGACATCATAAAAGTAACCCATGTGATGTGGTTTTACCTCAATTTTATGAAGCGATGTGAGTACTTTGTTTGCTCAATTAATTTACCACTATATTTACAAAATATTAAAAAGGGGGGTAAGCCTCAGTGCTTTATTAGGCTTCTTTTACCCATCACTACTAATAAAGGGGTGGTTCAGAATTTTGGACATCGGACCTCATTTACAAGTTAGCCTGTGTGTTATTTATCAGTGGAGACAGTTTTCAAAAAATGTTCACCCAGTCCTTCCAGTTGCATAGTTCGCAGGTGCTAGGCTAGCGCGAGTCAACGGTATCTGCTAGCCTGCCATTAAAAACAGTTTTACCCACTCCACAGTACAGGATTTACCCACTCAGGATTATCAAGGTGGGCCCCCCTACTACAACACGTGATGACGCTACGTGAAAAAAAAAAAAAAAAAAAACTGCTGGTGACGGCGCACCATAATAACACATTGTTACTGTTACTGTTACTGTCACTGCTATATACACATAGGCCTAGGTCCAAATACATAAAAAAAGATGCTCACTTACATTATAGCTGCATTTAACCACGGAGCTGCTACTACCAACGGTCGCTTCAGGTGTTTTACTCGCTTCAAGTCGTCAGGTCTCTTGCTCCATCTCGATCTCCCCCTGTGTCATCTTTTTAAAGAAGCTTCCTATTTTTGGTAATTTATTAATTAATTTATCAAATTCCTCTTTTCGTTTGCGCTTTTGAAAGCCACTTTTGTGTTTAAAATTTGACGACTCCATATCTGTCTCAGGTTCAACGTTTTTTACTGTTTTGCACGCAATGCGGGGATTCCCCAGTCCCAATTCGAAACAAATTACACCAAATTCATCATTGTTCGTTTCAAACATTTATTTAATGATCAGTCAAATATGTTGTTGTCATTATTTATTCAAATCAATTCGCAAAAAATTAAAATGCGATCAGACTAAAAGTAGTAAAATGCGATAGGGGGACCCGGCTGTCAATCAATATCTTCCAGTAACGCGGGCGGGCCCCTGATTGGTCCGGGCCCGTAAGCAACCGCTTACCCTGCTTACCGATAGTTACGCCTGTGGTAAAACTGTTTTTAATGGCAGGCTAACAGATACCGTTGACTCGCGCTAGCCTAGCACCGGCGAACTATGCAACTGGAAGGACTGGGTGAACATTTTTGAAAACTGTTAAACATGTTAAAAAATATTTTAATGAGTAACAGTACGGGAGCGCAGTATCGTCCCGATACTGGTATCGGTATTGGTGCATCCTTACTTTTTAGTTATGCACATACAACTTAATTCGCATTTGGACAGTTATTCACTGAGGTTTTGTAATTATGATGGACAATATTGTTTTTATTATTACAGTAACTTGATTCAAGAGTGTTTTTTTGTTAAAGAGATAACAGCGTGTTTTGGAAGTTGTTAAGACAACTATTTAAACATTGGTTAAATTAACATTTCATTCAACAATATAGAAAAATAACACATTGATGAATTTAAGAAATACACTGCAACAGTTTTTAGCTTTTATGCATACATGTGTCATGAGCTTTTTGTTTCCTGTGTTTTTGTTTTGTTTTCTTCTCACTCATTTAAAGGGCACCTATTATGCCCCTTTTCACAAGATGTAAAATAAGTCTCTGATGTCCCCAGAGTGTGTATGTTAAGTTTTAGCTCAAAATATCCAACCGTTAATTTTTTACAGCATGTTTCAATTGTCATTTTTTAGGTCTCAGAAAAACGCACCGTTTTAGTGTGTATCCCTTTAAATGCAAATTAACTGCTACTGCCGGCCCAGGGGGCGGAGCCTCACGAGCTCGCGCTAAGAGCCAGGGCAATCTCATCTGATAATATCAAAACAGAAACTCTCAGTAGTGGTGTTCATTTCGACTCGGAGTCGGACAATAATGCCCACATAGCCAGTGAATATATGCTGTATGGAAATAGACCAGGAATAGTTTAGTTTAATTACGGTTATTTGTCATCTGCTTTCAGTGCCGTCGCAGGTGGGGTGCGAGGCCCTGTGCGAACTTGAAATGCGAGGCCCTGCTCTTTGATGTGGATGCTCAATTGCGCATGAATAAGTCACACGGACGTAGCTGTTCTAGTTCTACTGCACGCATAATCTCACTGCAATACGTTTTTATCAAGTAGAATAATACAGCATAATTATGCACATAGTCTCAGCTATGACTTTTTGCTATTTATTTCAGAGGGGAAAAAATCAACTGTGCAACAACGAGTGGCTTTACATTAAGTCAGCTCGAAAATTTTCGTGTGAATACATACATAGATTCGCCTACTTTACCAACGTGTATCGTAATGGTCCAGTGGTAGAACTTTTGCCAAGCGTGTCAGAGGTTCTGGGTTCGAATCCGCACTCATATAGTTTTTTTTTTTTCTCGTATAGTTTTTTTCTCATCAAAACCGATTATGTTCATTAGTGGTTGTATATCAAGCAGGGACACGTTTGAGTGCATTATGTTTTGTGATTTCAACATACCGAATAGAGTATCCGCAACGGATTGAAGCGCGCGTCCGAGTGAAGACAGTGCGGCGTGTGCGCAAGCCACACGAGCGGCAGCGGCAACGAGCACTTTGATCCCTTGATTTAAAAAACACATTTCAGCGCTAGATCGTGTCTTATTTAAAAAACGAACGAAATGAATGCTCTGCCAGTTAACTGGAGATGTACTGGAGATGTTTTATTTATTTGTAGAATTGGTACATTCGTGCCGCGAGATGTTTTAAAAAGTGGTGGGGACAAAAAAAAACAGCAGGATTGCGAGGCCCTTAGTGGCGCGAGGCCCTGTGCGGCTGCACAGTTCGCACTGTCTATGCGACGGCTCTGTCTGCTTTTATCCACTATTAATACAAGCCTGCTGTAGTAGACCCCGTCCGAATGATGACCAAAATATACTGATGAGTTCAATTAAGTTTATTGTACCTCACACAAAAGATGAAGCCTTAGTTTTACTCCAAAAAATCACTGTAAGAGCCGAATAAACACAGTATATAAGTGCCCATTAAAGTCTTATCCATAAACTCTCTCTCTCTCCCTTTCATTATCATGGAACATACACAGCGAAATACACAAAACACTCGTTAGAACTAACAGTAAACAAATATATACACACCTTTTCAGTGGGTGCTTAATCAACTGGTAAACTATACACGACTGGATGAGCTGTAATATAGTGCGCGCTCTCACTTTCATTTTTTTTTTTCGTGATCAGTAACGTTAGGCCTGTCGCTCCGAAGACTGTAAGCTGAATCACGAACAGTAGCAAGCAGAGGTGGGACAAAGTCATTGTTATGCAAGTCACAAGTAAGTCTCAAGTCTTTGCCCTCGAGTCCCGAGTCAAGTCGAGTCAAAGATGAGGCAAGTCCCGAGTCGAGTCAAAAGTCAAAGCCAACAAGTCTCAAGTCGAGTCCAAAGTCCTACCATTTTAGTTTCGAGTCATTTCAAGTCCTCTTACCACAGAAATAAAATTTATACAAATCATGTACGCCTGTAAGATTTGTATTTATTTAAACCTCTTTTTATACTTTGATTTATAATCAAATACAGTAAAAAACAGAAAATTTAATTTTCACAAAAAATGCTTGTATTTCAACAGCATATTGCACTAGAACAATGCACAGCATGCAGCTTCAGGCCTGTATTGTATTAACCTCATATTGCAAAACAGTTTAACTTTCAAATAGACATGGGTCGTTTTAGCCTAAACCTTTTTAAACATGTCATCAATAAAATCCTCACTCCTCAAAATTATCACTTCTGAAAAACTGGACCAACCTGATAATATAATTGGAATGCGTGTTGCAGTGCGTATGCGGTGCAAGACCAGCACGCGCGATAGTGCTTTCACATATGCTGCGTTTGCAGTGCGTGATCCGCAGCTGTACCACAAATACATACTCACTATTTGTATTTCAAATCCAGAAGTTATTAGCATCTTTTATTTAAAAAAAAAATTTTGTCAGCATTGCGATTCTCTTTGTACACACGTATACACTCTTTAAAAGACGTATTCACGTTTAAATACAATTTAAACAACGTATTATTTAATGCATTACTCTTATATAATTATAGGCTATATTAAGTTGCTCAAACAAGTGGTAAAATATTTAACCATGTACTTATATTAAAATCGCATAGCCTACATTTTAAATTAAAACTTAAAATTGACAAAAACAGCAGACTCATACTCTTTCTTTTGCATAATTTAAATCTTTATACAATATATCTCGCATGTCACAAAGAACTTGTTTTTCCACCTCCACGAATGAGACGAGTGTTATGTTGCCTTGTTGAAATATGTATTTTCCCTTGATTTAGGCTACCCCGGTCTTACGTCTCAGCATTGCGATTCTCTTTGTACACATATACACTCTTTAATAGACGTATGCACGTTTAAACACAATTTAAACAACGTATGCCTGTTATTCAATGCATTACTTCTACTTATATGAAGTTCCTAAAGCAAGTGGTCAAATATTTAACCATAGGCTACTTATATAAAAAAACAGCCGACTCTCATGCCTTTTATTTTATATTTAAATTAATACAATAAATCTTGCATGTCACAAGGAACATGTTTTTCCACCTCCACGAATGAGACGAGATTTGTTCATTATGTCGCCTTGTTGAGGTAAATTGTAGTTTTCCTTGCTTTACCCTTGTCTTAAAGTGAAAATAGTATTTAATTAAATACAATTATGGTGAGATTACTACATTTTATTTAATTAATCGCATTTATGGTGAAATTACTAAATTTTTAGGTCAATCTGTGTTCATGTTGACCACGAAACATGCGCTGTCACTTTAATTCAGCGCGTGCAGCACATGTGCAGCACAGCAGAAATAGACTCGGTGCGGAAACGATCGCGGCACTGCTGTATACGCACCGCACCTGGAACGGATCGACGGACTTCAACCGCGTGCAGTGTGAAAGCTCTAACCTGTTAACATGGGTACGGAAAAAAATACGCACCCGCTGGCGCATACGCACTGCAAACGGAGTATGTGTGAAAGTGAAACGGGCTATGCTGTCGAATCAAAACATTAACGTGGGACTACAGTGATTGGATGTCGTGCAGGCAGCGCGCGCGCTCGCTGCATGCATACAGGTGGTGCACATTTTTTTTCACAGTTGCAGATAAACTGAGAGCGGCGCGGCCATGTGGACATTTTTTCCCCCAGTTTTCATGGGAAGTAGCAAGTCTTCTCGAGTCAAAAGGCGCAAGTCCAAGTGAAGTCACGAGTCATTGATGTTAAAGTCCAAGTCGAGTTGCAAGTCTTTGTACATTTTGTCGAGTCGAGTCTGAAGTCATCAAATTCATGACTCGAGTCTGACTCGAGTCTAAGTCACATGACTCGAGTCCACACCTCTGGTAGCAAGTAACAACCAGAGTAAATGAAGACTGCTAAGTTCATTCTTACATCCAACAACAAAATACCTCAATCGCTTAGGAGACATTCTTGTCTACAGTTGCTTCAGCGTGGAAACAATGGCGGACTGTGTCCAGCTCACTCAGGGCGGGTCTATGCTCAAACTGCAGTGTCAATCAACAGTCGTGGGAGTGGCCTGTGCAAAGTGATGTCACATTGCCCCGAATCTGAGAACAGCTTGTTCTGAGACAGTGTTTATGATTTATGGGGATTTAAAAAAAAGCACTTGGTGGATTTTTATCATTATAGGGTGGTTGTGTACACACACTGCCAACACACATTTATGTTCAAACACCATGTAAAAGTGAATTTTGCATAATAGGTGCCCTTTAAATGATTTTCTAGGTTTCCCTCTTTTGGTTACTAGTTACTGATTTGGTTCCCCTCGTTGATATGTTCACCTGTGTCTTGTTTTATTCTCCCATTTTTCCCTGAGTATTTATATCCTCAGTTTGGTTTAGTTCTTTATCCATTCTCGTCAATGTAACCTTGTTTCTCTGTCGTGTATCTAGCATTTTGTTTTATCTAAATAAAACAAAGACTGCTGTAATTGGATCCTTCTCTTTCCTTGGATTTACCCTGTGACCACATGAAACATGTCTGTCTATTACAGTAATTTCAGAATTCAGTAAGAAAGCTTAGATGGCTTAGAGGGAAGAAGATGGAGACATCACAGTTTAGGCCAGCTCAGCAGTTTTTGCATATCTGTCATTAGTGTTAAGTATATTTGTAGATTATCCATGATATTCTGAGGTCTTTTGTCCGTGAGGTTCAGCTTTGTGTTGCTGAAGATACACAAAAGATGTCACACGGAGCCCATGGAGTAAGATGACCACGGCAGCCTTTAATCCTATTACTGCCACCCATATCGCTGCAAACGCCTCTCTGTAGGTCTTTACCAACTGGAATTTCTGTATAAAGACTACAAATACTGGGTGACTTTATAATAATATAAATCTACATTATTTGGAGCATTCACATAGTAAAAAAAAATAGCCCAGGTTAAATACCAAATCTCACGAACCTATGTATCTTCACTCGTTTTATTTATTATCATATTTTATATTATTATCCGTCTTAACTCAAATTGATAAATGCATAATCTACACATAACCAAGCTGCCTCTGAGTTCGAAGATTATGAGAGAGCATTCTCAATGTTCAAGGTATGAAACATAGATGCCATTACAATGTATTATTTATCAACTTTTAGCAGTGTTACAATTCTAATAGTATGTTAATTGTTATAACCCCAGGTTCACAGACAAACCTTAAGCCTAGTCCCAGACTAAAATGTTTGAGCTGTTTTAACTAAAAGGAACTTGCACTGAAATATCTTAAAATATGTCAATGCCATTGTTATGTCTCAAGATGCAGATGCACACGAGTAATGTTTTTTTCTAAGGCATGTTTATAAAAGCTACTTAAATATCCTTATTGAACTAAGGCCTGATCTTTTTGTGAAAAAATATAGGCCTAAGTTACTGTACAGTGGTTGTATCATTTCGTAGGGTGATACCTTGAAATTAATTATAGTGGAGAAAAATACATAGGATCTTTTTGGACCATGGACAAAATAAGTTTCCACTTTATTTGTGAGATTTGTGTAATAAGTTTTTGAATACACACCCTGAAACATTTGCCAAATTTTAAAAATCAAAATGATATAAAAGTTACAAAAAGAAGACTATTATTTATTACATTAAAAACAAACGTGAACATTTATTTTATCAGTATAGTATGTTTAATTCACAAAGATCCAGTGAGTACCATTATATAATAAAACATAAGGACCATATACTTGTCCCAACGGCTGCCCATTGGATGTTAAAATCAGCCATGTGTGACTTCAGGGTTAGTGTGATGCCTCAGAGAAATGCAAATGAACTGAAGCCAGCTGCAGGGTAATCGCATCTTATTAGAGCAGAGGCGATGATGTTGCCACAAATCCTCAATTTTTTTTTTTATAAAAAAAACAAAATCTGTTTCACAGTACATTTTGGTCATTTTCAGCTCAATTTGAAGAAAGTGCTAATCTAACAGCTATTTTCTGCAGTCTGGAAGAACCTGGAAGTCAAGTCACCTTTATTTACAGTGAGGAAAATAAGTATTTGAACACCCTGCTATTTTGCAAGTTCTCCCACTTAGAAATCATGGAGGGGTCTGAAATTGTCATCGTAGGTGCATGTCCACTGTGAGAGACATAATCTAAAAAAAAAATCCAGAAATCACAATGTATGATTTTTTAACTATTTATTTGTATGATACAGCTGCAAATAAGTATTTGAACACCTGAGAAAATCAATGTTAATATTTGGTACAGTAGCCTTTGTTTGCAATTACAGAGGTCAAACGTTTCCTGTAGTTTTTCACCAGGTTTGCACACACTGCAGGAGGGATTTTGGCCCACTCCTCCACACAGATCTTCTCTAGATCAGTCAGGTTTCTGGGCTGTCGTTGAGAAACACGGAGTTTGAGCTCCCTCCAAAGATTCTCTATTGGGTTTAGGTCTGGAGACTGGCTAGGCCACGCCAGAACCTTGATATGCTTCTTACAGAGCCACTCCTTGGTTATCCTGGCTGTGTGCTTCGGGTCATTGTCATGTTGGAAGACCCAGCCTCGACCCATCTTCAATGCTCTAACTGAGGGAAGGAGGTTGTTCCCCAAAATCTCGCAATACATGGCCCCGGTCATCCTTTCCTTAATACAGTGCAGTCGCCCTGTCCCATGTGCAGAAAAACACCCCCAAAGCATGATGCTACCACCCCCATGCTTCACAGTAGGGATGGTGTTCTTGGGATGGTACTCATCATTCTTCTTCCTCCAAACACGTTTAGTGGAATTATGACCAAAATGTTCTATTTTGGTCTCATCTGACCACATGACTTTCTCCCATGACTCCTCTGGATCATCCAAATGGTCATTGGCAAACTTAAGACGGGCCTTGACATGTGCTGGTTTAAGCAGGGAAACCTTCCGTGCCATGCATGATTTCAAACCATGACGTCTTAGTGTATTACCAACAGTAACCTTGGAAACGGTGGTCCCAGCTCTTTTCAGGTCATTGACCAGCTCCTCCCGTGTAGTTCTGGGCTGATTTCTCACCTTTCTTAGGATCATTGAGACCCCACGAGGTGAGATCTTGCATGGAGCCCCAGTCCGAGGGAGATTGACAGTCATGTTTAGCTTCTTCCATTTTCTAATGATTGCTCCAACAGTGGACCTTTTTTCACCAAGCTGCTTGGCAATTTCCCCGTAGCCCTTTCCAGCCTTGTGGAGGTGTACAATTTTGTCTCTAGTGTCTTTGGACAGCTCTTTGGTCTTGACCATGTTAGTAGTTGGATTCTTACTGATTGTATGGGGTGGACAGGTGTCTTTATGCAGCTAACGACCTCAAACAGGTGCATCTAATTTAGGATAATAAATGGAGTGGAGGTGGACATTTTAAAGGCAGACTAACAGGTCTTTGAGGGTCAGAATTCTAGCTGATAGACAGGTGTTCAAATACTTATTTGCAGCTGTATCATACAAATAAATAGTTAAAAAATCATATATTGTGATTTCTGGATTTTTTTTTTTTAGATTATGTCTCTCACAGTGGACATGCACCTACGATGACAATTTCAGACCCCTCCATGATTTCCAAGTGGGAGAACTTGCAAAATAGCAGGGTGTTCAAATACTTATTTTCCTCACTGTATATAGCGCTTTTACAATACAGATTGTTTCAAAGCAGCTTTACAGTGATAACAGAAAAATAATGCAACAAAGTTTGTTTCAGCTGTACAGCAGATCTAGAAGAAACTATTGTCATAGTCCAGCTTAAGTAAGTTCAGTGATGGTTTATTTCTTTTAAAAGTAATTAATTTAGTTATTTTATCTATACAGCCGCTCTTGAGAAAACAGTGATGTCCAGCTCAGTTCAATTCTCATATAATGGTGTCAGTGCAGGTAGATCAATAATATTGTTGAATATTAAGTGTCCCCAACTAAGCAAGCCAAAAGCCAAAGGCGACAAAGTCGACAGTGGCAAGGAACCAAAACTCCATCAGGTGACAAAATTGAGAAAAAAAACATGGGAGAAACCAGGAAATCAGTCGGAGGGCCAGTTCTCTTCTGGCCAACGGACAAACAGTGTATGATTATGATTCAGGGAACGTTACAGGTCAGAAGTCAGATTGGATCAGAACATTCACAATATTTATCCAGTTCCATCTGTTTGAAGATCGGAATCATCACGCCGGTATGGTGACGGGTTTGTTGAGGATCAGTGCCACTGGCTGTCATGTCGATGAGGCCTTCACAAGGGAGAGTTTAGTTGACACAATCTCTGCTGACACTTCAGGGATGCGTTGTGTTCGTGTCTAGGCACAGGTCCTCCATCTGATCTGGATACGGCCTGGATCCGGATGACTACAGTAAACCTCGGGATAAATAGAGAGACTAATATTAGCGTAGATGCCATTCTTCTTATGATGTAACAAGTGCATCGGGTGTTATAGGAAGTGTTACTGATTTTACGAATTTATCTAATTTGAATAATAGGAATTGATAATGTTCTATGTGTATACCAGGTTAAAAAATAAATCGTTTTTAGTCTAGATTTAAACTGAGAGACTTTGCTTCTCGAACAATGCTAGGAAGACTATTCCAAAGTTTAGGTGCTAAATTGGAAAATGATCTACCGGCTGCAGTTTATTTTAATATTCTAGGTATTATCAACTGGCCAGAATTTTGAGATCGCAGACATGAAGGACTATAATGCGTTAAGAGCTCGCTCAAGTACTGGGGAGCTAAACCATTTAGTGCTTTGCAAGTAATCAGCAAGATTTTAAAACGTATACAATGTTTAATAGGGAGCCAATGCAGTATTAACAGAACCGGGCTAATATGGTCATACTTCCTGGTTCTAGTAAGAACTTTAGTTGCTGCATTTTGGACCAGCTGGAGTTTGTTTATTAAGCGTGCAGGAAAACCACCCAGTAAAGCATTACAATAATCTAGCCTTGAGGTCATGAATGCATGAACTATCCGTTCCGCATTTGTCATTGAGACCATATGTCGTATTTTATATATATTTGAAAGATGGAAGAATGCGGTTTAACAGAGACTAGAAACGTGGCTTTCAAATGAAAGATTGGAATTAAAGAGCACACCCAGGTTTCTAACTGACGACAAAGACTTGACAGAGCAGCCATCAAGTGTTAGACAGTATTCTAGGTTACTATGTGCTGAGTTTTTTTGTCCAATAATTAGAAACTCAGTTTTTTCAGAAGTAGTAGGAAATGACTAGTCATTACATTTTTATATCAGCTATGCATTCCGTTAATTTTGTGAATTGGTAATTTTCGTCGGGGTGCAAAGAAATATAGAGCATAAATATGGTATCATCAGCATAACAGTGAAAACAAACGCCATGCTTCCTAATGATGGTGAAAAGCGGTCTAGTACTTGAGCCTTGCTGTACTCCATACTGAACGTATGATATCTCTTCATTTACTGATAGAAACTGATAACAGTCAGTTAAGTATGATTTAAACCATGCTAACGCAATTCCACTAATGCCAACCTAATTTTCAAATCTATTCAAAAGAATGTTTTGTCAATGGTTTCAAATCCAGTAACACTAACAGAGAGATACAACCACGATCGGATGATAAGAGCAAATCATTTGTGACTCTAATGAGAGCAGTCTCAGTACTATATGATACGGTCTAAATCCTGACTGGAAATCCTTGCAGATACCATTTCTTTATAAAAAGAAAAATAGTTGTGAGCCTTTTCTTGTATTTTTGACAGAAAGGGTAGATTTGAGATCGGCCTGTAATTGTCTAATACTCTAGGATCAATTTGGTTTTTTTTTAATAAGAGGTTTAATAATAGGTTTGCCATAGTGAAGTCCATACAAAAAATAAATAAAAGTGTCTGTGATTTTTTTAATAATTAAAAAAAAAAAAATTGTGCCTTATATGAGTGTCACTTATTTGGTCAAGGAACACACACACACATTTTCGTGGATTTTCACGACAGCCAATTGCCTGTCAAATGCTATGTGCACAATTAGGCTGTTGTGGCTCCCATAGAGGTGGTCAGCGGGCCCCTTTCATTCACACACTCTCCCAGCGGCCCCTCAGTTCAATGTTAACGTCCAGCGGGTTCCACCCTCCAGCTTTTCATACCCTCGCCTCCTCTTGTGCTGTCCAGCTGGCTGTAACCCCTCACCTTTCAACCCTCACTCCTGACCCCTGGACTCGTTCCCACGCTACACCTTTTTGTATGGACCTCGCTATGGCAACTCTGAGGCCATTGCTGTCACGATAACAGATGGATAGAGTCGTGGAAATAACTTTATTCGGCAGAGTGTTGGACAATCTGCCTCAAACGCTCCTCAATAAATATCACATACTATTTCAGCACCTCTAATCATGTGATCTGATGAAGTCTGACATAACCACAATGTCGTAATTATGAGTAAGTAATACAAAACACTCACTTCTTTGTCAAACTTATGTTTACAAGTTGGAAACTCAAAACACAAACTTGCTTATGTGTTGACTTTCTAGCATATTACTTAGGGGTAAACAATATGACCACAGTAAAGATAAACATTACAAAATAGTAATTCTGCCTGAAATCAGAGACATTTTAATTGAAATTAAGGCCATACCCTATATTTCTCAACAATGTTATTTAAATGACTGCTAATTCAATTTAGAAACCATTATACCTCACATCAAGCAGCTATTTTTCACTTAAGACATACAATCGGATCTTCATTGAAGCTTTTTGAGTATTGTACACTCTCACTTAGAACAAATCTAACCATTATCTAAATCCCTTAATTACTCTTTAGTGCTCAGACATGTTCGTGAGATCAGACTTGTCAGAATTTGCACCTGTAGAAATTTTTATTTTAATTAATACTTTTTAAGAATTGTTCACTCTTGCGTAACATACCAGGGCGGCGTCGGAAGCAGTTTACATGTCAGGAACTGTATCTTCTAGTTTAAAGTGCCACTTCATGAATTTGCTTAATAAACTTATTACCTTTAAGTAGTAATTGTCCTATGAAAGCATTAAAGCACTTGAGGCTATTCTAAATTGAGTATGTGGTGTGGTATTGTGTAGTAAACTCAACATCCTTTACTGTGGCGAAAACAAACCTCAGTACTCAAGTATGAGAGAGAGAGAGAGAGTTGCCTTCAAATGTGTGTGGAACTAAAGCAGAGTGTGTATTCAACCAGTTAGCATGTCGACACAGTTTAACTAACTTAACAAACTTGCTCAAAAAAAAAATCTCTTCAACCTGTCGCTCTGACGTTGCAGTAAGTAACCAGAAAGTAAAAACTTGCTGTAGAAGTGGAAGTGTCAAGTGCGCTTGTAGAAGTGGTCTTTGGATTGTGTTGCAGTGGGCTTGAGTAGCTAAAAGTGCTTGAGCTAACATACTTGCATAGATTCAGCCTAGCAGCACCCTTTAAGCGGTGTCCACATTCCCAAATACAGAGAGTAATGCAAGTAATGCAAACATGAAATTTTTCCTTAGTGTAAATGCTTCCTTGGTTTATGGCACTTGAGGGGGTGTTGTAGAAAACTTGTGCTGTCCAAACACACACTTCCACCCTTTACAGAGAAATTAGTTGCCCGTTGACCCTTTTATTGAGTAAACAAGGCAACAAACAAGATGACGCAAGAACTTGAGCTCCAGTTCTGTACACATAGCGAAGGTTTTTAACAAAGACTGAACCATGTTAAGTTCTTCTGAGCGCCTTATTCTGAAGGACTAACTTTAGATCCCATCAAACTGCTTCAAACCCTGACTGTTGAGATGAAATTACACAGACTTGTTCAGTCCTAGATTTCCAACTCCCCGACCTGCATCTGTATCTCCATCTCTCCCTCGCACTGCCTCCTCCCTCTCTTTTTCTCTCTCGCCTGGTTCATTGTGCCCATGGAGATTTTCTCCATTGAGCTTGAGTCTCTTAGGAAACCCCAGTCCTGCATAAAATGAAGGGGACAGAAGAAAAGGAGGTTAGGAGGGAGGAAGGGGGGAAAGAGGAGGGGAAAATCCAGAGAAGAGACACAAAATGTGTGGGACTGTGTTAGGATCGAACAGAAGATGTTGAGGAGGTTCAGAGGAACGGATCAGAGGAGAGACTATCACGCAGAGGAGGACGTAAGAACATCTGTCACTCTGGCCCAGGGATCTGAACCTGATAACTCTTTAAATTTACTCTTTTTTTTAAACAGGCCTTCTCTAAGGAATATTTTATCGCTCAGGGGTTACTCTTTTAAAGCGCAGAAGACATAACAGAATTCTGAGTTATGTTAAATTTTAAATTCTTTAGGAGAAAAAAAAAAAAAAAATTGGGTCAACTGTTGATAGACAGAGTGAGTATAAAGCTAACAAATTTGAATCAGTTCATTAAGTTTTGTGAAAACTGAATGAGAAATGTTTGCGTTTATAATGAGATGATTGCAGATTTTGAACACAGAGTGGAACACTGTTGAGATCTCTACTGAAGCTCTAGAGAAGAAGCGTGTGAGGTCACTGGTATTTTTTTTTATCAGGGGAAACATCTGAGAAGATATAGACTCTTCATTTCATTGCAACCATGTCTAGGGGTAGATACTGAAAATATCTCATTTGGATTTTCTTTTGCTGTGTGTTGATATTTCTGTGTTTTCTGAACTCAGTTTTGATGGTTAAACCCAAGTAAAGTCAAAATAGTGAGAATGGTTTTGTGTTCCAAATGAGATACTGTTTGAGTTTGTTATTAGCAGGTCGAATCTAGATGGAATCTGCAGACTGTTTTTGCATTTTCTGCACAGATTTTGGGGGAAATCCTCAGAATGGAGGAAATGAATATGCAAGAAACAGGCAATGTGTGGGCAAGTGTATCCTGAGTTGTGCTGGCACATGTGGGCCTGGTTATTAGATAAATCAAAAGAAACCCTCCATCTAGTGATTCCACAAATCACAAGTAAATGCTTTAGATTTTGGAGAATCTAAGCTTGATGGATGGATTATTGCAACAAAATTTAACAACTATAGACGAATGTCATCTCTGTTATTTTATGCTCAGATGAAGTCTCTCTTAACTCTTTCCCTGCCATTGATGAGTTATCTCATCATTTATGATACAACGCTTCCCTGCCAATGACAAGTTTTTGCGGCTTTCCGTGTTATCACTGTTATAAGATAGGGATGCTATTACGCATCTCCTGAACGAGTACAGTATCTCCAGATCAAAACGCAGGCAAAGAAGAAGCAGAAACGAGCAATCTCAATAAACAGCATAACAATCAAAATGGCCTAATGTTACTGAATGAAATGTTGACACAGGAAGTGCTATAGGACTGTGAAGCTTTGGGGATGTTGATGGACTCGATCTACTCCATCTATGTTTTGATCATCGGTCTGAATCCGCTATCTGAATGTAGTCTTTGACAAAAAAAAAAAACGTGATTTTCTCAGCTTTTTGCTCAAAATGTTGTTGTTTTTATGAAACTTACCCACATTCAAGTTTTGAAAAAAAAATAATTAAAAAAAATGAGCGCATGAGGCTAGAATAAAACAGAGGGTCTGTTCTTTTTTTATATATAGCCTATTGTATGTTCAGATATTCATACAGCAAAATATTTTGGGGGCCATTCAACTTGTGAAAATTCACAAAAACGCTGGTGGTGGCTGGCAAAAAAAAAAAAAAAAAAAAAAAAAAAAACCCGCTGGTAGGGAAAGAGTTAAGGTCTCAATTCAGTTAAACCCACCAAAGCCAAAGAGAGGGGGAAAAATCTAACCATTTGGGACGTTTTTGAAGCATCATTTAGTTAAACTCCATGGAGACAGAAGCATATTTACAGCCTGTCAAAGCGAGAGAAACTGAATGGTTTGATTTATCTCAGATCTTTTGTCTGGATGTTTGAGTTATGGGTTAAGACCCTGCAGTTGGGCAGTACTATTATCTGAAGCTGTGTGCTTTGATCACTTAGGCCATGAGGATCCTATTGTGACTGCACAGCTGCCCGGAGCGCTGACCCTCTCACCGCTGACTATTGTGTCCGGTCAATCACTTATTAAGACCCTAACACAGCAGGGAGAGACCACCGCTTCTCTTCTCTTCTCTTCTCTTCTCTTCTCTTCTCTTCTCTTCTCTTCTCTTCTCTTCTCTTCTCTTCTCTTCTCTTCTCTTCTCTTCTCTTCTCTTCTCTGTTGATCTGTCTGGTTTAATATTGACTGTTAGGTGCTGATTGTCCAAACGCAATTCTTGTGCTTGTGTGAAGCAGGAGTTGTGGATGGACATCATGCTCCTGGCTGTCCCTCACATCTCCAGATTGAGCCAAGCATGGGTTTTCAAATGTTTTCTAAAGGGTTCATGGTCCTTCAAAGCTACAAAGGACAGTTTTGAAAATAAGACACTCTGCCAGTTCTTCTGATTTGGTTCAGTTTTCTCTCCAGTATTCAGATATTCAGCCTTTGCTTCACCCATATATTCAGATGACAACTTAGTTTAAATGGGGGGAAAAAATAGGATTTGCTGAAGTCAGTTGTTCCTCAACTATTTCTCTTGTGATGTGCATCCTCTAGATCAGTGCTTCTTAGCAGGGGTCCAGAGCCCACGAGGTGGCCTCAGCAAACTTCCAAGAAGGCCTCAAGATTACCTAAAATTATTTAAAATAAGACAAAACAAGCTTTGAAATACTCTAAAACAAGAAAAAATCCTAAAATTTCTTATCTTCGTTTACTCCCAGATTTGATAAATCCTTTTAAATATATATAAAAAAAAATATATAAAAAAACACTAAAGACTTGCATGCCATGTGACCATTAACTGACATCAGAGAACATGAACATCTAAATGTGTTAAAATTTCAACTTCAAGTAAATATTTAAAGGGTTAGTTCACCCAAAAATGAAAATTATCCTATAATTTACTCACCATCAAGCCATCCTAGGTGTATATTTCTTCTTTCAGCCAAACACAATCAGAATTATATTAAAAATATCCTGTCTCTTCCAAGCACGGTTCAGAGGTCACTCTTCTGCCGGAACTAGACTTGCTTACGGCCATTGAACCCAGTGATTATAGTTATAAATATGTATAATTTTCTTACAAAAACGCATCACTTCGCTTCAAAAGGCCTTTATTAACCCCCTGGAGCCATATGGATTACTTTTATGATGGATAGATATGCTTTTTTTGGGCTTCAAAATCGAAGTTACTATTCACTCCAATTATAAAGCTTGGAAGAGACAGGATATTTTTTAATAAAACTTTGATTGTGTTTGACTGGAAGAAGAAAGTCATATACACCCAGGATGGCTTGAGGGTGAGTAAACTATGGGATCATTTTCAATTTTTGGTGAACTAACCCTTTAAGTCAAAGGGCTTTGGCTGACAAAAAAAGTTTGGGAATCCCTGGTCTATAGAGTTTCAGAAGAGAGTCACTTCAAGAGACCTCAACAATGCCTCGAACTGTGCTCAGATTTGCCAAGAAACCAAAGTCAATATGAACTGATTCACATTAATTTAGCGCAGGGTTACTCCTCCAGTACTGCCCATTTTATGTCTCCCTAATGAAACACAGCTAATTACACTCATCAGCTCGTTAGTAAAGACTCCAAGACCTCAAATTTGTGTGTTAGATGAGAGAGACATAAAAAAAGTTCAGTGTTGGGGGTACTCCAGGACAAGGATTGAGAACCATTGATTTGGCGCTACAACTAAACCATAAAAAAATAAATAATAATAAGTAATTGCTTGTGAAATGTACTAGCAATTTCTGAGCGAAAATAATGTCTACTACACCATTTTTTCCCCAGTGTACTTATATTTCAATTATTGCCTTGTTTTTGTCTTGTGTTTATAATTGTCTTAATCAGTATAGGTAAAACCTCTAAGACAAAGTTGACGATTAAATGAACCATAACTAACTCCATTAAGTCTCCTAAACGATAAAAGAGCAAACTCTTGGCAATTTAATTTTCCTTTGTATGTGTATTTGAAATTAGAGGGAGACAAAAAACAAATAAACAGAAGTTTACTGAAATTAGATATTTAAAGATGAAGTGTAAATATCCTATATCCTAGTTATAAAGGAGTTGCACTGTAAGAGCTGAAACCGAATTGTTACACAGAAAAACTGATGAGCGTAAGCAGTAAACAAGGTGAAAATCTGAAATAAAAATAAATAAATAAATAAAACAACTCTTTAGACATTCTACTACCAATAATAAGTAACTTTACAACTACAGGTCAACTTATTCCCTAACCAAACCCCTAAACCTACTGTCTACTAATTCTGTAATGAGAGAATGTAGTTGCAAAATTAATTATAGTTAGTAGAAAGTCTAAAGAGGACTATCAAAATAAAGTGTAACCAAAGGCTCAAATCAGAGGTATATTGTGACAATCTATCTGTGCAGATGGAAATGAAAGAAAAGCAACATAGTGAACAGCAAAAAGAAAGAAAGAGGGAGAGAGATCAAGAGAGACGAGCATTAATATGCTAATGGGCTGAGTGAACACACAACAGCTTTACTGACCAGGCTAATCACTGCTGGACACACACTGAGGTTAATCCCCCCCCCCCCCCCCCACACACACACACACACACACACACAGGCACACACTAATCTATGGGGGTAAATTGATGCCAAAACCATTGAAAATGGACAGACTAAAAGTCACAAATAGATATTACAACTTGTAAATACAAAGCACAATCTACAAATAGATTAAAAATCCGCAAACAAAGTCCTCATGATCCTCAAATGTAAAACAAGATCTACAAATAGATACAAAGTCCTCAAACAAACTCTTTGTGATCCACAAATATAAAGCATGATCTACAAAAAGATTAAAAATCCACAAATAAACACATCCTGATTCACAAATAGAAATCAGTGACTTGTACTTGAAAACCAGAATTTGGATGAATGTAAAGTGACTTGTTTGCAGGTGAAGATCATGTTCTGTTTGTAGATTGTGTCACATTTGTTTTCAGAATTCTGACACTATTGTTTCGCTGTTGTGACAAAATAATGCCATAATCATTGAAAATTAAGAGACTCTGAGTCAAAAATGCATATTACAATTTGTAAACACAAACAAGATCTACAAATAAATTTTAAATCTGCAAACAAACTCCTCATAATCTGCAAATGTAAAACACAATCTGTAAACAGATTCCAAATCTGCAAACAAACTCCTCATGATCCGCAAATGTAAAATGCGATCTACAAATAGATTTAAAATCCACAAACAGACTCTTCATGATTCACTAATAGAAATCAGTGACTTATACTTGACAACCAGAATTTAAATGAATGCAAAGTGATTTGTCTGCGCATGAGGGTCATTATTTGTTTGTAGATTGTGTTGCATTTGTTTTCAGAATTTTGGCACAACTGTTTCGCTGTTTTTCCCATTAAAAAATCTACAAATGCCCTCCTCACAATTTGCAAACAAACACAGTCTAACTTGTATTTTCAAACCACTGTAAAAAGACATTCTTACACATTCTGTGCAAAGCTCAGCATGCAAGTGTTGAATACGCGTTTGCAGATCACAGG
This sequence comes from Rutilus rutilus, assembly GCF_951802725.1. Classification (NCBI taxonomy): domain Eukaryota; kingdom Metazoa; phylum Chordata; class Actinopteri; order Cypriniformes; family Leuciscidae; genus Rutilus; species Rutilus rutilus. The sequence continues at coordinate 26,334,160 of NC_140216.1, read as the reverse complement.
GCATTCACAGATCCCTCTACACGCGTTTGCAGATCACAGGGCATTCACAGATCCCTCTGCATACGTCTACAGATCTTTTTGGCACTATCTTTCCGCAGAGAGTGTGACTACGATCCACACGTGTAGTCAGCCAATCAGGGGTATTGCTTCAATGTGATGTCACGCCCCCTCAATAAGCCCTTTTCAAAATAAGAGCTGACACTTCTTGGATAGGTGGGCTGTGCTCACTGCCATTTACCGTTGCCGGTGTTGTACCGAAATCCGACTCCCCGGACAAATCGCACTCTCTTTCGCATGCACGCGCAAGCGAGTTTAAATGCACTTCCTTTGCTATATTCATTTATCGATCGATTTTTCACACAGCAAGCACCCAGATCCTGCATGGAAGCTTAGTCTACACTTAAATAAATTAACAGAAAGTGAACTAGTGTGGATAAAAGATGCAAAAATAGATAGCTATCAAAACAAAACTGTTAATTTCACTTAATTTAACTGAACTTATCGTTTGTGTGTTAAACACGATGTGGTTCATAGGAAAATACTGTATTACTCTCCCCATTGCACATGAATGTCATTAAAAATAATAATATTTAACCTTTTTTCACGAAGATAGGCTTTAAGAGTTCATCAAAAACATATGTATGAGGCAAATACCTGTCTTTTCGTTTCTTTTTTTTTTTTTTTTTTTTGCTTAATTGCGTCTTAAACATAGAAATAAAACAAATTATTGGTGATAATTGAAAAAAGAATGTAAGAAACCTTAGACATTTTTTTTTAATTAATAGTTATTTTCCAGCACATTAGGGCCCAGAAAAGCAGTATTTATTTAATTAATTCTTTCAATTTTACATCTTACATAGCCAGGGCCGTTATAGACATTAGGAGGCCTTAGGCAAAATTCATGTTGGAGGCCCCCACCCCCAATAAAAAAACACTTGAAACAAATATGATTCCTAACCTTTTTATTTATACAACATGTCATTTTTAAATTTAATATATTTTTACTTACACAGTAGGCTACATAAGTTTGGACACATTGCTATTTTTAATGTTTTGGGATTTATTTGATCAAAAATACAGAAAAATAATATAGCCTAGTGAGTGAAATATTATTAAAATTTAAAATAATGTTTTTCTATTTTACTATACTTTAAAATATATTTCTGTGATGCAAAGCTGAATTTAGTGTCACGTGATCTTTCAGAAAACTTTATAATATTCTGATTTATTATCAAATGTTTGATATGGTGCTTAATATTTATTTTATAACCTGAGATACTTTTTGTTCAGGATTTTTTCGATTATTAAAAAGTTGTTTTAGAAAAGTCTTCACTATCACTTTTTATATATTTAACACACCCTTGCTGAATATTCCTGTTTTGGGTTTTTTTTTTTTTTCTGTATTTTTGATCAAATAAATGCAGGCTTGTAGAGCATAATAAGTAGGCCTAACTTCTTTCAAAACCATTAAAAATAGTAATGGGTCAGACTTTTTACCGGTAGCCTACTGCAAGGGTGTAACTTTGGTTTGAGAAGTGGGGGGGACACAAAACGGGGGAACATTTTTTCTATTTGAATCCCATTTCCTGCATTTACATACATTTAGGGACTATGGTGATACAAAATAATTAATAATAATAATTTTGAAAATAATTAAGTTGATTATAATGATAAATTCTGCCAAAAAGAATAGTAGGCTACTAAACTATGTATAACAAAAAGATGTCTTACTTTTTTATTGTTCAATAGGGGCCGATTGCCAAGACGTGAGAGAATCATTTTATAAAGTCAAAAATGTTCACTATTAATGTTTTGTGTGTAAATAAAATTGAAATAAAGTGAGACTCAATTTCCACTGTAATGTAGAAACAACATAAAGACAGTATATTTTAAAGTATGTATCACTGATATTAATATAGCTACCGATGTCTCGATGAAAATTATTTTTTCCCCCAAATTTTAAATATTTATTAGGCTTCAAAAATATAACAACTTAATTTAAGTGAACTTTAAACAATCCTCACTTAAACCCATAATAAATGTCATATTTACCCAGGGCCGGATTAACATTTTCCTGTGCCCATCAAGACTCAAGGCCCCCATAGTTAGGGGGGTTCGGGGGCATGCTCCCCCGAGAAAATTTGGATTTCTTTGACCTACATATGTGTAATTTAGGACTTTTGAAGGCCAAAAAATTATAAGAAATAGGCTATTTAAAACCTTGTCATTAGATTATTTGTCAATACCTGCTCTCTCCTCATCTTCATATTTCTTATTCTCTCAGTATTCTTATCCTGGCCTATTTCTTCCCCTCCTAAAGCTGAACTTAGACTGATAGTCTTTTCATTTCCGTCTGTGTCAGTGACGAAAGTAAACATAGGCTCAACTGATATTTATACGTTTTATGAATCATTTTCTTAGACAAGTTAATTTACTCAAGGCTACCTGTAGCCTAAGTCAGTATTGCCATTAGGAACCTTCTGCAAGCTTTGGAATTTGAAAACATCTGTTTTTAAATGTTAAAAGTCATTTTAAATAATAGAAATTATAGGCTACGTTTAACGCAGTTGGTGGAATTGGCAGACATTCCCTTAAGCATTGTGTGCTGTGGAAACGCGTCAAAGCATTATCAATTATGCAGCATTAATGCACGAATGATTTTGAATGAATATTTTCATCATGTCGATATACAATGGTCACATAATGTTAAAACTAATCTTGCTATTGATATCTTTGTTAGACTACCGACCCTGTAGAACAAATGTCCTGCTAATATCGAACCCAAAACGAACTTTACCGCGCTCAACCAGCGGGAGTGCATTTCACGAATTACGCCCCTGCGTGAACCCGCGTAGATGCACCTTATGCAGTAATTCGATTCTGGCGCGCTGTCTGTGCGTCGTGTGCGTGTGTCAGGAGCGCTCCCTGCTCATTAGAACTTTCATTGAGCTATTTTTAGAGTGTGGACGCGACGTTCCTGGACGCGGCAGCTCGCATCGGCACAGGCTTTCTTTGTCCTGCTCCTCCGTGGCGATGACGGTGTGCGAAAAAAAAAAAAAAATCATCATAACGAATTGGAAAGTGGGGGGGACACAAACGGGATTTTGAAAAGTGGGGGGGACATGTCCCCCCTGTCCCCATAGGAAATTACGCCCGTGGCCTACTGTATAGGCTACATATTAATCAAACTTTATCTAAGGTAATCTCTTTTTTGTTTATTGAAGATGTTATTGTTGTTGTTGTTGTTATTATTTTGCTGTTTTATTCAATTTATTCACAGTTCCAGAATACCACTTCAGTAGAAGAACATAAGTGCTTTTATCATTTCTTCAGCTGCGGTATGGGCAGGATTTTTCCCTCCCATTTAATCAATATTGACTGCAGATATTGTCATATTATTAATATCAGTAATATTATAGGCTACTATTATGTATTGCATTGTTACCTTAAATATGCTATAGGCTACACACATCAAGTGGAAGAGAAAGACACGATCGCTACTGAGCATAAAAAAAGAGCTTTTTTACTAGTCAGCTCCTGACGCGATGTTATTCATTGTAAGCGCAAATTCAAAGCGTCGCGTCTGGGCACTAAAGCCTGGTTTAATGACGCTCGCGCTCTTTTAAACTCGTAATAAAGCAGTGAATGATTTTTGCACTGGTGAAATCAGTTGAACTCATTTTGTGTGAATGTAAACTGTACATGTTACTATACATCCAAATAAAATGTAGGCTATTTAATAATTTTATGATTATATATTTTTTTATATCCGATATATTGTTTTATTTTAAAATATTTTAATAATAATTCATATAATAATTTAATAATCATTAAAATATATGTATATATTTTTACTTAGGAAGTAGTTTTATGATATATTATTAATATGATTATATTAATATAATAAACATAACAATTTAATAATAATGAAAAAATATTTCAATTTTACATAGCTTATGAATATACAATTAAAATAGCTGGAGCAATTGCTTTGCTGTCAGGTGTTCTTTTTTTTAACCAAAAAATAAATAAAAATAATTCTTCGTAAATCCCAGGATCCATTGGAAAAACAACGTGATAATTAAGTGTGCAAACAAGGTACCGTTAGCTATGCCTGGAATGAATTAGCGCGCGCGATTTTCACAAGTGCACATCCGCCCGATGAATTCGACATTATGCTACTATATATGTATATTTTTAATTATTCGTAAATTAATATATAAGAGTATATTATATTAATTATTATTAAAATATATTTTCAAAATAAATAAAATAAAAAATATCTATCATAATACTAATATAATAAAAATAATATTTATCATAAAACCAATTTCCAAGTAAACCATATTTTTTAATTATTATTAAATTATTATGTTTATTATATTAATATAATAATATTAATAATATATCATAAAACTACTTTCTAAGTAAAACTATATACATATATTTTAATAATTATTAAATTATTATATGAATTATTATTAAAATATTTTAAAATAAAACAATATATCGGATATTAAAAAATATATAATCATAAAATTATTAAATAGCCTACATTTTATTTGGATGTATAGTAACATGTACAGTTTACATTCACACAAAATGAGTTCAACTGATTTCACCAGTGCAAAAATCATTCACTGCTTTATTACGAGTTTAAAAGAGCGCGAGCGTCATTAGTGCCCAGACGCGACGCTTTGAATTTGCGCTTATGAATAACATCGCGTCAGGAGCTGACTAGTAAAAAAGCTCTTTTTTTATGCTCAGTAGCGATCGTCTTCAATAAACAAAAAAGAGATTACCTTAGATAAAGTTTGATTAATATGTAGCCTATACAGTAGGCTACCGGTAAAAAGTCTGACCCATTACTATTTTTAATGGTTTTGAAAGAAGTTAGGCCTACTTATTATGCTCTACAAGCCTGCATTTATTTGATCAAAAATACAGAAAAAAAAAAAAACCCAAAACAGGAATATTCAGCAAGGGTGTGTTAAATATATAAAAAGTGATAGTGAAGACTTTTCTAAAACAACTTTTTAATAATCGAAAAAATCCTGAACAAAAAGTATCTCAGGTTATAAAATAAATATTAAGCACCATATCAAACATTTGATAATAAATCAGAATATTATAAAGTTTTCTGAAAGATCACGTGACACTAAATTCAGCTTTGCATCACAGAAATATATTTTAAAGTATAGTAAAATAGAAAAACATTATTTTAAATTTTAATAATATTTCACTCACTAGGCTATATTATTTTTCTGTATTTTTGATCAAATAAATCCCAAAACATTAAAAATAGCAATGTGTCCAAACTTATGTAGCCTACTGTGTAAGTAAAAATATATTAAATTTAAAAATGACATGTTGTATAAATAAAAAGGTTAGGAATCATATTTGTTTCAAGTGTTTTTTTATTGGGGGTGGGGGCCTCCAACATGAATTTTGCCTAAGGCCTCCTAATGTCTATAACGGCCCTGGCTATGTAAGATGTAAAATTGAAAGAATTAATTAAATAAATACTGCTTTTCTGGGCCCTAATGTGCTGGAAAATAACTATTAATTAAAAAAAAATGTCTAAGGTTTCTTACATTCTTTTTTCAATTATCACCAATAATTTGTTTTATTTCTATGTTTAAGACGCAATTAAGCAAAAAAAAAAAAAAAAAAAAGAAACGAAAAGACAGGTATTTGCCTCATACATATGTTTTTGATGAACTCTTAAAGCCTATCTTCGTGAAAAAAGGTTAAATATTATTATTTTTAATGACATTCATGTGCAATGGGGAGAGTAATACAGTATTTTCCTATGAACCACATCGTGTTTAACACACAAACGATAAGTTCAGTTAAATTAAGTGAAATTAACAGTTTTGTTTTGATAGCTATCTATTTTTGCATCTTTTATCCACACTAGTTCACTTTCTGTTAATTTATTTAAGTGTAGACTAAGCTTCCATGCAGGATCTGGGTGCTTGCTGTGTGAAAAATCGATCGATAAATGAATATAGCAAAGGAAGTGCATTTAAACTCGCTTGCGCGTGCATGCGAAAGAGAGTGCGATTTGTCCGGGGAGTCGGATTTCGGTACAACACCGGCAACGGTAAATGGCAGTGAGCACAGCCCACCTATCCAAGAAGTGTCAGCTCTTATTTTGAAAAGGGCTTATTGAGGGGGCGTGACATCACATTGAAGCAATACCCCTGATTGGCTGACTACACGTGTGGATCGTAGTCACACTCTCTGCGGAAAGATAGTGCCAAAAAGATCTGTAGACGTATGCAGAGGGATCTGTGAATGCCCTGTGATCTGCAAACGCGTGTAGAGGGATCTGTGAATGCCCTGTGATCTGCAAACGCGTATTCAACACTTGCATGCTGAGCTTTGCACAGAATGTGTAAGAATGTCTTTTTACAGTGGTTTGAAAATACAAGTTAGACTGTGTTTGTTTGCAAATTGTGAGGAGGGCATTTGTAGATTTTTTAATGGGAAAAACAGCGAAACAGTTGTGCCAAAATTCTGAAAACAAATGCAACACAATCTACAAACAAATAATGACCCTCATGCGCAGACAAATCACTTTGCATTCATTTAAATTCTGGTTGTCAAGTATAAGTCACTGATTTCTATTAGTGAATCATGAAGAGTCTGTTTGTGGATTTTAAATCTATTTGTAGATCGCATTTTACATTTGCGGATCATGAGGAGTTTGTTTGCAGATTTGGAATCTGTTTACAGATTGTGTTTTACATTTGCAGATTATGAGGAGTTTGTTTGCAGATTTAAAATTTATTTGTAGATCTTGTTTGTGTTTACAAATTGTAATATGCATTTTTGACTCAGAGTCTCTTAATTTTCAATGATTATGGCATTATTTTGTCACAACAGCGAAACAATAGTGTCAGAATTCTGAAAACAAATGTGACACAATCTACAAACAGAACATGATCTTCACCTGCAAACAAGTCACTTTACATTCATCCAAATTCTGGTTTTCAAGTACAAGTCACTGATTTCTATTTGTGAATCAGGATGTGTTTATTTGTGGATTTTTAATCTTTTTGTAGATCATGCTTTATATTTGTGGATCACAAAGAGTTTGTTTGAGGACTTTGTATCTATTTGTAGATCTTGTTTTACATTTGAGGATCATGAGGACTTTGTTTGCGGATTTTTAATCTATTTGTAGATTGTGCTTTGTATTTACAAGTTGTAATATCTATTTGTGACTTTTAGTCTGTCCATTTTCAATGGTTTTGGCATCAATTTACCCCCATACTAATCCTCACTCACACAGAGAGTCATGCATGTGTGCACACATCATGCACGCTGGCACATTTGCATGGACACAGCACACATGCTTGGTCACTCATACACACTCCTCACCTTATTCTGCTTTTCTCTTGTCTTGATGTCACACTCATGGTGGACTTAAAATATCAATTATTTTAACGCAATATTTTTACTCTAATAGCTTATCTTTCCCCACACATATGAACTCATGCACAACGAAAAAAACATGCAAGAATTAAATCTCCCTCCCAGTACGAATAGTGCCACTTGGCTAGACATGTCAAAACACTTATTTATGAATGGCACATTACAGCCTTAGTTTAATAGGCTAGGCTACTTATATATATATATATATATATATATATATATATATATATATATATATATATATATATATATATATATATATATATATATATATATATATATATATCAGCCTCTGCTGAACCACGGATTGATTGCAAAGTTAAACCATCACAGTAGAAACAGTTTTACTGCTGCTGTTAAAGTAATAACGTTAACTTTACATCGCGATGCTGAGCTACAGTGAAATGATAGAAACGACAGATGCATTATCTGTGTTAGTCAATTCGCCTCATTCGTGCGTCCAATGAGGCTAATTCGCGTCTACCGCGCCGCGCTAAACGCCTCATTCGCGCCGCAGTCCTCTAGACGCGCGTAAACGCGTCTTTACATTGACTTAACATTGAAATATATTTGAAATATACATTGAAATCCATTCCATTCTGAATAAACAAACAATGCAGTTTAGCCTACATGATTTGTCCTTGTTGCATTTTTCACTAAGATAATGATTAATAAATGCTTACTGATTAATAAATGCACAATGTTGCAGATATGTTTTACTATGCACAAACAAATGCCTTTCAACTTATGTGTGCAAAATTCAGAAGTAAATGAATGTGCAGCAATTTGTACAAATAAAAAGTCTGTAGGCCTACTATATGTGTTGTAGCCATTACATAAGAGCATTTATTTTCATATTTGTTAAAATAGTATAATGTTATTTTTTTTCCATCTATGTTGATTATGAAAAGTGAACAGCACGAGTAAGATAGGATGCGCAATATATCGAGAGATATGGAGCGGGTCAGACATGATTTTGACCACTTCATTAAGTTGTGTTTTGTAGAAAGCATTTCTTTAAAGTGAATTTCGTTTTGTATAAATTGTATCTTAATTTTAATCAATTTTACATCAACTAATTGCCTGTATTTAATAAATAAGAAGCAAATATAGCAGACAATATAATCATAGAGGCGCCTGCACGCCGCAATCACTTGCATTGCATTGCATGTGAACTGGAGCGCACCTCATCATAAATTAACCGAAACTCAGTGTGTGCCTCACAGACATGAGAAATATAAAGAAAGCTTGAAATGTCTTTAAACGAAACAATTCAAAACGAAAAGAAATAGGCAACTCTCTGATTATGTAATCCATGATGTGCATTTCTCTCTGCGCGTTCACGGAGATGGCGATCGTCAGCTTAACCTTTGCAGTTGCAGCCGACACTGTTTATTAATAAAAATCAATGCATGCCTGTCACCTGATTTACAAATGCACATCTTGCTTGTTGCACACACACATTATGTACATATTACGAAATAACGAGATATTATGTTGAAATAACATTATTAATAATAGCCTAATAAATCTTTAAGAATATTTGATTGAATGCTGAATGTTGTGCTTGTTCAATTTAATAAAATTAATACTTTAATTATGATAATTAACCGGGGATAAAAATAATTAAGCAGAGGCAGGGATACCAGAAAGGGGGAAATCCCACGCATCCCCCCGGCAAATCGCACCATTTATTTTTTATTTATAAAGGCTGAGAGTTTCTCATTGCACTGTCATGCACATGATGTACATTTTACAGACTGTATTTTTACATCAATAAACTTGAATCTTGTCTGACTTGTATTAATGAACCTTGATGAATGAAAAGATGCAAGTAAACTAAAGTTTATCATTGCATGTTGATTTGTTGGATTATTTGTGAAAAAAGGTTTTTTTTTTTTTTTTATTTTTTGTTTTTTTTAAGCACTAGCAACCAACAAACTCAATTTACCTCAGACAATCCATCCACTGCAAATAGTTCAAATGTTCAGAAGGTCTTCCAGGTTTGTGGAATTGCACACACAGACCAGCCAGTCATGTGCCTATTGCTGAAAACAGAGACCTGCAACAGCATTTGCTCATTGGATTTATAGAAATCATTTCACTTTTAAGAAGTGTTTTCCCAACATTGCAACATTGTATATCTATTCAGCTCCTGAAAAACACAATTATTATTTGAATTATCACTCAGTAAGTCATTTGCCTTTCAAACACATTAAAACTGGTATTAACCCCATGGATGTACTTTTGGGGGCTTCAAAATCTATGGTATACCATTAAAAAGCTTGAAAGAGCCAGGATATTTTTTAATATAACTCCGATTGTGTTTGGCTGTAAGAGGAAAGTCATATACACCTAGGATGGCTAGAGGGTGAGTAAATTATGGAATAATAACCCTTTAAGTTTTTATCAACTAACAGGTTACAAAAGAGCTACAGTGAGGAAAATAAGTATTTGAACACCCTGCTATTTTGCAAGTTCTCCCACTTGGAAATCATGGAGGGGTCTGAAATTGTCATCGTAGGTGCATGTCCACTGTGAGAGACATAATCTAAAAAAAAAAAATCCAGAAATCACAATATATGATTTTTTAACTATTTATTTGTATGATACAGCTGCAAATAAGTATTTGAACACCTGTCTATCAGCTAGAATTCTGACCCTCAAAGACCTGTTAGGGGCCGCTCACATATCGCGTCTTTTGCGCGCGCAAGTTCGTTATTTCAAATGTAGCCGCGCGGTATGCGCGCTCATAATGGAAGCGACGCGGTCGCGGTGCGACGCGCTCGTTTTTTCCAAGCGCGTCCGCGCCGCATCGAGATAAAAACATCTCAACTTTTCAGAATGCCGCAAGCGCACCGCAGGTCACGTGACAAGAACCAAGCTTAGCAACGACAGACGCCTCCGGAGCGCAACCACCCGAGCGCTTTGGAAAATAGGAGAACGCGGCGCGCCTAGCGTTTTCGACGCGTTTTTATGCGCGATATGTGAGCGGCCCCTTAGTCTGCCTTTAAAATGTCCACCTCCACTCCATTTATTATCCTAAATTAGATGCACCTGTTTGAGGTCGTTAGCTGCATAAAGACACCTGTCCACCACATACAATCAGTAAGAATCCAACTACTAACATGGCCAAGACCAAAGAGCTGTCCAAAGACACTAGAGACAAAATTGTACACCTCCACAAGGCTGGAAAGGGCTACGGGGAAATTGCCAAGCAGCTTGGTGAAAAAAGGTCCACTGTTGGAGCAATCATTAGAAAATGGAAGAAGCTAAACATGACTGTCAATCTCCCTCGGACTGGGGCTCCATGCAAGATCTCACCTCGTGGGGTCTCAATGATCCTAAGAAAGGTGAGAAATCAGCCCAGAATTACACAGGAGGAGCTGATCAATGACCTGAAAAGAGCTGGGACCACCGTTTCCAAGGTTACTGTTGGTAATACACTAAGACGTCATGGTTTGAAATCATGCATGGCACGGAAGGTTCCCCTGCTTAAACCAGCACATGTCAAGGCCCGTCTTAAGTTTGCCAATGACCATTTGGATGATCCAGAGGAGTCATGGGAGAAAGTCATGTGGTCAGATGAGACCAAAATAGAACTTTTTGGTCATAATTCCACTAAACGTGTTTGGAGGAAGAAGAATGATGAGTACCATCCCAAGAACACCATCCCTACTGTGAAGCATGGGGGTGGTAGCATCATGCTTTGGGGGTGTTTTTCTGCACATGGGACAGGGCGACTGCACTGTATTAAGGAGAGGATGACCGGGGCCATGTATTGAGATTTTGGGGAACAACCTCCTTCCCTCAGTTAGAGCATTGAAGATGGGTCGAGGCTGGGTCTTCCAACATGACAATGACCCGAAGCACACAGCCAGGATAACCAAGGAGTGGCTCTGTAAGAAGCATATCAAGGTTCTGGCGTGGCCTAGCCAGTCTCCAGACCTAAACCCAATAGAGAATCTTTGGAGGGAGCTCAAACTCCGTGTTTCTCAGCGACAGCCCAGAAACCTGACTGATCTAGAGAAGATCTGTGTGGAGGAGTGGGCCAAAATCCCTCCTGCAGTGTGTGCAAACCTGGTGAAAAACTACAGGAAACGTTTGACCTCTGTAATTGCAAACAAAGGCTACTGTGCCAAATATTAACATTGACATATCATACAAATAAATAGTTAAAAAATCATACATTGTGATTTCTGGATTTTTTTTTTTTAGATTATGTCTCTCACAGTGGACATGCACCTACGATGACAATTTCAGACCCCTCCATGATTTCTAAGTGGGAGAACTTGCAAAATAGCAGGGTGTTCAAATACTTATTTGTATGTTTTGTACAAATACTTAAATACTTATATTGTATGTGGGTGCTCAGTTTTTACTGTCATTTAATATACTAGGCAAAAAACTTGTGTTATAAAAGACGAAGTGTTATGCACAGGCTGTATTGGCGACAAATACTAAGACACTCTTCTCCAAACCTCAAATACATAAAACATTAGTCTTTACACACATTGTGTTATGAAGAAAAAAAAAAAAAAGTAGCCTATTCAAATAACAATTTTTATTGTTTAGGGATGTGCCATATTCAGTTTCAATAGCTTGGTAACCATGGGAGCCAGGTCTTTTAGCGTTGTGGCTCCCATGTTGTGGAATGCTCTTCTTTAAGACATCCGTCAAGCATGCACACTTCTCTCCTTCAAAAACCTCTTAATTTTTTTTTTTTTTTCTCTGAATATTACTCTTCAGCTCACAGTCTGTAAATTCTACCTTGTTATTGATATGTTATTTGCTTGAATCCCTCTTTGTTTGTATCTTTAACCTAACTTTGCAAGTGATCTCTGTATATTACTTTCTTCCCTTGGTATGTGTATTGTGCTTTGATGTTGATGTTTATTTTGTTCTATTCCTTAACCCAGTGGTTCTCAAACTTTGTAGAGTGGTGTATCCCCTGAGGCTTTTAACATCCTTCTGCATACCCCCTCTCTGCAGTCACACCTTTTTCAGTAAGAGACAATATTTGCCCCCTTAAATCGTTTTTTCCAGTGCATTTTTTACCTTTACAAATACCTTTATAAAATAAATAATGCTTTAAAATTAAAACCGCCAGTAGGTGGTACTTTAAAGTTTAATTTTCTGTATACTGGTTGGGGGTTTAAATTAATAAATGTTCTTTCTCTTTTGAAATTGTGTTTTCCTCCTCTTTACTTTTTTTGCACTTCATTGCAATAGCTTTATTGTTATGGTATGCACACAGTAGTACATATAAAAAAATGGGGTTAACAGCTGTAAAAAGATGCCTAAAACAGTAAGTTATAAATGAATAATTAGTAGAATAACAATAAACAATATAAATAAATATAAATTAAACAATATACACAGTATAAACAGTAGTGCAGCCACAATATAGTGTTGTAAACTGAGGTAGTGTAAGAGTACTTCAAAACAGCATCAGTATTGCACTCATTTGCTTAATGACCAGTGTTCACAGTAAAACAGTATATCTGTAATGTAGACTCCCAGGAAACGGATGCTGGGAACCCAACCCTCTCCACCCTCTCTCCATTGATGAAGACTAGTGATGGGTCAGTCATGACGATCACAATCTTTAATATGACTCGGGACTACCAAGTTGTCTCAGAGAGTGATTCGTTAATTTTGTGTTGACCACGTGAATTGTGGTGAAGTGTGTGTTTATGTAGTGGTAGTGATGGGGGTGATGATGAGGTGCAGGTGTGTGTGATTAGAAATGATGTGCAAGTGGGAACAGAGGAGAGTGATGGGAAATGTAGTGCAGGATCCTGGCAGACCTGTAACAATTAAGGAAATGTCACTAAATATTCTTCTTTTTCTTCTTTGCTGCTATTTTAAAGTTAGACTGTAATAAATATTCACACATACAACTTTTAAATCTCACTCTACAATAGTCCCTTACACAAAGCACCACATCCTGAAGATTTGGATTACAGCACAGGTGGTATGGTGTATTTTATGACAGGATATATGCCCCATGATAAACAAAACTAATGAAATATTGCATGATGGTTAAATTATCACAGAAATTTTAATCAATTCACAAGGGAGCACAGAGTGCGCTATTCAATACTCCAGTTACCTAAAGAAAAAGATTGTATTTCTATTCCAGATCTGAAAAATGATTTCTGTGCAGCAGAATTACGTCCCATCTTATATTTGTGCACTTCTAGTTACATAGCCAAGTGGAAAGACATAGAAACAAATATACAAGATCTCCAAGTTCAGTCACTTGTAGGGGAGAGTAAACTTCATGGATTTAGTAAAGACAAACTGGATCCAATAATGACATTCTCATTGAAGGTTTGGCTGTTTTGGCTCTATTGTTAAACATTTCAAATTGGAGAAAGAAATTGGAATACTTAGGGATGATCCAATATTTCAACAGTGGAATGATAGGGGAATAACAGCATTGCTGTGTAATTGAAGAGGGTGAAATTAGAAGCTTCCAGGACTTAAAGGATAACTTCGGACTAAGAAATCAGGATTTATTTAGATATTTCCAGTTAAGGGATTACTGCAACAAAACGTTTAGCTGGAAGTGCCTGATCCACTTCTTTATAACACCTAAGATCAGAAACAAACACGTTTCCAGGCAGCAGGCTTGCTGGAGACAGTGTGGACAGTTAGAAGTGGGTCACACATATTTTTTGGAGTTGTGAGAAAATTCAGTCTTTTTGGGATGATGTAGAAGTGTTTGATTATAAAATACCCAGAACCTCTTTGTTTTTACTTATGGGAAATATTAAAGGCATAGTTCCTAAAAGTGATATTTATGGAATATTCTTCTTGTGGCTTGCAAAAAAACTATAACTAGGAACTGGCTTAAAGATACTACTTTGAAGTGTAAACAATGGTTTGGAATTATTGAAGAAATCCTGGTTATGGAAGAACTTACGATGGCACATTTGCTTCAACTGTTTCAGTGCTCCACGAAAGCCTCGATCTGCCCACCACTACCCACAACTCTATCCCTCCACCACATTAGACATCCAGAGAGGAGGAGCTGGATGTCATTGACTCTGGAGTCAATTGACGTCCAGCTCCACCTCTCTGGACCTCTAATGGGGTGGAGGGTTAGTCCAGTGAGGGGGAGCTAGACATAAGCTCTACCCATTTGCTTTGAGGAAAGTGAGTTAAAAAAGTGTACTCTTTTGGTTGAAAAACAATAAATCCTCAGGATATGATAGGCTTACAGCTGAGCTGTACAAATTATTTGCTATTGATATAGAAGCTTTACATTTTACTTTAACACAGGGTATCATCACACTAATTCCTAAACCAAAGAAAGATCTTACCAATTTGGACAATTGGCAACCCATCACACTCCTTAACAATGATGATAAAATTTTTGCCATAATATTTGCTAAAAGACTTTTTGGATAGTGTTATAGATGAGACTCAGATTTACGAGGGACCGACACATAATGAATAACATTAGATTAGTTTTAGATTTATTTGACTATAGGGATTTGGTGGAACATAATAATTGATAAAATAATAATTGTATAAAGCTTTTGATTGAGTAGAACATCAATGTATTTTTAAATCAGTTAAAAAATGTGGTTTCGGTGAAATTTTTTTGTAAGGCGAGAAGGACTCTTTATAACAACTGTAACACTACAATCAAATTAAAATATAGCCTATACTTTTCCTAGGTTTTATTTGTCACGTGGTAGACAAGGGTGTCCAATAATGTCCCCTTATTTGTTTTTACTAGTTTTTCAGTAGTAGTAGTAGTAGTAGTGGTAGTAGTAGTATTTGAGTTTATTGCCATATCGGCATCACCAGCTATTACATGGCATACATATTAAACATTTAACAACATAATATCATAAGTATAACATAATGAAAACAAACTTAGACATAAAAAATAAAAAAAGTAAATAATAAAAACATGTACAAAATGCGTACAGTTCTATAAAATATTATTTACTGGATCTTAAAAGTTTGTCCTGATAAAAAGCGCTGTCTCATAATATTAAAGATTAAAGGGCATTAAAGGGCATTAAAGGGCAGTGCAAACGAATATGTTTTACAGACAAGTTGGTACTACAGTATTGCCATTTTGGTGCTTCTTCACCCTTCAATAAATGCCCATGAGTCAGTCTACTAGTTTCTCAGATATTTGCATCTTATATTTCTAAAAGTAGTCTTCGTGGTATCACTGTTGCTGACAAACAGATACTAATCAGTCAGTTGGCTGATGATACCACACTTTTACGATGCTAACCAAGTTCCGTGAGCAATAGACTGAAGTCTCAAAGCCTTCAGCCATGCTTATTCTTGGACCTATCGAATGTGAATTGATGTCCATCAAAGAGTGTAATTTATCAGAAATTTGTATATTCAAATTAGAGATGAGGTATTATATTTAGGTATTATTATATTTATATAATTTGTATTATTATTATTATTATTATTATTATTAAAAATGCTCCTTAAATTGTAATCCACTAATTGAGAGTGCACAGAAAAAAGCAAAACGTTATATATGGCTCCAGCGAGATCTGTCTTAAAGGCTAGCCAAAGCTGAGGGCTTGTCAAGGTTAACATACGCTTTTCTTTCTTTAAATATCGACTACACCATTCTTAAAAAAAAAAAAAAATACAATGCTTCTCAAATTTGTTATAAAACTAATTTTGTCAGAAAATCTGTACTTATGAACACCATTGAGAAGGAAACTTTCTTGATTTTACCACTTTAAACAATACTTTTAAAATAAATTGGATAAAAATGTATTAATAAGCCTCCATTTATCTGGAATCTGATGCCTATAATGTTCTTGTTTTACAAACTACACTTTAAAATCTAATTAGTTAGACTTACTTAAAAAACGCATGCAAACTGATTGCCTTAAAAAAAATAAAAAATAAAGTGAAATAGGAATAGTATATGTTGTACCAACCAATGCTTAGTTAGTATAATTCACTTGCAAGAGAGCTCTAGTAACTAAAAAATAACTGTAGAGAGTACTTGATAATTTACTTTAAATAAAATTGAATTGTTACTATTGTTGTGGTTTGCATGCTGAATGTTGAAGTCTGTGTGTGACTCGAGCATATAGTCAATTGCAAGATATTGTCACACATATAGAGGGATTATATCAACCCAATTTAAACCCAATAAGGTTTTTATGACATACGTGTTAGCAACAAAATGTTAAATAGTTATGTTATATATCATTCACACACACACACACACACACACACACACACACACACACACACACACACACACACACACACACACACACACACACAGTTCATAAGTCTAGAGCTGTCAGTCAGTGACATAATGTTCTGTGCTGACTTCCTGACTCTCTCCATAGCCTTTTTTATCAGCCACAGTGCAGCTTTTAAACCACACCAGGATGCCGTAGTTGATGATACTCTCAACAGAACACTTGTAAAAAGACAGCAACAGTTCCTGGGACAGATTTACTCTCCTCAGTGTCCTCAAAAAGCACAGTCACTGCTGTGCTTTTTTTCAAAAGGGCATTGGTATTAACAGACCATGTGAGGTCCTGACAGATGTATGTTCCCAGGAATTTAAAATCACTGACCCTCTCCACAATGTCCCCTTTGATGTAAAGAGGGGCAGGTTCCCCCCTCTTCCTCCTAAAATCAACTCCTTTGTTTTTGAGGAGTTGAGTGCCAGATTGCCGTCAGAGCACCAGGCAGTGAGTTTTTGGACTTCATCTCTGTAGGCAGATTTGTCATTATTATAAATAAATCCCACTACAGTAGTGTCGTCTGCAGACATAGATTGGTGTACAGTCATGGGTGTATAGCAGAGGACTCAGTACACAGTCCTGGGGGACCCCAGTGCTGAGGGCCAGAACTGAGGAATGATAGGACCCCAGCCTGACTGACTGTGGACAGTTTGCTAAAGGCACACTATGCAGTTTCCGTTTTTCTCAAACAGCGACCCATAGAGTCGTTGTGGAGTACTTGTATTTAAAGGGATACTTCACCTCTGGGAAGATGAATGTGTATTTAAAATAGGTCATTTAAGTAGAAGAAATGTGAAGAAATTTTTGAATTTGGAGCTTTCTAGACTGAGAAAAGCCAGAAAATGTATTTTTGGCTTATGTGGATGAAAGACAACAACTCCCAGAATGCACTTGCTTCGCTGCCTTAGGAGGCCACGCCTACCGGTAAGAGTGCGCAGTTGTTGAAAACAACAAAGCTAGCCTACGTGATGAGTTTGCGAGGGATAGAGATCGTCCAAAATGTCCGGGATTCGGCTTTTGCGTTCTACAGTCGCCATTCATCATGTTTACTGTAAAACGCACATCAACCGATCACTTGTTTAGCGTTCATGTAAACACTACATTCAAATTCACCAATCGGAATGAATTCAGTTAGATTGAAAGGTGTGCATGTAAACAAGGAATAGCGACCGCAGAAAGCAAAAGCTGAATCCCGGACATTTTGAACGATCAAGTCCGGGAAAAGGAGGATGGTTACTTACTCAGCTTTCTCCTACTATTCAGCTTTCTCCACAGAACAAGAGCTTGCTAGCTTAGCTTCCAAAGAAAGGCTGACTGTGTGTACATTCTGTGAGTGAGATCCCACCCTGTATGGGCGGGCTGAAAACATGCGGAACAACGCCATCTACTGCCTGTAGTCTTTAGCCTCTGTCCAGAAAATCCTCCGATGACGCAAAATGACGATTTTTGCGTCATCGGAGGATTTTTTCCAGACAAAAAATACATAAATCTCTTGTCTCAGGGTCATATGAGGGTGGAAAGCATGGTAATTCGAAAATACTACAGGTTTTCTACTAATACAAAGCTTAATGCTAAATCCTGAAGTAACCCTTTAACTTTACTGTCGTAAATACCACTCACGCAGAGCTGTCTCTGCACTCTTCCGACCGTGCTTTCTTCGTTTTCTTTGTCGACTCTGCCATGATTCACATCTGAAATGCGTGCTAGTGTCTTCCATAGAGGCTGCTCCATATGTTGTTGATGTGACGTTGTGCCGTAAAGCAAGTCATGATTCTTGCGAGATTTGTCGGGACGCCACCTCTCAAACTTGCATTGCTGGTTTTGCTGGTTTTGCTATCGGGATGATTCGCCCTACTATGAGTTCGTTTACCATCAAAATTATTTCAAAACTGTTATATTAAGGTACAAATCTCGCATAGTGTGCCTTTAAAAGTCCTTAATTCATCTGCAAGTCTGGTGGCCGACACCCAGACAGTGGAGTTTGGACACCATTCAGTCATTGTGGCTGATGCCACAAGGAGCCCTTATACTTTTTAAAGTTTTTTTCCCCATCTCTTTGTCACTCAGTTGATATGTGTAAGACATTTGTAGGTAAACAGTGCCTTTCTTCATCTATCTAAAAAGAGTCTGTTTCTTTGCCATATTGTCATGAAACTGGAGAGGAGACATGGAGGAAAACGTATGCTTTATTGACAGGTTGATGACGATCTGGAAGATCTTCCGACAGGTGAGTGGTTAGTATAAGCAGTTCAGATAAAAGTCACACTTAACTGACAATCTTTTATACCTTGCAAGGTTGATGGCAAGAATGATGAAGATAAGAGGTCCAAGGAAACAAGTATCTGGAGGAGGGCGAAGAAGGTAGGCATCAGCAGGTGAGTGCATAGGTAACCTCTGTGTAGAAACTGACAAAACCAGACAATGAGTGCAGTGAACTGGGTGCTTATATGTGGCGCTTGACTATGATGTGACAAGTGTGGAGAGTTAATACTCGGGTGATTGGGAACGAGTGTGTGGAGCTGAAAGACCTAGTGCTTGTGGATGTGTTGGTTGAATCTGTGACACATATGTAATTTCTTACTGGAAAGGGCTTGTAAGTGACATTCCTTGGAAGAAAGTTTGGGCATTACCTCACAAATATCTGATATGAGAGAAATTACATTTAAGCTAATTTGTTGGTTTTACCCAGATGCTCTCTCAAAAGACTGAAGAATTATATTAACACCCTCTGTTCTTTCTGTTTAGAGAAACCTGAAACGCTATATTTATTTTGGAATTGTTCTCAAATTTGTGATTTTATCAAATGTTATGTGAATCCTAATTTTGAATTTACATATATAAATGTAATGTTTGTTTTTTATGAATGTGAAAAGAATAAATATATAATATAAACCTGATTTTTCTGTTATCCATATATCACATTCACAAATGTAAATGTTCTAAATGAAACCCTTTTTTTTTTCTTTTTTTTTTTTATTTAAACTTGAGATGAAAATGTATTTTGAATCTATTGAGTTCTCTAAAAAACTTGCTATTACAACAGTGACGTTTTTAAGGACTTGGCACTTAGGCTAATCTGGACTGAAAGACTGAAGGACCCTGGAGTATTGTTGTATTGTTATGGTATGACAATGATGACAATTGTTGTTACTGTTCTTTCAAGCATTTAATAATAATAATAATAAAAAGAAAAGAACAAAAGAAGAAAGAAAGAAACACGTGCGCGCAGTACTGTAATTCGCCGCTAGAGGGAATCGGGCAGGAAGTGAGAGGTGACTCCGAAGATCAAAACATCCGGTATAAGGATGTTAGAATATTAGGAGGTTTTTCTCGCGTGTGCTGAAAAAGTTCAGCAGCAGATGACATTCTGACCGCACACAGACATTTGAGGGTGAGTGTCAGTTTTCGTTAGATCTTCATCATCTCTTACTGTCGATTAAACTAACATAAAAGTACCGAAAAGTACTATAGTATTACCATCATGTTTCTAAGACATGGTACTGTGGTAACGTTAGATTTTTTTTAAGTAACGTTACATTGGGACATCATGTAAATACCAATGTTGATATCATTGGTATTATCGTTTATCGTTCAAACCGTAAATCTACCTAATTATTGTTCATTTGTTTATGTTATAAATTTTAAAATAAAGCAGAAAACAACACACGATTTTTTGTAGGAGAAAATTATTTCGTAATAAAGATTGTTTCATCGAATCAGTCCAGGAAGTTTGTCTTATGTGTGCATGTTTTGTTTCAAACGGGTTACATTTCATTTTGTTAATATTCTAAAATAACCATTTGAATGATTATGTTCCTAAACTGGCAGTAATAGCCTATGACGTTTGCATGGGTTGTGCGTGTAAAGTGTGTTCTGTTTCAGTTGTCAGTGAAGTCATGATGGCGAATCCAGTTAGTGTTCAGACTCTGAGTAAGACATGGGAACTGAGTCTATATGAACTCCACCGAACGCCACAGGTACATACACAATGACTCACACAATTATAAGTTTATAATAGGAAAGATCCACCCAACTTTTTTTAGAGGTAACTTACATAGGCAAGTAACGTTATGGTTTTGCAATACTTATCAAAGAATAAAAGGGACATTAAAAATGGTCAGACAACCTCCATTGGACCATTTGAGATTAACCCATATGGATGTTGTTCAAAGCCCCATTCACAGTCGTTGCATGTCGCTAGTTGTTGTACTGTCACTAGGCATTCCTAGTTCTACCTGCAGTTTGCAACCTTAGCCATATTATTCGATGTGTCATTTGTTAATGATGCTTCAAATGTGTTTAGAGATGTGAAATTTACTTTCTATTTCTCTGACTCTTGACTACAGTCCATTTCCATTACAGTCTCCATTTCCATAAAGTTAAAAGTGCCGTCAGTTTCTACGTCAATAATAGCAGCAGCAAACAAAATAATGGTGATTAATAAATCAATTTCCCAATCATTCACACTGGCCCTTTCATCCTAGTGCCCCTATATATTCCTGAAACATAGAGATGAATCAGAATTTGATGCACACTTTTAATTTGAAGTTTTTATTGTTTATAGAAGTTATAGTAAGTTCCACTCATGTATGGATTGTTTCAGGAGGCGATCATGGACAGCACAGAGATTGCTGTGTCGCCCAGAAGCCTCCACAGTGAGCTTATGTGTCCCATCTGTCTGGACATGCTAAAAAACACCATGACCACCAAAGAGTGTCTGCATCGTTTCTGCTCCGAGTGCATCGTCACCGCACTTCGATCAGGGTAAGACTACATTTTCTGATCGAACGCTTTTTCTTTTACATTTAAGAATGATCAGATCATCTGCCATTTTTGGGTGCTTTCAATTAATCTGATATTTTTTGCTCAGTTTTGCCCTTTAATTATTTTCCGCTGCAGAAATAAAGAATGTCCGACCTGCAGGAAGAAGCTTGTGTCCAAGCGTTCTCTACGTGCTGACCCAAATTTTGATGCCCTGATCTCTAAGATGTACCCTAGCCGTGATGAGTATGAGGCCCATCAGGACAAAGTTCTGGAGCAGCTCAGTCGACTGCACAACAAAGAGGCACTCAACAGCAGCATCGAGCAGGGACTGCGCATGCAGGCCAGACACAGGTCACAGCACAGCTAGGAGTGCATATGCATGTCAACAAAGAAATAGTGCCTCAAAAATGACAATTCTCTCATTATTTATATACCTTCACGTTGAACACTGAATAAAAAATCTTGAGCAATTTTCATGCAGCACTTTCTATAGTGAAAGAAAAATGTGCACTGCTACAACAGGTTGAATGTTAATGGTAACATCAAACTTAATTGGTTCTGGCATCTAAAGACTTGGCATATAGTGCACAAGTTTTGTATACTACTAATGGTACTTTTGGTTGGTATCTCCCCATCTATAGTATATAGTATGTATATTAGGGTGGTCCTCATCAGGTTTGTGCAAAATGTTAGTGTTTTAACCTCTTAAACTGTTCCTTTTAACTTCAAAATTGGAAATATGCAAAAATGTTGACAAAAAAAATTATATTTAGAGGTAGCTCAATCATGTGGAAGATTGCCTATGTTAAGCTGTGCGGCGTTATTGTGATATGCAAGTAATATTAAAAGTTGCTGCAAATGAACTACATTTTATTGAAATCAGAGCAACACTGACATGACAACAATGACAACAATCTCAAAAAAAGCACAAAGTTTTCAACAATCCCTCATTTCTGATGCTCAGCAGCCAGTGTTGACTTTTTGCAGTCTGGATAGATCCGTCGTTGATCTTCCACCACATGAAGGAGAAACTGCAATTGTTCTTCAGAGTGTGTGAGATAGCCATTGTATTCTTGAATCAGAGCCACTCCTCTCTCGGCGTGATCATTGACTACTTTCATTGCATGTATAATTGCCTGTGCCTCCTGATAATCTGCTTGATTCGGCCAAAGTTCCGGGTCAATTTCAAGGAACGTAATGTAATTTTTTAAACCAAAAAATGTGCTCTAAACCCAAACAATAACCAAGGTGATCATCAATAGAAATATGTATTGATTCCACCAGGAAAGGTAAATCTGCTAAACCAGGTCATGGATGGATTAATTTGGATTTAGTTTCTACAATAAGTAAACTGAGATATGCATCTAAAAGTACAGTACTATGTACTATGGAATATGTGGAGATTTTTTTGGAATTTTACTAGCCAGGTACAATACCAATTCAAATGATTGTTTTTTTACGAAAATCATCAAAATCTCAGAAAGTTTAAAGCTATTGAGCTACCAGTAATTATTATGTTACTGCCATAAAAATTGGCATGCTGTATTTTCTTATATAAAGGAACAATTTGAAGGGTTAAGAGCATGACAATTGCGACTTTAAAAATAAGGACCACCCTAATGTATATAGACTGTTTATCCGTAAGTGTTCATATCATTTTATTTCATTTTACCTTAGATGCACTTATGTTTGCCAAGGGTTTTCATGACCATTTTCCACCTTCTCACGGAGACTTAGTTAAATAGGAGTACTGTACTTTTAAGATATTTTATTTATATATCTGAAATGAGTAACAAAGTTTGCATGTTGGATAAACAGAGTGCATTTCCTCCCTTTTTTTAGAGCTCAGCGTGTCCGTAAGCTGCATCCAGAGAGTGAAAACACTACCTTTAGCGGTGGTGAAGACAACGGTGACACTCGTTCACACGTCTCGCACGACTCCGCGCCTTCACACCATACCTCTGCCCCTGCAAGCTACGCTCCAGAGGCCGGACCGAGTTGCAGTAAAAAGCAGAAAATGTCTGATGATTCTGGACCTGAGGCTTTTGGAGAGAGTCGTACACCTCCTGGACAACTGCCAGGCCATGGGCTGAGCTCAGAAATTGAACTTATATTTTGCCCACATCCCCTGCTGGTCAACAACCAACAGTACAGCCAGACAAGGTATAAGGAAAATGAGTGACTGAGGGTATATGGGCAATTTTTTAGTGAGAGAACAATTGTACATGATAAATTGTAACAGCATAGTAATGTAGAAATATTACATTTGCCATAATTTCTATATTTTACCTACGTCACCTACTCACATACTCAGACTTCCACATTAAGGCCAGGAAGAGATCTTTCTTCCGGGACATGTTAGTAAATGTTTTAAGCTTCTCGTCGGGGTCCTAATCACCCTGTCTGGATTTATTTTGCGATAGCAACTGGCTGGATGTTAATTATTACACTTATTACATGGCTACTTGCCATATAAGTAAATAATTGGACAAAATATTGATTTGAGCAAAAATATTTGAAATATTTTATTTTTATATTTTATTTGCTCATTAAGCTCAACGTTTCTGCAAAGGAAAACTGTTCATAGTCAAGTCACCTTCATTATATTATTATATCATCATTATATAATGCTTTTTACAATACAGATTGTTTCCAAGTAACTATACAGTGATAATAGGAATAGTTTTGGCTGTACAGCAGCTCTAGAAGAAAGTCATTGTCTATCTTAAAGGCACACAATGCAGTTTCCGTTTTTCTCAAACAGTGACCCCTAGAGTCGCTGTGGAGTACTTGTATTTAACATTACTGTTGTAAATACCACTCACGCAGAGCCGTCGTTTTCTTTTCCTTGACTCTTCCGACCGCGCTTTCTTCGTCAACTCTGCCATGATTCACGTCTTAAATGCGTGCTAGTGTCTTCCAAAGAGGCTACTTCATATGTTGTTAATGTATGTGACGTCGTGCCGTAAAGCAAGTCGTGGTTCTCGCGAGATTTGTTAGTGCGCCACCTCTCATACCTGCATTGCTGGTTTTGGCCCCCTTCTTTGCTATCGGGATGATTCTCCCTACTACGAGTTTGTTTACCACCGAAATGATTTCGAAGCTGTTATATTAAGGTACACATCTTGCATAGTGTGCCTTTAAGCAAGTTTTTAATTGATTAATTTCCGTTGTAAAAATCATTAGT
The DNA here is from genome assembly GCF_951802725.1 of Rutilus rutilus. Taxonomy (NCBI): domain Eukaryota; kingdom Metazoa; phylum Chordata; class Actinopteri; order Cypriniformes; family Leuciscidae; genus Rutilus; species Rutilus rutilus. Next base: position 26,309,497 of record NC_140216.1, on the reverse strand, counting down.
TATTAACTTAGCTTGCACAAAACCGTTTTCAACTGAAAACAGAAAACTTTTAATGCATTCAAGCTGTTCATCTACACGACAACAACGTTTTGGTGGCCTGAGAATGCAAACTTTGAAGTAGGTTTCAAAGTGCAAGTTTTAAAAACAATTTTTGAAAGCAATTTTGAAAGTTTTCAAGTTTTGAGAGCAATACCGTCATCATCTCCGTGTAAACTTCAAAAACGTGAATCTGAAAATGGTGGCGGCATGCACATGCTTATTACGTGTTTAGTTTATAGGCATGCGCGTTTGAATGCGTATGTGCTACAGCACGTAGTCTTTCTTTACAAAGTGACATTGCCAATTAATTGTCTGGCATGCATAATACAGTGTTTTTAGTCGTTACCGCGGATGTACAGAGGACATTTATGTCGATGAGGCCTTCGCAGGGGATAGTCTAGTTAACACGTTCTCTGCTGACACTTCAGGGCTGCGTTGTGGTCGTGTCTAGGCGCAGGCTTCATCTGATCTGGATACGGCCTGGAACCAGCTGAGTACGGTAAACCTCGGGATAAACAGAGAGACTAATATTAGTGTAGATGCCATTCTTCTTATGATGTAACGAGTGCATCAGGTGTTATGAGAAGTGTTCCCGGTTCCCGCTGACATAATTTATGCAGCCTAATAATCATTTTACATGATTTGAATTATATATATAAAAAATAAAAATAAATGATAGAGCTAAACCATTTAATGCTTTGTAAGTAATTAGCAAGATTTTGAAATGTATACAATGTTTAATAGGGAGCCAAAGCAGTGTTCACAGAATGTTTCGGTTATGTTATGTAACCTTTGTTCCCTGAGTAGGGAACGAGAGACTATCACTATGGGAACACATTTGGTTTGGACGAATGTCTGAAGCCCTTATACCATCACACCAATTTGATTGGCCAATAGCGCTTAGCACCACTCTAAGAATACGTCATGTATGCTTCATATTAGTGTGCTGCACGCTATTTCCTCAGATACCAAGACGAAGGAAGCACTATTCAAGTATGGGAAGGCAGGGATAGCAGTGTCTCGTTCCCTACTCAGGGAACAAAGGTTACATACGTAACCGAGATTTTCCCTTTCATAGGTCTCTCAACACTGCGAATATCGCTATGGGAACGATTTATACCATAACGCCTTTCACATACCTGAAAATAGCTGGAAGACCGTGGAAAGCATCCGCTCAAGCGGATAAGACCTGGGAGCTGGGAGCCATCTTCACATCCAGACCGTAGAACTTGATAAAAGTGTTCGGAGAGGACCATCCTGCCGCAACACAAATATCCTCCCCTAAAAAGAGCTTGAGAAGAAGCCATTCCTCTAGTGGAATGGGCACGCCCACCTAGAGGCAAAGCCAAACAATAAACACACAAACAATTGCTCCGATCTACGCCACTGGGCTGAGCGGTCGACATAGACCTTCAGTGCCCTGACCGGGCAGAGGCAGAGAGGCTGTGCATCACTCCCAGTTTCCGAATCAGGAGGGGAAAAAGCCTCCAGAACCACCTGCTGGGAACGAAAAGGGGTTTACATAACCTTAGGAACGTATCCTGGCCTGAGACTTTAACCAGCCTGGGGGCAAAGTTCATACAGGAAGAGCTGACAGAAAGAGCCTGCAGGTCCCCTATTCTCTTAAGAGAGGAAAGGGCCACCAAAAGAACTGTCTTAAAGTCCCCGTGAACCGGAAGTTGCAAACGACTTTTCTCCAGTGTTGTGACGTATTTCCAGGTGAAACGGAATATTGAACAAGAGGGCAGGGTTTTACTTTAGCGCTCCTCCTCTCCATCTCTCGCTCATAGCAGACTAACGGTTTGAGGCTCGTTAAGCGTTTTCAACCCAAGCCGTCAAACTGACGTCAACATGTCTTTTCTTCTTCATCTGTATTTGTCTGACCCTGCTGACCCAATGAGCATTTCACTGTCCAATGGTCATGCCTTAACTGCAATTTCTGGTATTGCATTATTATTGCATGCTTCTCATGGGCATTTAATAATTTTTGAATTTCAGTCTGAGTTAAATCTCTTTTTTGGCTTATTTTATCTGTAAAAGAAAACGTGCCTAATAATTATGCACACCTGAATATGAGACGGTTTTCATTTCCAGCCTTCATGAACAATTATATATCACTTTTAAATGATTAAATACAAAATTAATAGTAATTATTCAGATTAATGTGGTTTGGAATTGGTAAAATGTGCCTGGAAAAAAAATATTATCAGAAAAACAACGTGCCTAATAATTCTGCATGCAGTGTATAAGCATACAGACGCCTCATAGAGGGGGCCCTAGAATTAAGGATAGTATCTGTAATCTCAGCCGAGAGTCCAGAATACATTAGCGCACCCCAATTAGGGGCCAAACCCACAGCTTCCATAGATCCGGACTGGGATTAGGGCTGTGGCGGTAAACTTGACAACTGCACCACCGCAGTTGCAAAACGCCACCGCGGTGGCTGAGTAGTACCGGCGATGGCCCGCCAAAAAAAATTTTTGTAGGTGAATGCTGTTTTACATGAATATTATGACACGAGTGAAGCACAAAGCTTTGTTTACAAAATAAATTATAGGTTAGCAATTAAATGTTACATCGCAGCCATGGAAACATTGGGATTCATGACGAATGAGAGAGTTGTGCGTGAGCCCATAAATTTAAGCTTTGTCGGCTTTGAATTCTGGTTTGCGATCTGGTCACCCGATTATCAGCGAATTTAACAATATTCCATTAGTTATTCCATATAGAAAGCTTGAATTGTCTACTTTTAAACAAAACAATTCAAAACGAAAAGAAACCGACTAGCCTACTCTCTGCTTATGTAGGCTAATCCGTATGAAATGTGCATTTCTCTCTATAGGCGCGTTCACTGCGAAGATGACGAGTCAGCATCGTCAACTTAATCTTTGCAGGCAACACTGACAAAGAAAATACTAGTTTATTGATAAACGATTAAAATGTCTCCTTGCTATATTTGACACATTCATAATCATTACTTTTGCAGTTCTTTGTGACAGCTGTTATGTGCGTTATTGGCAGCGTCACCCTCTGGGTACATGAACGCGTCACCACTGCATCAGCACCAAAAACATGGAGATTTTATTTTAGAGAACAATCGCACAACCTATGCGATATTCTATAATTAAATAAACTAATTGAATATTCAAAAATTGTGACTCATCCCTGCATTGAATCTCTTGTTTCTTTTCCCAAATCTTCACTCATGTCTCACCCATTTTCTAAGGGGATTATAAACATTTCTTCATTGGTTCGCTTTTAATTAGGCCTATTATATTCGCATTCTTTACTGTGGTAAAGTAGAAAAACGCTGTAGGACAGATAGCCTACATTTTTACTTGCACGTCAAATTCTTTTTAACACAGTGTGTGCTTGTTATTAGACATAGTAAGGCGTGTCAAATTTATTTGTAGGCTAAACTGTACGTGTTTCACACGTGCGGGTGATTTTAGTTTCGCTCTCTCTGGCAGCGCTCTCTCCCACATCCCTCTCAAAGCGCAGAGCGGTAGGCTTATCACGCATCTTTGTGTGAAAAAAAAAATAAATAAATTGGATTTCACTTTATTATATTATTTAAGTTACCATTATTTACTGATATGTATTTCAATCCATTACATGCTTTAGTGTTTTGTTTCTTTGACGGTATTGCTCAAATAGACACTTCATTTTTTTTTTTTTTTTTATAACCCCCCAACCACCGGGGTGGTAAAAAAAACTGCCACCATCACAGCCCTAACTGGGATGCCAAATTGTACCCTGGGCCTGAGTGAACAGGTCTGATCTTAGGGGAACCTCCCACGGAGGGCTGACTAACAGACTGACCAGGTCTGATAACCATATCGGAGTGGGCCAAAACGGGGCCACCAGCAACAAATGTCTCACTTTGACTTCTTTTACTCTGAGGAGGACTGCTGAGTGTAATCGAAATGGTGGTAATGCACAAAGCCTGGCCCTGGGCCACTCCTGAGCCAGAGCATCCAGTCCCAGAGGCGACGGAGGAGACGGGGAGAACCAGAGTGGGGCAGTGTGTAGTCATGTTTGACGCAAACAAATCTACCTCTGCTCGGCCAAACAGCTACCATATGAGGCTCACCACTTGAGGGTGCAACCTCCATGTTCCAAGCCCTGCCTTGAAAGCAGGTCTACTCCCAGGTTCAGATGGCCTGGAATGTGAACCGCCCTGACCGACAGAAACTTGGTCTGCACCCAACGGAGGACACGCTTTGCCAACCTATACAGGGGACGTGAGTGTAGACCTCCTTGGCAATTCAGGTACGAAACTACAGTCATGTTGTCCGTCCTGACCAATATGTGTACCCCTTCAGACAGGGTGAGAAAAGTTTGAGTGCCAGAAACACTGCTAGCAATTCCAAAGGATTTATGTGCCACCCGCAATGTTCCTCTTCCCAGACTCCAGAAATTGGGCGACCTTGATAGACTGCCCCCCAGCCTGTGAGGAATGCGTCTGTCGTGATCGTCTTGCAACGACAACATGCCCCCAGCTGGACTCCTCTGTAAAGGAGTGAAAGTCTCGACCACGGATGCAGAGCATAAAAGCCTCTTCGTGTGATCATTACTCTGCAAAACGGGTGGCAATGGGGTGTGATCCCTTGATTTTTGGTCCACCACTGGAACGGTCGCATGTGGAGCAGGCCAAACTGAACCACAGGGGACGCTGCTGCCATAAGACCCATCAGTCTGCGGCACAAACCCACCTGGACTCGACATCCTGTCCTGAATTGACTCAGACAGTACTGCAATGACTGAACACGTGCAGGAGACGGCATCGTGTGAGAGTCTAGTTTTATGCCCAGAAAAGTTGTGTATTGACGTGGCAGCAACACACTCTTCTGAAAGTTTATGCGTAAACCCAAGCTCCTCAAATGGCTGAGTACCAAGTAGGGCTGTCAAAATTGCTCAAAAATGACGTTCGAATATTCCCTCTAAAAAACACACATATATTCGAAATACAAAGAGACATAACTACTTGTATAGGTAGTTTATTTAAGTTTAAACATTTTTGACAATGTATTACCTACACAAAAACAAGTAAATCAACTAATGACCAAGACCGCAGACCTCACTCTCGCTCGTTCACTCGCACTCGCAGGCACTCTTCAAATATAGCAGTCTTCATTTAGTGATTGAAACAAATATTATTAACATTAATTGAAGTTTTACAGTATATAGAACCGACATTGAATGCTCCGAGCGAGCTGTGCTGTGGTAAACATGGAACTTTTCCTTGACATGAAACGGTAAATAACTGTTCCACGGCTAGGGATACGGTACCTTGGTTCCATTGCTTGACAGAACTCCCCGAAGCCTGCCCCATCCACGACACAGATCGGGCTCATGTCCTTACAAATGAACGAAATTAATTTCTGCGTTATGGCCTCTTGTTGTGTTGCAGACAAAGAGCTTGTGGCGGGCGGTGCAAAATAAGTGTCAAGACGTGGCTGTTTAGCTGGAGTTCCACACATTATGCCATGCTCATTTGGGTGCACATTTTCGAGATGTGACCTCATGTTGCTAGTGGTCGAATGGTATGCTAACTGTATCTTACATAGCTTGCATACTACTTTATCTCGCGGCTCCACAATTTTACCTTCTACCGACCAAAATCCAAAGTACTTCCAGACATGGCTTTTTAGATTTTGGGGGGTTAAAATCACTTTCTCTGCTGCGGTTGAGTTGGGCTCTGCACTTTCTGCCATCTTCCATGTAAGTCAACTTTCAGCAGTGACGCTGTGCCAGACAGTGCGACTCCTGTTACCTGTCCCTGACCCCTCAGGCAGCGCGCCCACTCGCAAAGCAGACAGCCGCACCTCTGCTACCGCGGGCGTGTTTTTTCCACATTCGAATATTAATTTTCACCTTTGAAATTCTGTTTTTTAAAACTATTCGAATATATATTCGAATTTAGAATATTCATTGACAGCCCTAGTACCAAGTTTCGATGTACTTTTGCCAAGTCCTGAGATTAAGCTAATATCAGCCAATCGTCCAGGTAGTTTAAGATTCAGACGCCCTGGAGCTGCGTCCATTTTGTGAACGTTCGAGGAGCCAGAGCTAGTCCGGGCCCGTCTTAGGGCCCCAGTCTCTGCGAGGGAGCTCCATAGGCGATGGTTTACTTTGCTGTGCCTCACGGGGGCACTGCAGGGAAGACGAGCACGAACGGACTGTAGGTGGTTGTCGCTCTCCCTATGCCTACGTGGAATAAGCTAGAGGAAAACAGCAGATTGCTCTTTTGCTGCTCGAAATTTCTCCACCACAGCGGTCACAGACTCGCCAAATAGACCGTCTTTGGACATGGGGGCATCCAACAGGAAGGTCTTATCTCTTTCTTTGATGTCAGTAATAGTGAGCCAAAGGTGGCGCTCTACAGACACCATACCCATGGACCGGCCTACTGCTCGGGCAGTGTGCTTGGTAACTCTAAGCGCTAAGTCAGTGGCCCGTCTGAGCTCTTTAACAGCCTCTGGAGTCAGGCCTTCTCCCTCATCCAACTCTTTAAGCAGCTCTGCTTGATAGACCTGAAGTACAGACATCGAATGAAGAGAAGCTGCTGCCTGCCCAGCGGCCATGTAGGATTTCCCAACCAAAGCGGAAGTAACTCTACACGGTTTGGATGGCAGGGCCGAAGAAGGTGCGATATGAGCCGCGAGAGTCTTTTCGACGATCGCCATTGCAGCGTAGCCGTGATCCCTCATTTTAGAGACTGTGCACAACCGCGGGATTTGTGATTCGCGCCGAAAAAGGCTGCTTCCAAGACTTCGAAACCTCGTGGTGGAGGTCTTGGAAGAAAGGGAGAGGCCTACAGGGCTGGGCTGGGCGCGGCTAGTCAAATAGCAATCGTCCAGCTTTGACTGGGCCTGAGTTTGAGCAGGCTCGCTGTCCCAATCCAGCCCCAGCTTGTTTACAGCATGAGTAACCACGTATAACAGCTTGTTATAGGACGGAGAAGTGCGCTTTTCCTGTCCGTTCAGAGGGAGAGAGCCCACATAATGCCTATAAGCTCCTCAGAATCAGAGGCCACGGTAGACAAAACATCTTCGTCGAAAGGGCCACAACCGAAAGAAATCGCATCGCGAGCTTCTGGAGTAGGCCACAAATCATCACGAACGAAAATGACGGGGTCCGAGAGAGAGAGAAAGGGCGAATATTCCGTCTGCTCACTCTCTATTCGCTCTGGCTCATAATAGTCACCCCAAGCATCCATCTCGTGCGGTGCCTAGGTAACCGCATAAATGGAGAGGCAGGGGTTAGACACATGCAAGGCCTTCTTTCCTCAGAAAGCAGGTGATTATAAAGCGCAAAACTTTCAAAAGCTGGCTATCACAGTGACGACAGTCAGATAGGCCATTAAGTGTCACCTGGGCATGTTTAAGATCCAGACATTGCACGCACTTGTCATGAGTGTCCCCTCCTGTGATGAACCTGTCACAAGGGTCGATGCATTTCTTGAAACTCGTCGTGTCCACTTGAGAGTAGTAGTAAGACTGCTCTGAATTATAGCAAATAACACAATAAACACGCTTTCCTACAGAAAATACGCTTCCTGAAGGAATAAAATCTGAGGAAATGGTGCGCAGCACACTAATATGAAGTATTCTTAGGGTGGTGCTAAGCGCTACTGGCCAATCAAATTGGTGTGATGGTATAAGGGCTTCAGATATTCGTCCACACCAAAGGTGTTCCCATAGTGATATTGCAATGTTGAGAAACCTATGAAAGGGAACCGGGCTAATATGATCATAATTCCTGGTTCTGCATTTTGGACAAGCTGGAGTTTAAGCGTGCAGGGCAACCAACCAGTAGAGCATAGGCAATAATCTAGCCTTGAGGTCATGAATGCATGAGCTAACTTTTCCACATTTGTCATTGAGAGCATAATTTATATATATATTTAAGATGGAAGAATGCGATTTTACAAATGCTAAGATTGGTAGCTTTCAAATGAAAGATAGGTATCAAAGAGCACGCCCAGGTATTACGTGCAGGGGTTTTTGGTCTAATAATTAGAATCTCTGTTTTTTCAGAATTAAGTAGTAGGAATTTACTTGTCATAATTTTTTTAATATCAGTTATGCATTCCATTAATTTTGTGAATTGGTAAGTTTTGTTGGGACGCGAAGAAATATAGAGCTGAGTATCATCAGCATAACAGTGAAAGCTAAAGAAATTCTTCCTAATGATATATCGCCCAAGGGTAGCATGTACAGGGTGAAAAGCAACGGTCCTAGTACTGAGCCTTGAGGTATTCCATACTGAACTTGAAATGACATCCTTTCATTTACTGCTACAAACTGATAACGGTCAGATAAGCATGATTTGAACCATGCCAATGCAATTCCACTAATGCCAAAATAATTTTCGAGTCTATTCAAAAGAATATTGTGGTTGATATTATTAAATGCAGCACTAAGATCCATTAACACTAATAGAGAGATAAAACCATGATCGGATGATAAGAGCAAATCATTTGTAACTCTTAATGCGAGCAGTCTCAGTATTATGATACAATCTAAATCCTGAATGAAAATCCCTGCAGCTACCATTTCTTTCTAAAAAGGAACAGTTGTGAGGATACTGCCTGTAGGATCAAGTTGCGTTTTTTTAATAAGCGGTTTAATAATAGTCAGCTTAAAAGTTTTCGGTATGTGTCCTAATGACAAAGAGGAATTAATGATATTCAGAAGAGGACCTATGACCTCTGGAAGAATCTCTTTCAGTAGCTTAGTCGGTATAGGGTCTAACATACATGTTGTTGATTTAGATGATTTAAAGAGTTTAGACAATTTTTCCTCACCTATAGCAATGAATAAATGGAAGTTTTCCTCCGGGACACTACAATGCACTGGCTGATGCGATGCTGTATTAGAGAGTTGTGTGGTTATAATTTTCTCTCTAATATTAACAATCTTGCTAGCAAAGAAGTCATTACTGCTGTGCTGTTTGGAAACGTCTGGGGTTGAAGCTTTATTTCTCGTTAATTTAGCCACTGTATCAAATAAATACCTAGGGTTGTGTTTGTTTTCTTCTAAGAGGGTTGAAAAAATAGCAGATCTAGCCGTTTTAAAGGCCTTTCTGTATGCAATAGTGCCGTCTTTCCACAAAATGTGGAAAACCTCTAGTTTTGTTTTCTTCCAGCTGCGCTCCAATTTTCGGGCTGCTCTCTATGGGGGCCCTGAGTGTGCTCATTGTACCACGGCGCAACTGTCTAAAGTGCTGGAAAAGAGAGAGTCAATAGTTTCTGTTGGAACATGGAGTTCTTCTAAGCTATCTGGTATGAGGAGGAGATTAAACTGATCAGGAATATTATTTATAAAGCAGTCTTTAGGGGCAGAAGTGATAGTTTTTACTATATTTGTATCAGGGAGTTGGTTTTTCAGCCTTTACTGAATGGAGTATACTAGATAATGATCTGAGATGTCATCGCTCTGCTGCAGAATTTCAACGCCATCAACATTGATTCCATGTGACAACATTAGATTTTGATGTAGTATGATTACGACAATGAGTGTGTCCTGACAGGTGTTGCCTAAAGCTGGGGACACTTGACGACTGTCAGACCGATTATGAATGTAAATTGGTTGTTACGACTGATCATGCTCAAACGGACCGAGTTTGTTCCTTTTGCGCTCAGTCGGTGTTTAAAGTCATGTAGTGTGCGGTGTCTAAATATTCTAGTCTTAGAATTTAAGAGTAAGCTGTTGCCAGTTAAGTCTTAGAATGTTTCAGCTAGTCGTTAAGTGTGTCCCCGGCATAACTCCAATAGAGTTTAGAATGTCTCTAAATGCCAATCCCAATGCGCCTTTTTCTATTATGTAAGTGGATTCTAAAATCATCTACAATCAGGACTTTATCTGCAGCCAGTACTAACTCTGATAGAAAATCAGTCTGTATGGTGGCCTGTATACAGTAGCCAGCACAAATGTCAAGCGGGATTTATCACTTACACTAGATAGCATTACATAAAGGACCATCACGTCAGAAGAATTATATTTGAAACTAGACTTAAGTAATACTGAAGATATTACTATAAATTACAGCAACACCCCTCCCCCTTTGCCTTTCAGACGATGCTCGTGTTTATAACAGTAATCTTGGGGGTAATCATAGCAAGCAGCTTTAAGTCTAGACAAAGTTTAAACAAGACAGACATTTTAGGGATAATGTAATGTACCTTTATTACACAGCTTTTCACCACATGAATAATGATGGGGACATGAAATATTGATTTGAGCTTTAAAATCGTATCTGTTTATTATCTTATAATCCATCGCAGTTTACAAAACTATCTTTCTAGCAAAAAGATTGAACACTTCAACAATATTACCATAGGCTTACAGTTACCATTAATACTGAGGTCCTCCGGTTTCATTTAACAGTAAATAGTCGATAACTGAGGCGAAGATGGCAGCAGCTGACTTCGAATTGTGATAAGAGAGAAAAGAAGCACTGGCCTCAAATAGCCATATGAATGTCATTATATAGTGTTGCTGTTGACGATAGTAATTATTAGGGAATACCTAACCTCAGAATGTCATGACTGACCAATCAGAACAAAACATTTCAGAGTGCTGTGTATTTACACATATTGAACATTGTTTTCTTTTTCTTTTTTTAAGATGTTACTCCTAAAGCTTTATGGATGGAAATGTAATTATGGGAATTAACATATTGGGTGCTACATTCTCCTTTCTGTTGTCAGATATGTCAAAACCACAGCAAACGCCACTGTAGACCACCTCTCCAAATACCTGGCTCTCCGCATTGCTCTGGAGGAAAGTCAGAGTGACACGCAGGGGAACAGAAATATGGAGGGAGAGCCGGGAGCTGGCAACAGTAGTAGTAGTCTGCAGGATGTCAGTGAAAAACAGTTTACTATCTACATCAGCACAGCACGAGGACAGTTCTCTGTGAGTCACGCTGCCATCAGTACTCTAATTACAGAGAAATCAGAGTTTGGCTTGTCTTATCTTTATCATTTCTGTCTTTCAGACACTAAATGGCTCTTTGACTTTGGAGCTGGTGAATGAGAAGTTCTGGAAGGTCTGTAAGCCTCTGGAACTCTTCTATGCTCCTACACAAGACCAGAAGCAGCAGCAGGAGAATCAGACACCTCAACTGGGACATATGGATGTTATCTAAATTATCTTTAATCTAAAGGCGAATAACGGTCTCTTTATACAATTGTGACTAACTCTTGAGTTTAGAGACAGTTTATCAAGATCACCATAATCCTCCTGCACAGATACATGAACCTCCAGTCTAGACCAATGCTACTCAAACCTGTCCTGGGGACCCCCCTCCACTGCACATTTTGGATGTCTCTCTTAATGGACGCACCAATTTTGGGTTTTGCAGTCTCTACTGATGAGTTAAACCAGGCGTGTTAGATGAGGGAGAAATGTGCACTGGCGGAAGGTTCCCAGGACAGGTTTGAGAACCACTGGTCTAGTCAACTAGTCAGTCCACACCACTGAAGGACTGGAGAGATAGGCATGTAGATCAGTGTTGCCCACCCATTTTTCTCGTATGTACCATAACAAAGCAATTACCATAGACAAGGCAATAAACGTAAATTTTTAGAAACGAAGGGTTTGCTCCAATAGCTACACTTGTGGTCTTGGACACTTGAGAGTGTGTGCATGCAACAGGAACAACATGTGCAAGACTGTTCGAGGTCTGAAAAATGCCAAAGCTCAGTGCCCTTAACACACACTAAATTTACACTATCTCTAATATTGCATCGCAGCTGTATTTGAGGCTAAGCGTATCCCATCATTTATCATCGTCAGAAACTCACATGGCCCAAAATTGAGATGTCAAGAAAAACTTTCCAGTGTAAGTTAAATAAATTAGATACTGCATATCATTTGGCATGTGTATTTTGTAAAATGTTTGCAACTGCTTTTCATCACTTAAATTAGAAGCACCATAATTTTTAATCTTCTTACAAATGATCTTCCTCCAAACTTCAATCCACCAAAATCAAAATATGAAATGTAAATACAGCTTTGTAAAAAAAAACACACACACACAAAAAAACATGCTATTGCCATTTTTTCACTATGATGTGTTGCATTAGGGAATCAAAGTTCTACACACACTTGTGGTTTTCACACCCACTTGAACACTTGGGCCAAATACATGGAATACATCATGCAAGTAGACAAGTAGTGAAGTGCAAAGACCGCAAGTGTTGGTAATAGGGCAGACCCTAAATTCAAGTAATTTGCAGCTGTTGTATGGTGGCATGTTATAGAGTCTCAGCTTATATTAGTGAAATACAGTATGTATAAAAGTTTATGAGGCGTCAAAAAAATACCTCTGAACTGTCTATATTGAAGGATCTGAGGATTCTTGGTAGCAACCTGTGCGTGTAGCCCAAAAGAGTGGCCATGCATTTGTATCATTTCATTTGTTTTTGTTCATTTATACTAATTTATCACATTTATTCATATAGTCATTTAACGATTTATATTCTCATTTTTACAATTACTTAATGTACTGCTTCCTGCTTTCCCCCTGCCTCTGAGGTTGATACAATGCAATATGTTCCGCTTCCTGTGCAGATATCAGACAAAACAGCTTCTGATGGGATCTGGTAAAGAGAATGGATCCAATATTCCCAGTGGATTGGGGCATTTTGGCCATGTTTAGACCGCCTGCAAAAATATATATTTTTTGCATAATCCAGATGGGTTTTGAAAGTCTGGACCAAAAAAAAATATATATATATATATATTTTTTTTGACAGATGTGTTTCAGTTTGGGCACACTGGCTGCTCGAATCGGATTTTCGGATTTCAAATGGTCTTTTGCGTCACTCTTAACGTGACACCAGAGGCAGACAGAGTACACAGCTACATTACTTGAGTAAAAGTACAGATACCCCTTGCTAAATTTTACTCAAGTACAAGTAAAAGTACTACAGTCAGATGTCTACTTAAGTAAAAGTACTAAAGTACTTGTTTTTAAAAGTACTTGAGTATCAAGAGTACAAGAGTACATTTTCTAAATATTGCATTACTACTGCCACAGTGCTTACATTGGTAAAAACAGCAAACACTTGAAGCGAAAACTATCATTAACTAGTCTGGCGAGGTGGGGCCACGGCTTGGCACATTCCCGGGATGCGATATTTTTTTTCCCAGGATGGTAGGGGAAGACTCCTACCTACCCCTACCCCACCCCTAAACCTACCCGTCACTGGGGGTCTTATGACCTCCATAACCCCGCCCCTAAACCTACCTGTCACTGGGGTTAAGACCAATCAGGGATGACTTCCCTAATGAATATTCATGAGTCTTCCCCTACCATCCTGGGAAAAAAAATATCGCTCCCAGGATGGACCTGCTGCGTCTTCATCCATTGTTTCTTCTCTTATCTAAATCTGACCATGGAGTTGACTTTGGCGGAAAGCTGAAGGTGATTGCTGATAGGCTGTCCCAATCAGTGGCGCCTGCACAATCCAATCACATTTGAGAGGGTTTCCGAGATGTTTCTTTTTTCCTTTTTTTTTTTTTTTTTTTAGAAGAAGTAATGGGTACTCACAGTTATGGATAGAAATGTAGTGGAGTAAAGAGTACAATATTTGCCTCTCAAATGTACTTGAGTAAAGTCATGAGTACTCCCCAAAAATTATACTCGAGTAAAGTACAGATCCCTCAAAATTGTACTTAAGTATTGTACTCAAGTAAATGTACTCAGTTACTGTCCGGCTCTGCGTGACACAACGATAACGTCAAAACCTGTGACAGACACACTGCACATGACTACAGCACGGAACATCACTATGGGTGTTTCTCAAATGGAAGCCTGCATCCTACTGAGACTGCATCCTTCCTAGTTCAGTCCATCTGAGGCTTGTAGTCTAGTGTCCTCAGCAATTAAATGCTAGAATGAGACGGTCTAATAAGAGCGCATGGTTACGTCACACATGTTCCCACCCACACGGTCATGGCACGAAAATACTATTAAAACGTAATTTTGGAAAAATACTTTGAATTACAAATCTTTATATTAACTGGCTTATTATTAATGCAATACAGTAAATGACAGCCGTCTGCAGTCTCCCAGTGGCTAACATTGTCAGTTTAGTGTTGGTGATTAATTTACAGCAAAACAAAAGATAAAGTCTATGCTTTCATGTCCGAAAACATTATTTTTGTCTTACATTTCATAAACTTAGACAAGCTCAGTACCGACTCGGTTTTCTTCAGTTTATTTTTGTGAATTGGAATGTGTGCAAAGCATTGTGGGTGATGCTGCGAAGGGTACATCTAATGCATCCTTCAAAACAGGCCGAATGAAGGATGCAAAATGAAGGCTGCCTTCCAAGGATCCTTCAAATTGAGATGCCTTCAGCTTCGTTTGATGACGTGGCAGCCGAGATATGCAGCCTTCATAAGATGCAGCCTTGAGTTCTGCACCATGACTCGACATAACACGCATATTTGGAGAGTGAGATTTGAAGCACCTACATTTTTCTTTCTCCGGTTTTGAAAGACTTGTCTGAAATGTTGGTATGCTTATGTCGTTACCAAAGCAACCCAGGCAGATACATTGATTATGTCTGGAAACACAAATCCTTTTTGATCGCTTGCAATAGGGTATATGTCGAACGTCGCATGACGAAACCGGAAACCTGGTCTCATCGCATCCGCTTGTCATAGAAAGTGTTAACAGCCGTATGAACTGACGCCGATATCTATGGAAGTTTAAGGTAATCAGCTAACCTACCTATCTCACTTTGTTATTGGCGTTTTATTCTATTTAAATATCTAAACGTTAGTGTGAAGATTTTTATTTTTTTTTACTTTTAAATATCGATCTTCACATGCGAGGGACATTGGTTATGATCATCTTTGCTCGCTCCTTTTAAGTTATCTTGAGTAAAACAGTAAAAAAATGCAAGAAGCACATACAAAAGACCTGAACCGGAAGCGATGCGTTCTGTTTTCCGGTTTCGTAATGCGACGTTCGACATATACCCTATTGACCTTTCGCCGAGCCCCGCCCCCCTTAGTTACTGTTGCTACGTCCGACAAACAAATGGTCAAACACGACCAGCGCGACAGATTGCCATGATGGGAAGAGGTATACCTGTGCGTGTCAGTGACCATTTTTGGAGCAATACCTCCGCGATATCCTCCAGATCGAGGCAAAAGGGGGTTACAGTATGCAGTGGAGGGATATATTCAAAATATAAAAATACGCAATGAAGGAGACACGACTACTATCTACGTCTCTATCGAGGCTAATGCTTACCGGTGTTCATACACATAATTGGTGATATGACAAAGAACAAGAAAACAAGTGTTTAAAAGCATTGAAAGACACTCACTGTTGTGTTTTTGTGTGAAAGAAAAAACTCTGAAAATAAAAGTGCTGTCAGCAATAATTTCTTATGTGTGTTTTTTCGCATAACACACTATGACTAAAATTTTAAATGCTGCAAAACACATGGGAGTTATATTCTCGATGCTGTAGTTTATCTGATCAGTCACAGTATATCATTAATCAAGCTTAATTTGACTTTTCAACTACAATTAGGCAGGGTGAACTGAAAGCTTTTACAATATTTTAGCTATAACTTATATCATTGACAAAAGTACGTGGTGCATTTTCTTCCAAAAATGATTTTCTTTCTCAAATTCATGCTTCAAGTTGACAACGCACAATAAACGAAATCACACAATAACTGTTTAACCAGACATAGCCTTAATTTGCATCTAAATAACTTTCATTGCTTGTCTTTCATAATGCACTTACCATAATATTTATTAGGGGGACAACAGCTCACAAAACTCGCGGTTGAGACCATAATATTTATTAGTGGGGCAACGGATCATAAAACTCGTGGTTCAGACAATATTATGTTTTTTGAGTAACAGATAGGATAGTTTTTCAGATCAGAAAAAAAAAGAAAAAAAAAACTTTAAGTAGCCATCGACACCACAGCCAGCAGACGTATTTATGCTTCGTAATGTTCGACACATTTAACTGGGAGTGGGGCCGTCCGCACTGTTTTATCCATTGTAGGCATCGCTCACGTTGTGTTTTCGGCTTTGGGAATGGAAAGAACAACTCCTCCAGACAATCTCTCGGGGTATCTAGTGTCCGATTTACAAACGCCGTGGGCGCCTTACTGTCTATGGTGGGCGCACGCTTCACCATCTTGCTAATGTTTGTCGGACCTGCTCACATAGTAACGGTTGCTATGATGTGTGATTGGACAATGGCCGTTTTGGGGGAGGGGCCGGCGAAAGGTCAATTAATAGTGAGAACAGTCTGAAAAGATCAGATTGGAGAAAAAAAGAAAAGAAAAAAAAAAATCTGATTTGCCTGCAGTCTGAACTTGCACAGTGGACAGGATCCAGCAGTGGATGACTGTTTACAATAATCAAATTGACTTAAAGCTACAATATGCAGGAATTTTTTTGCCGCTAGAGGGCGCTACATTCCAAACAACAACAACGGCGTAGCTTGATGACGATGTGAAGGAGCGTGGAATGATGGGAACTGTCGTTTTAAACTGCACCGTGGATGTAAATCAGTCAGATGGGAATCGAAAAATCATGTTCATGGATGAGGCTAAGTTCTTTTTTTATAATGACATGCTTTTTGTGGCGAGGAGGGCGTGGTTCAGCGCGGTCTGTAATGGGAGAGAGAAGAGACGAGCAAGTAGGTCAAGTGCAAATGACGAACAGTCTTATTGCAGTGATCCGCGTGGAGAGACCGCTTTTAAGCCGCGCGCTGGAACGAGAGAGAGACTGAAGAGAAAATTGGATGCAGTGAAAGAAAACCGGTGGATCCGAGCTCTCATTTTTTAACTGTTTTGTGCCGTCGCGGTTGCCACGGTGAATGCGCGTTGTGCGCGACTTTTGTTTGTTTTGCTTTATTTTAATAAAGTACGAGTCACGCCGACCCCTGTCTTCTTCCTTCCTGACTCTTTAACCTCATCACACTTTTATTTCATTAAAATGAATTAACCGCAAGAAAAGTAAGGTTTAATACTAAATTGGTTATCATAGATGTTACTGTATGTCGAATAGGCTCTATGCACGATCGCTTCCGCGTTTTGTCTCAGCCCGCCCAGTTACATCCGGTGCTGCGTCGGAAGCCGTTTTTGCATTAGGTGGAGATAATGGCAAATTACACTCGCTGTTTACAAGAACTTCCAGCGGTTAACGAGAATGATGTTAACAATATTGTGAGGCAGTTAACTGTCACACATAAGAGTAAGAAAGAGAAGTTCTTTAAATTATAAATTTCGAGCTACATCGACAAGGGTGTGTATTCTCTCATATCGCGCGAAATCCGACTAGCGAATCAGTTTCTAAAATCGTTGTCTCCGTTTCTGAGAAAATGAATTTTATTAAAGTTTTGCCGCTATACACTTCGCTATTGAGAATGAGGACATACTCATAGCAGAGCCCGTCTACGGAGAGCCTGTCCACTCCCTATTAAGCCCTATTGTACCGAATTTTGGTTGTAGTACCACCAGAGTTCCACTGGGGGCGCTCGCCATGAGTGCAAAATGAATGGGAGTCAATGGGGCTAGACGGCTAAATTTGTCTCTTTCACCCGATTGCCGTTGAGAAATCTCAGATGTGATTGTAGATTTTGCAAGTTCAACATGGGTTTTAGGTCGAAAGTTGAATGAACGAGTACTTATGTCGTTTTGATTTCTTACAGGTTGAGTTGTTGTTGCCCATAACACGCTAGCATTCTGCTAATGACGTCAGCATTCTGACGTCATTGACATTTTGAAAGACTTTTTTAAAGCAAATAAGTGACTCTAAAAAATCTAACACCCAGCATTGTGTAATTTCTTTGCATCTCCTTTCGAATACAACATTCAAATTACTAGACAAAAAATTATATCCTGAGAAAAGTGGATTTTGAGGGGTATACCGCCATTGACCTCCATTCATTCTGCACTCGTCCTGTGAGCGCCCTCATATGGAATCAGAGTGGAACTGCAACCAGTTCAGAAGCCGGAAGTGTAGTGAGAGTGAAACTTCTCGCCATATTAGACATTCTCTGCTCATAGGTAGCTTGCTGTCACGTGACGAATTGAGCCCGTCCACCATTTTGGGAGGATACGCTATCGGTTGCCAGGGGCAACAGTGCAAGAGCAATACAGAGACGGAGCAGGAAAGACGGCTCGAGGAATTATAATAAAAATTACGAGAAAATTAAGAAGAAATGGAGAAGAATGCGGCAAAAGAGAAGGGTCCTTACAGGGAGAAACTTACTACCAATGCCAAACAAATATATATATATTTTTTTTACTTTTAAATTTTAAAATACGAAAAAACTGTAACACATGGTTCCTACGGTTT
The DNA here is from genome assembly GCF_951802725.1 of Rutilus rutilus. Lineage (NCBI taxonomy): Eukaryota > Metazoa > Chordata > Actinopteri > Cypriniformes > Leuciscidae > Rutilus > Rutilus rutilus. Next base: position 26,291,096 of record NC_140216.1, on the reverse strand, counting down.
CCATGACAATCGTGTGAGACACTGGAGCAGTTTTTTACACAGCAGTGTTTTCCAGGCATTCTAAAATAGTGCGACAACCTCCTCTACTACCAATACAAACAATGAACGGTGCTGGCGGGTATCCTCCCAAAATGGCGGAAAGGGGAGGATGACGCGGTCTCTGAGGGCGGGGGCGCTGTGGCGTGACGACATCTCCTCATTCTCAATAGAACGCGCTATGCGGAAGTAAAGACGCCGGCTGAGATCCTACCGGAAATACGTCAGCAGCATTCGTGCATAGAGCCTATTCATTGTTGTGATAACGCTGCGCAGTTTTACGTGTTCTAAACAATTGTTGTAAAAGTACATTCGAACATACCCACATCATTTGCCAAAATACTGATTAATCTTTATGTATAACACATGCTATATTTATTTACATGGCCATAAACACAGACGTGATAAATAATGTCAATAAACTAAACACAAATCTAAAGCAATAATACTTCCCTTACATAAACATAACTATTACCGAATGCTACATTTGGAAAATATAAAATTAAGCATGCTTTGTCGACAGAACCAGCTGCAATCGGTAAAGAATAATTGTGTTCCATAACGACTGCACAAAACAAGCTAACGTTTGTTGCTTGATAGACGCTACAACTACAACTTCCGCATTTGTCCAGGACTCCGCCAGAGAATGTCTAATAAGGGGAGAAGTTTCACTCTCAGTACACTTCCGGCTTCTGAAATGGTTGCAGTTCCAGTTTGATTCCACATGAGGGCGCTCACAGGACGAGTGCAGAATGAATGGAGGTCTATGGCAGTATACCCATCAAAATCCACTTTTCTCAGGATATAATTTTTTGTCTAGTAATTTGAATATTGTATTCGAAAGGAGATGCAAAGAAATTACACATTGCTGGGTGTTAGATTTTTTAGAGTCACTTATTTGCTTTAAAAAGTCTTTTAAAGTGTCAATGACGTCATACACATCGTACGACCAGAGATACTGCTTTACGACAATCCTTCAGTCACTTTGGTGCTTTCGCGCTCTGCACTTTCTTTTCTCTCGAGGCATTGACAACACAGCTGACACAGGTAAATACACGTGCTAGAAGAGTTTTTGTTTTGTTTGTTTCTGGTCCCGCTTCGGATGCCACGATGCCATCAAGCGGTATCTCTGGTCGTAATCAGTCCTTCACTGACCAATCAGCATTCATTAGCAGAATGCTAGCGTGTTATGGGCAACAACAACTCAACCTGTAAGAAATCGAAAGGACATGAGTACTCGTTTATTCAACTTTCGACCTATAACCCATGTTGAACTTGGAAAACCTACAATCGAATCTGAGATTTCTCAACGGCAATCGGGTGAAAGAGACAAATTTAGCCGTCTAGCCCCATAGACTCCCATTCATTCTGCACTCATGGGCGATCGCCCCCAGTGGAACTCTGGTGGAACTACAACCAAAATTCGGTACAATAGGACTTAATAGGGAGTGGGCAGGCTCTCCGTAGACGGGCTCTGACTCCGCGCAGTACGAGCGGAAACCGAGGGTAACGCGGATATGACGCAATTGACTGGCGACTCCCAGCTCCCCCCTGCTCTAACGCCCCGTTTCCTTGGTTAAAATCGCAATTTTCTCACGATTTAAAAATAGTTGGAAACATTTGGGATATTGTAAGTAATCAACTTAACAAAATATATAACACTGGCCTTGAGATTATGGGATATTTTAATGCAAAATTCTTGCATATTGTACCTTTAATATAGTCTTGATTTTAAATGGAGGTGAATGCAGTAACAAATAATCAGACTAAATTATAAAAAATCTATTGACAATAGGGGTGTAACGATAGTCATGTCACGATTCCATACATATCATGATACGATGTTATTGTGATACTCCAAAACATATGATAAAAGGTTAACAAAGTAATTTTTATAAAAACTATCCACAATACATATTGACACATTTTTGTATTATGACAATATATTGTTACACCCCTAATTGACAACACTAATTAAACTCATAACTTGTTTTGTACATATTCTTCCAAATAGCCTCTGGGGGCCCGTTCTTCGTACGTCCCTAACTCAGTTAGCTGGATTTGATTGTTGGCGATTTGATTTGGCATGATCTTGGATTGTTTGGTTCTTCGACGCTCATCCTGGACTTGCTGTCATAGCAACAGGTGCGCAATCTTAAACCTGCTTGGGAGCAGGCTTATTTCATGTTAACAGGATTAGATCCCGGCTTTATAAGCGGATGTCTGTCGTGTCATTCGGAGTTTACCTGGCGCTTTTAGGTTTAAAAAAGGTTGTTTTTTTGGCATTTCCAAGCCACTTAAGACCCAATGTTGTAAAGCAGTTTTTTTAAAGCAGTTTTTTTTTTTTTTTTTTTGGCTATCATAATTTTTTATGAAGATCATGCAATCATGACAATGCCGATTACAGTATATGTCACTCAGGCTTCACTAACGTGATAGGTACCATAGACTATAGACTGCCATCAAGGCCTCAATGAAGGGGATTATGTGAACAGAAAGGGGGTTCACAATGTAAATGTGCAGCCCAGTTACTATTGTGATTCTTAATATTCCAGATTAGTAATATTATATCAAATAAAAAAAAGGCAGTTGACTAAAATCTTCCATATCACAAATGTGAAAGCAAAATGGCCAGGATCTGTGCATGACTTAAGAATTTTCAGAGATTCACATTTATGCACATTATTTGAAAGTGGTAAGGAAAGTTCTACAATTAAATATCAAGCTCACTGTATTACATACACTTATGCTGATCCTAACAGAACTGCATTTTTTTCATAGGTGATTATGACATGTTCCTGCCTGCAGACAGGTGTTTTATGACCCCATTCCCTGACCCAAACCAGTTACAATGCAGCTCTAGCCAGGACAAGGGCACACAATGAAATGAACTTTGGCTAACTAAAGGGAAGATTTGTCTGAAAAGTCTGAGGGTTGCACACCTGACAGGGCCTGTGACATTGTTGCATGTGCCATATTACACAACATTGCCAAAAAAAAAAAAAAACTTTTCATTAAATGTTTATTAAAATACAAATATGCTTAGTTCCTTGAGTTTTATTTCAGTTGTTCTTTGTAAAGAAAAGCCAGTGGTCAAGTGCCTGCAACAAGAGATATTAGACACATGCCTCATGCAACAAATAAAAAGGAAAAGTTGGCTATACACTGCCCACCTGTAGGCCTATGTCTCCTCTGTCTGTGCAGACTCTTCTGTAGGCCTTTCTGTAGATGTGGAATCCTGCAACTTATATTGCAGCCATAAAGCATACAAGTATAAATTAAGTAAAGTTATTTATGCACTTGCAGGTAGGCTAGTTCCTCCATATGACAGTTATCTGAGAGGGTTTATTCACTGTCCAGTGCAATGGAAACAAATGGACATTACAAAGTCTTACACTTTCTTTCCTTTGGAAAGTTAGAAAATGTCCACTTACTGCACATATTTCAGCCACCACTTTCTTAGGAACAGATACAATTGTTGGTGTATTATGTAAAAGTGCGCAAAAGATGAACACGCAATGTCATTACAATGAACTACACTGGGGAAAAATGTGATCAATAACTCATGGCAAAATATTTTTACATTAACATAAGTTTATCAGTTTTCACTTTCACAAGTCAAAGCAATTCATCATTACTCAAGATTTAACAGTTGAAATGACTATACGGCCTTAATTTAATGCAGCAAAAATTATTTTACAGTGTAGGCTACTAAGATCTTTTCTTCTTTTTTCTCAGCCTTTTTCTTGGTTGCTTTTATAAACAGACAACCATTTATTTAACAGTGCCTTTTATAAAAGAGACTATAATATAACTAAAAATGACCATTATGTAGAATATTTTTGTACTTCACTTTTATTTGTTCCCATGTTCTAGTGTGGTGACTCTGACATTACAATGAACAAAGTAATTATGCAATTATTAAAATACAAAAATATAGGCTAATAAGTGATAAAAACATCTAACATGGCCACTTCTAACGGATTTAAATTGTCTGCTACTTTTTGCCAGCCCTCTCTCCTGGCTTTTGCAGACTTTGAGGTGTTCCCTGGCGTTTTGATTAAACATTAAGATTCCGAATAAACTTTGACTATTAGTTCTTGCTCTGCTGAGGAGAAAAACTGAGCGCACTCTTTGGCCACGCTGAACAGCCAATAGCAGTGTTGCTGATCAATGTTTCTACTATCGATACATATCCCCTTTTAAACCAGCGCATGAACGCGCAATTATCTCAGATAACTCAATCCAGCTATACTAATCATATCCGGCAGGTGTGTTCGAAGAACCTAATTAGCCAGATCATGATTAGCACGATGATATCATCTTGGATGTGCAATTTGATCTCGGATGTTTTAACCCTCAGAGAGTCTTCGTTTAGCAGTCACACTCAGTGCCTTCCCGGTCAGAAGTGACCGGACACCTAAAAATGAAACTTCCTCCATCCCAGTAAAAACCAATGCTATTTATTTTTGTTCTATAATATCTATTCTTTTTAATTTAGTATTTTGAGACAATTTGATTGAATTTATTAATATTTATGCATTATTTACAGTCCATTTTTTGCCATTGAAAATAATGATTTATTTTTTTTTTCAAATCTTTTTTTTTTATACAGTATTTTCGGTTAAAATAGAGACTAGGCTTTCAGAAAAAAATAAAAAAATAATAAAATAAATCAATTTATTAAACATAAAATGAAATAAATCATGTTATTGCATGGGTTTACCACTAGATGAATGGAGATGCTTGTGAATTCTAGTTGTTTTTGGACCAAATTACTTACTTTTATGATGTGGATTGAATGTATTTTTTTAGAAATTCTCAAATAATACTTTTTGCCAAGGTTTATAACATTTTATTAATTATTATTTTAATAATTTTTATATTAATTATATATATATATATTAATTATAATTATTAATTATGTTATGTTTTTCACTCTTGATGTTTTAGAGTTTCACCCCTTCATTGCTGAGCACTTTTTTTCTGCATCGTGGCCGATTTGTAGAGAATTTTTGTGTTTTTGTCAATTTCCCATTCATTTCCTATGGGTCGGTCATTTTTGACCGAAGACCACAAGTGTGACTATTTTTTTTTACGACCACTTAGCATGCTCGGATCATGAACTCAATTTTTTTTTGTGCTCACATACCTAATGCCAGAAAAGTCACCAAGTTTCGTAACATTCCGATGAAGCTGTGATTTTTAAAAATTCAAAACAGATTTTTTGTAATCTGAATTTATTGGTGTGTATGTGTATAAAAGTGTGTTTGTATGTGTGTGTGTGTGAATTTTTTGCACTCTTGATATTGTACAGTGTCACCCCTTTACTGCGGTGTACTTTTTTTTAGAATCGTGGCCGATTTGTAGATTGTACAGACAAAAATTCAGATAATTTTTGTGTTTTTGTAAATTTCCCATTCATTTCCTATGGGTCGGTCATTTTTGACCGAAGACACTGAGTGTGACTATTTTTTTTACGACCACTTAGCATGCTCGGATCATGACCTCAAATTTTTTTTGTATTCACATACCTAATGCCATAAAAGTCACCAAGTATCATAACCTTCCGATGAAGCTGTGATTTTTAAAAATTCAAAACAGAAAATTATTCGGTCAGAAGTGACCGAAGACTCTCTGAGGGTTAAGAAACGCACGAAGAACAGGCCCCTGGTTAGGAACAACTGACAGAGATCTATTTACATTCTATCCCTTCATGCTACTTTGAGTTATGGGAACATAATCAGAATTCATGGGATACATTGATGTAGTGGCTAAAATGAGATGTTATTTTCATTGCTATTTTATAATTGGTTTATTGAACATTTTACCCTTGCCTTGAAAAATGCCACCATGCAGCCCTGAGAGGACTAGACGCTCGGTTTTTATACTCTCCTTTTCACAGTACTTGCATTTTAATTATGTATTGGTATATAAAGACAGTTTAAACAAATTTGGGAAAAAACCTACCTACCTGCCTTTGTTTCATTTTTTTTTTTCTAATTGAGAATTAACAGATCGTAGCTGTACTAATATTCCAGGGACATGGATTCTGCAGAATCCATAAATTCACTCCCTCCTTACTGAGGGGATTGGGGGTAAAACATTGTTAGTTCTTTTTTTCCTAACTTATGACAAGTTAGGATCACAAATTTGGTTGAGAGCAATGGAGACCAAGACACCAAATGGCTGAACAGTTCAGTTTTATTTTGAGTTTACTTCTTCTTGGACACGCCCACAGTACGACCGCGACGACCAGTAGTCTTGGTGTGCTGACCACGCACACGCAAACTAAAGAAAAAAAAAAGATAGTCAGTAAGTAAAACAATTATATCGCATTAAATGATTGGTCATAAGGATTTTGAAACTTATATTTGCTAGAGATGCACCGATTACAATTTTCTAGGCCGATTCCGATTTTTCATTGAGTTTGACCTGCCGATACCGATTTTAGCCGATTCCGATTTAATTTTTTTCTAACCATTTTACAGCACACACAAATATTTATTTTCTATCTTTTCTTTAACCCTTTCACGCGCAAGTTTAAAATATTCGAACTGACTTGCGTTTTTTCAAGGCGAACGTTCCCTTTAATGTTTCCATGGCGATGCGTCACTCGATACACCACAGCCACAATAATACTGTATGACAGATGTGTCGCTTTTATTTCGCTTTTCCTTTTTTATTCAAAATATTCACAAACTTGCTTACCATGTCATCAACTAGCCTATCTGATATTCCGATTCTCAAATACGTGTGAGTGAGTGTGTTTGGTCGTTTAAAAACCTTTATAAATAATCTTGATCTATAACATGAGATGGGCGCAGCAATGTTGTCCTGTCAGTCGGATTTACAGCACGTGAATTCATCAGTTTCTCCCGAAATAAATGCAAGAAAGTGGCCGGTGAACTGAGAAGAATAGAGTAAACTTTATAGTTACTTCCACTATGTTTGTCTGATATGAATAACAGAATATATTTGAATAGATTGTTATTGCTGCTTCCACAGACATCAGTGTGTATTTTACAAACTCCAAATGTATTGTTTTACTCGTGCTTGTGTATTTAAATATCTGAAACCTAAAATAAACATTATAAGGTTGAAAACACTGCTTAGTTGTGATATATGACATCGCTCAACGCGTCCGACTCTGGCTCAGCGCCAGCCAACGCGCGAAAGCACAGTTTGAATCTGGCAGTTATGCGACGTCACTAAACAGCACCGTATTCTCAGGGGCACAGAAATAAAAATCCCATATATGAGACCGTACCGCTCAAAAGGTTAATGCGGCGCCCGAGTGTATTTGACCGGCATAAAATCGGCATATGTCAGACTGACCGGCCGGTCGCCGGCCATGGCCGATCACGTGAAAATCGGCCAATTCCGGTCACCAGCCGATCAATCGGTGCATCTGTAATATTTGCGTTAACCATTAAAGATATCATGACCTCTACAGATAATTATTAAAAGTAATTTAAAAAAGCACCCTGTGCCAAACATCACTGGACCTGATTGCATCAGTTTCCAACGTAATCACAGCTATTGTAACAAGTGTTGCATGTATACAAGTTACTGCATCACTGATCACAAATAATTTCCTCATTAGTTCTTAATTTTCCTAAAATCAATGACATCAATTAGTTATTTCACTGTACTGCAGGCAAATATTTTCAGTGAAACTCACCCCCAGAAGTGACGGAGACCACGGTGAGCCCTGATCTTCTTCAGCCTCTCCAGATCTTCTCGGAGTTTGTTGTCCAGACCGTTAGCAAGAACCTTGGGAAAACCACAACATTAACATCATTTTCAGAATACCTGAAGTGTCACATTCCACGGACGAGAATCCATGAACCGCATTATTAGACTGTTTTCTAAGGCCGCACAATGTATTGAAATTAGGACTGGGCGATATGGCCTAAAAAAAAAAAAAAAAAGAATCCCTGTGGATTCACTTTGTAAATGTTTTTGGCGGGTGTGCTAGTGCTGCCGTGGTCTTGTTCATCTGCCATGTTTTTGTATCTCTATGGCAAACACTGAGCCCGTTCGGAACTACGGGAACCCAGAGGGGAGTGTTGGCGGATGTTAAAGAAAACTGATTTTCATTCAAACAAGTCGACGTAAACTACACATTCGAGTTATCAAAATCTATTTAATCGCCCAGCCCTAATTGAAATCATTTAAAAAACACAATATAGCATAGTGCTATAGTGAATTCACAAAGGCTGCGATTCAGTTAAATTAATAAATGCGCTGCTAATTTAATATACAGTAGTCAACATTTGAAGTGGATCATAATCTTTCATCAGAGGGATACATGAATTTTGAACAATACCCGTTGTATACTTATACAATACTTGTCTTAGGACAACTTTTTTGATCCACTTGAAGTGTGTGTGTGTGTGTGTGTGTGTATTTTATTTTCATATATATATATATATATATATATATATATATATATATATATATATACACATATATATATACACACACACACACACACATATATATACATTAACATATACATACACACACACACTTAAAGGATTATTAGGAACACCATACTAATACTGTGTTTGACCCCCTTTCGCCTTCAGAAATGCCTTAATTCTACGTGGCATTGATTCAACAAGGTGCTGAAAGCATTCTTTAGAAATGTTGGCCCATATTGATAGGATAGCATCTTGCAGTTGATGGAGATTTGTGGGATGCACATCCAGGGCACGAAGCTCCCGTTCCACCACATCCCAAAGATGCTCTATTGGGTTGAGATCTGGTGACTGTGGGGGCCATTTTAGTACAGTGAACTCATTGTCATGTTCAAGAAACCAATTTGAAATGATTCGAGCTTTGTGACATGGTGCATTATCCTGCTGGAAGTAGCCATCAGAGGATGGGTACATGGTGGTCATAAAGGGATGGACATGGTCAGAAACAATGCTCAGGTAGGCCGTGGCATTTAAATGATGCCCAATTGGCACTAAGGGACCTAAAGTGTGCCAAGAAAACATCCCCCACACCATTACACCACCACCACCAGCCTGCACAGTGGTAACAAGGCATGATGGGATCCATGTTCTCATTCTGTTTACGCCAAATTCTGACTCTACCATCTGAATGTCTCAACAGAAATCGAGACTCATCAGACCAGGCAACATTTTTCCAGTCTTCAACTGTCCAATTTTGTTGAGCTCGTGCAAATTGTAGCCTCTTTTTCCTATTTGTAGTGGAGATGAGTGGTACCCGGTGGGGTCTTCTGCTGTTGTAGCCCATCCGCCTCAAGGTTGTGCGTGTTGTGGCTTCACAAACGCTTTGTTGCATACCTCGGTTGTAACGAGTGGCTATTTCAGTCAAAGTTGCTCTTCTATCAGCTTGAATCAGTCGGCCCATTCTCCTCTGACCTCTAGCATCAACAAGGCATTTTCGCCCACAGGACTGCCGCATACTGGATGTTTTTCCCTTTTCACACCATTCTTTGTAAACCCTAGAAATGGTTGTGCATGAAAATCCCAGTAACTGAGCAGATTGTGAAATACTCAGACCTGCCCGTCTGGCACCAACAACCATGCCACCCTCAAAATTGCTTAAATCACCTTTCTTTCCCATTCTGACATTCAGTTTGGAGTTCAGGAGATTGTCTTGACCAGGACCACACCCCTAAATGCATTGAAGCAACTGCCATGTGATTGGTTGATTAGATAATTGCATTAATGAGAAATTGAACAGGTGTTCCTAATAATCCTTTAGATGAGAGTGTATGTATGTATGTATGTATGTATATATATATATACACACTTTATTTACATGCGTGTAGGTTACGTGCGCCTCTGCTCCGTTCATAGTAATTTACATGTGTGGAGTGCGTCTCGGAACGCAATGTGCACCATTTCATCAGATTTGTTACAAATCATTTGTAAACCTACACCAATATGTTTCTATATGCAATTTGTTAATCGCGATTTCAAAATAAAAGTTTAAACCCTTGCTCTTGAGTTTTGTTTTGATGTCCACATATTCCTGTTCAAGCAATTACAGTGGCTGGAGCATTTCAATTGTGAAGTGGGCAAATGTTAAAGAAAGTGAAAATTGGAAAAATGTTGTTTGGCCAATATTAAACAAGTACCTGATCATGTATGTGTAACAAAAACAATCACCCTGGCGCCCTCTGCAGGCATTTGTTATACAAATTATATATATTATTAGGGTAAAACCATATAATTACTTGCTTGGGGTCTATTTTTATTACCACACAAAAATATGATTACCCGATTAATCATCAAAATAATTAACCGATTACCAAAATAATCTAGTGACAGCCCTAATTGTGATGATTATTAGTAGGGCTGCCCTCTAATAGTTTACTTAACGTTAGTCAACCAGAAAAGGCTTTAGTTTGTTGCATGAAGAAAAAATAAATAAATTCTCTACAAGAAGTGGCAGTCGCATCGGACAGGGGGCACTTCCCAAAAGCATCATTAGCCATCTATGGTCGCGAGTTCTGTTGAATTGTTTTGGTAACGACAGAACTTGCGATCATAGCTGGATTTTGGAAACGCACCCGATCCTTACGATCAATCGGTCCATGTGCATGTGACAGCATGTCTGGCAGGGAAATCCTTCAACCATTCATTGATCTTAAAACATGGCTTATCATTTGAAACATGTTAGCCTAACGTTAGCCACTTTTACATTGCTAGTCTCTAACATTTTCCAATATAAATCAGTCCCTCCAGTTTTATTTTATTTTATATATATATATATATATATATATATATATATATATATATATATATATATATATATATATATATATATATATATATATATATATATATATATATATACATACATAAAAATATATATATTAATATAATTTAGCTAATTTATTAAACTAATTTAGCTTCCACACTCTGCATGAACATTTGGATATGCGCCTAACAATAGTGCACATTTATCAGTCCCACCAGGATTTTGTGATAAATCACAAAAAAAAAAAAAAAAATGTGGTGGTGGAATTTATATATATATATATATATATATATATATATATATATATATATATATATATATATATATATATATTCCACCACCAAATTTTTTTTTTTTTTTGATTTATCACAAAATCCTGGTGGGACTGATAAATGTGCACTATTGTTAGGCGCATATCCAAATGTTCATGCAGAGTGTGGAAGCTAAATTAGTACAGCGCTTACGTTACATTTAACTTAAAGCCCGTAAAAGTCATTTACAAAACTCACAAGTGTAAGGGAAAAGCCAGTGAATTTAACACTCCATAGAAATGTATTTTTTTCCGAAGTGTAGACAACTTAGTGTTAACTAATAATTGTTACTGGTACTACCAACAAAATATTAGTGCATTCCTGGAACTTGGCGTTGTTATACTACATCCTTATGCATCGCTTTCTGCCAGGACTTTTACACGTTTTCCCCAAATCATGGAAGTGACCTCGACGTCCGGGTTAGCAGTAGCATGAGCCATCAGGCAAGTGTTATTTAAATAAACTCCTGATGTACTTACAAACTTTCCAATGCCTCGTTTTATGAGCACAGAACCTATTTGTACTACTGTAGAAGTTTGGTACCATTCTGGCCATTATTAGTGGGGTAGGCTAATTTGAGATACATCCTTGGATCCATAAGCGCCTGCACTAAGCCATTCGGCTGATATCTTTAAATAAGCTCTAACTTAAAGGTGCTCTAAGTGATGCGACGCGTTTTTTAGGCCAAAACATTTTTTGTCACATACAGAAAACATCTCCTCACTATCCGCTAGCTGCCTTGTCCCCTGAACACACTGTAAAAAAACGCGGTCTCTCTGGACACCACAGGCTCCACAAACGGCAACAAAAACAAACTGGGCTCACCCGCACCACGAAACATAATAAACAGTGTTCCAGCCAATAACCGACAAGAAGTATTGGAGGGTGGGGTTTGGAGGGTTAGTGCGCGTGCACGTGAAGGGGGTGTGGAGGAGAGAGAACAGAGAAGCATGAAGAGGGAAATTTGAATTATGGCCGACACACGACCAAAGAGACGACGTTCCGATGAACAAATTGCAAAGAGGGACAAGGATAAGGGACAAGGATAAGGAACGCGTGAAGTCCCGAATTTACATCGGAAAAACCTTCGAAAGGTGGCGAGAACTCCGCCGGCAGAACGGCTTCCAATCCGACATAGTTGCTCTGTTTTTGCAGAACAGGTAAATCCATTTTTCTTTCTAAACTGACGTTCATGTTCGCCAAACCAACACAAGTCTGTAATTAGCTAGAACTATGCAGTCAGCGTTAACTTTGGTGAATACAACATGTATGTTGTTTCTAGCAGCGATCAATCTCTATTGTAAATGATCAAGCAAATTCACAGTAGGGCGACAATTTGTGTGAACGATTGTTTTCATCCACTGTTTGACGTGTTTGAATGTTCATTTATAGGCTATTGACAACTTTGACTAAATTTGTTTACGCCGCCGCCGTTGTTTATGCTCACTCGACACTGGGAAACGCGAAGCTAACGTTATCTTGCTATTATTGCGTCCTTGTATGGGAGCTAGTTATAACCTCAGGTGGTGAAACGATTTTAAGATAATGTTTCTCTTTTTCTGCATTCTGTTCTGCAATATATAAAAGCATTTATCTAACTTGGCGACATTACACATTGAATTAAGTATCAGTAAAACTTAACTTTGTTTGTAGTGACTACTTTGACTTTCCTTTATGTCGGAAGGGAGGGGAGGGGAGGAGACGGGATGAGGAGGAGGGAGGGTCTAGCTAGCTTCCGTTTTGTTTGACAACAATTCGAATGTCAACAAGAAGTAACTTCTCCCGGGATCGCTTAGAGCACCTTTAAATAATGTTCGACCAAGGGAAAAAAAGCTTCTGGGGTGTTTGGCTTGAGGTCATGGTGCAAAGGTGCAGTATAACATCCATTATACTGGAGATTACAAGCCTGCATCAACGTCTTTGCAGCCAATAGACTAAGATAACACTGGTTTATTAATGAATTATTAAAATGTTCTGCCAGTCTCTTGAAGACTTGAACTCCAAACTCTGGAGGGCACGAAATATCTAATTTTGCAGTCAGATATGCACTGATACACACCTTTATCACACCCAAAAGCACAAAAAAGGCACTCCAATCATACCTGACTGTATTTTCCATCTTTAATGTCCTTCTGTCTGTTCAGGAACCAGTCAGGGATTTTGTACTGGCGAGGATTCTGCATAATGGTCACCACCCTTTCAACCTGTTCAACAAATAGAGCAAATAGGTTTTGTTACAATCATGTTATTTGCAGTCAGATGCGGTGCATCCCTATGCTTAAAGTGAATTTTACACATTTAGGTCATTCCGTGTTACAGTTTTTTTTACAGTCGCTAGGACACATTTATCAACACTTAAGTAAATTTTTCAAAACTCTTCACACAGTTCTCCTAACCAACTTTCAGCTCGGCACAGCAGTTCATTTCACATTCAAAATGCACTAAAACTACCAAATCACTTCATACATGCCTCAAAATCAACACATTCTTCCACAACACTAAAATTAGGTCACTTGATGGAGTTTTTCGGTTCCTTGCCACTGTTGCCTTTGGCTTGCTCAGTTGGGGATATTCTGGGGATATTTAATTTGATTTTATCAATCAATAAATTCCACTAGAAACAAACCTTGTTGTATTATTTTAATTTAATACTGTGAGGCTGCTTTGATACAATCTGTATTGTGAAAAGCGCTATACAAATATACTTGACTTGACTTGAACACTAGCAAAGGTTGACAGCCAACAAACACACTTTGTCACCCACAAAACAATGACCTAAAAAACACTAACAACATGTAGCATTATACAATGTTTTCTTGTGTAAAACAAGGACACATCTCGGTTTATAATTCACTGCAATATATGTTACTGGAATGAATCAGACATGATGCAGAATGCTTCAATATATTTTATGTCTTTTATTTATTTATTATTTATTTTTTGCAGTGAGTAATTCCAAAATACAAGAAGTTGTATACACTTCGCCCAACCCTAGTATACACACCATCCACTGATACAGATACAATAGTAATGCTAATCTACTCGATCTTCTCCATTTGGCCACAGGTTCTCATCCACATCACATCTTATGTCATCTAGGGCAATACACCTAGGAAATTATCTTCTGGCATGCCTGATCCATCCCTGGCAATCTTCTGCTGATATGTCCAGGCATCCAGCATTCATTGCGTCCAGGAGGGACATTTGATCATGTGGATGGTGATCATAAACCTTCCACCTCCATGAGGAAAATAATTCCTCTATGGGGTTGAGGAATGGAGAGTAAGGTGGGAGGAAAAGTGACACCATTCTGGGATGGGCTGCAAACCACTCAGTGACAGTGGCCCCCTCCCAGCCACTCTTCTTCCTCTTTCAGCCACTTCTCTATTTCTGGCTGGGTCCATGTTTACATCACAATACAAAACAATTCAGCAGTTGTCTCCTTTTGTAATGAAATTGAAAGAGTAACACCTGTGTAGACGTTCATCTACAATGAGAATCAGCTGTGGTTGGTCCAATTGTTTTTATAGCATTTAATTTGAAGATTTAAAATATATTTCATTAAAATATTACTGTAGAAATGGAGCAAATTGCTGTCTTAAGTTTTGTATTATGTTATTGTTTTGAACATAAGTTTAACAGTTTTGAAAACAGTATGTAAGCATGTGCAAATTGGCCTGTAGGTACACAGAGTTTTGGCGGTTGTGTCGAAGTGAGAAAAGTTAATGTAATTTGAAAGATGTAGTCACTGAATGCATTTTGTGCCAAAGCAATGATAAATGATCCACAATTTAGCCCACATATACTTCTGTTGTGCTCACTGTGTGAAGAGTTTTGAAAAAGTGACCTAAGTATTGATAAATGTGTCCTAACGACTGTAAAAAAACTGTAAATAAAATTTCGGACACTCCCCCGGCACAAATTTTTGATTTTGTTAATATTTTCCTGAAGACAGACAAATATAGTGATAAAAGCTTAAATATTAAATGTTGTGAATGTATATTGACTGAGGAATCCACTATTTTGTTTAGGGGGTCAAAACGACAATTTTCACCTGATATTACCCCCCTGGAATTTGGCTCCAAATCTCATGTGAAAATTTTAATTTTGACCACCCTCTACAAAATAGTGGATTACTCAGTAAATAGCCAAAATCTTAAATGTCATGGATGTATTTTTTCTTTATTTATGCATTTCTTTCACCAGACAAAAAAAAAAATAATTATATATATATATATATATATATATTCGAATTGTTTTTCAAGTGAAATGTTTTGAAATAAACAGCTAGCCTACCTATTTTATCAATCATCTTTGGCAGTTCTTAATACATTCATATTTTGACATCAATTTATTTAATTTTCTACTAAAATGGTAATTCAGTGACAAATTTTGCGTGAACAGGCTATAACTTCCATTGTGATATCCCATAACTTGAGCTTCTATAGAATTCTGTCTGAGGTTTGTTTCTATGACAAGCTCTCTGTAAGAAAGACCACTGACTTCATGTGCCATTCCATGTCTATGTAATAGCATGTGATGATTATGTAGCTTTCCCTTGCACTCAGGGTCACATTAAGACTATCAGAGGCCCCTGGGCTTTACCTCTTGAGGGGCCACCAGAACTATTATGTACATTCACTCAATCTTTTTAAATCACAAAGCAGAAGTTAACAGTCTTTTATTTTACAAGAATAAATGCCATGAACAAAACATTCAAACCTATAGGTCTGTCATTTAAAAAAATACTAGGGGTGTAACGATTCGTTTTAACAACGATTCGATTCGAGATTCATGGTTGTCGATACGATTCAAGGACGATATTGGTTCATTTAGAACGATATGATCCGAAACAATTCAGTGACTTTTTAGCCAAAAATTTTAAGGGAATCAGGTATCAATTAATTATGGATATAAACAAGTAAACAACAATTAATGTCAAATGCATTCACATTTTATTTTAATAAGTAGGACTGAACGATTATGACAAAAATGATAATTGTCGATTATTCCCTTGAAATTGTAATTGTGATTTTTAATCACGATTATCACAACATTGAATGATGTTTTGAATAGTTTGGCCATGGGACCCACATTTCCCCATGGTCATCAAGCCGCGACCCACCTTTTTAGGAATTATATAGACCTATTATAATACATTTGTTTACACAAAAATTGTTGACAAGTTCTGTCCCCCTTTACTTAACATACAAAAAAAAAATTTTTGTAAGAATATGACAAATACAGATAAACAGTAGGCACTTCGAGGTTAAGCTATTAAATAGCAGTCCCAAACTAGTTTTTGTTAATACAATCTTGGTATGAGCCACCACAGTCATATAAAAATATACAAAATAACCAGTAAGTGGCATTTTGTTATGGAAACAACAACAATTAGGCTACCATGGTGATACACAATACTTAGAAGAACTGGTAAGGAAACATGGAAACTGCTCCTGATAAATAGCAACACACATGACGTACTAATAACGTAATTTATTGGTATTTTACTTTTATTTTTTAACTTACTAATTTACGACGTTGCATTCTCGTATGTCTTTTGCACTTTAGTGAAGTGATACAGCGCGCTCCGCCGCATTTGCGCGTGCAATTGAAGAGTGCGCGCTACTGCAGTATAGCGGCTGAGAGGACAGGAAAGTCCGTTTTTCTGAGGTGACAGACTTTGAGCTGCATGTTGTCTTTGCACTGCTGCTGGTGCTGGCGCGTCACGCATGGCGACGACGTCATAGATAGGACTGAATCGAGTAACGTTTAACGCCTTTATCATTAAAAGTGCAAAGAAAAAACATCCATATAAAGTCTAACGTGCTTTAATCCAATGCGCTATTTACTAGTATCGATACAATCGATTCATTACCTTTTAAAACGATATTAGATCGATATATGTCATCCGGAAGGCCAACTTGCCGAGCACAGATCGATGCAGTTGGATCGTAGGAATATAAATCGATACATCAATGTAGTTGATGAATCGTTACACCCCTAAAAAATACACAAATATCACTGCATGGACTACATATTGGCACACAGTCCGAACTACAGTAGTCAACATTTGAAGTGGATCAAAACCTTTCAACAAAGTTCAAAAGCCCCTATAGACTGCGCTTTCTTTTTCCTTTTGTTCGGTTTTGGACTGCTGTCTTTAACTGAAAGCGACACACACATCCGATGTGCAATTCTTATGCGAGTTGCTAGAAGCGGCCCGTCTTGACACTTCGAGCAGGATTTTAAACATGCATTCACAGCAAAGCCATAAAGCGTAATTTTAAAAGTCAACAGTTTTTCCAGCATCACCGGGGCCCTGGGCTTAGCCTGTGCATTAATGCAGCAATCAGTTGTGAGGGCAATCTTTTCAACTGATCTCAGCAGCACCTTCAGCACTTTTTTCACAATTATTTTCTAAACAGCTGTGCCTCTTGGTGGAATGTTGTATTCAGACTGAATTAAATTAATCAACTCTCGAAAACCATCACCTTTGACGACACTGATAGGCAACACGTCATTGGCAATCATTTTACAGTCATTCCTTTTAAGCTTCAGTTTTTTCCCAGCTAAAATGAAGTTTATCATTGGTTTTATAGCTTCTTATCCATATCCATTGTCTTGACTATCTATCTATTTATTTATTTATTTATTTATTTATTTATTTATATATATATATATATATATATATATATATATATATATATATATATATATTAGGGCTGTCAATCGATTAAAAATTTTAATCGATTAATCACATGATTGTCATGAGTTAACTTGTGATTAATCGCACATTTTTTTATTTGTTCTAAATGTACCTTAAATTAATACTTTTCAAGTTAGTAATACTCTAATCAACGTGGGCATGGATAAATATGGATGCTTTATGCAAATGTATGTTTATTATTGAAACCATAGTCAACATAGAGCATGAAGACGAGACATGTTTCAAAGGTCGGATGTTTTTCAAAGAACTTGTTCATGTCTATTAGACACATGTAGAAAGAACAAATAAATACCAGGTTCCCATTACTTCTCTTTCTTTGCACTGAGCAATTAACACAAACATGTTTAGATTTTTGCATGACAGGGCAGCTCTTCTGAAAATGCTAAATGTACATTTATTACTAGGCTATAGTTTGTCTCTCTCTGTGCCCATTTTGATGAAGCTAAATTCTCAATAAAACGGTTTTCATTGGTATATTTTACTGTTTCTGTTGTCAAACAACGGAATGAATATGAAATGGTGACTGAAACGCGACCCATTAAGACATAACCAGCTCTCCTTTCCAAGATGTTAATCTGCACAATAATCCTGATAATCGAGCCGTCGTCTGATGAAATCAAATACACATAAGATAAACACAATATCTGTTTTGCGATTTCGGCTATACTTGCATGTAAAATTAGAGAAGCAACATCATATCTGTGTTTAACTGAATTAAAGCGGTGCTCCTCTCTCCAGCGCGAGACGCAGAGAGAGAGAGCGAGAGAGAGAGAGAGGCGCGCGCGCGTGCTGGGAGAGCAGTACCGGCGGTACCGGTAGATTCTCAGAAACTAAATAAGGTTTGGGCGCTTTGTTGAAGAAAAAAAAATAATAATAATTTTCGCTAAATGGGTCTGCAATGTCGTTAAGTTGGCAACACTGTGTATCTCCATTTCTCCAACTAGGTTTTGGGCCACGGGTCAAACAGAAAATACGCGCTGCGTTAATCGAGCATAAAAAAAAAATAGTGCCGTTAATATGATTTTGCGTTAACGCGTTATTAACGCGCTAACTTTGACAGCCCTAATATATATAAAAAAATATATATTATATATATATATATATATATATATATATAGATAGGGTTGTAATAAGGGGTGTAACGATATTCGAACCGAAAAACCGCGATATACCACCCGCGATACGAATCGCGATACTCTCATGGCGTACCGAACACGCCCGGCCCGCCCCCTGCTGTCCCGGCTCATTGGACCTCATGTCTTATGTGTACACAACGAATACAGCGTTGTTGCCTAACCACCATTAACCACATTTAATCGCAATAAGCTCAGTGTTTTGTTACATTCGATAATAAGCAAGGTGTAATCTTTCAAATTCTGTCTATTTGATCACGAAATTCAAACATTAAATGTCGGTTTGGCGCTCTTTGATGTGGCGTGACAGATCACTGTAGGCTACTAGGCTTCTCATTTAAAGCGGCAGCGCGGAGCGCGAGTAAACGCAATTCTCTTCCTCAGTTACAGAATAAACATGAATGGACACCTGAAGGTATGTTGAAAGATACAGTATACTTACTGAAAGGCATCATAACTCGTGTAATCGCTCAGTCAGTGTTTCAACAGCAGAAATATGTCAATAAAACGCTTAGTTTTTCACACAGCTTTATTTACCTCAGGCAAGTCATTCAGTGTCCACAGCTTGTTGGTTTGCTAAGGAAATGAACTCTTTCACTAAATAAATGCACTATATTAGCCTATATATTATATTTGACTTAACCTGTTAATGACATCTTGATTATTTAATGTATGTTTAAAATATCTGTCATGAAAATGACAGCAACTGTGTAAATGATTATATTTCAATAATAAATTAGAGTAAAAATGTTAATGTAAAAACTACCTTATGTGCAGTTTACATGTTTTCATACAATTTGTTACTTGAGTGTTGACTATTATTATTATTATTATTATTATTATTATTATATCTAAAAATAAATAGCAACTGAATTTAGGCTAAAAGTCTAGGCTCTGTTGTTAAGCTTTAATGTTATAGTAATGTGCAAGTAAGGGCTCCTATATAGTTTACAGCATTAGCAGATACATTTTTTTATCCTTGCGAAACATTTACTTGTAATTGAATTAATTTAAAGACAAGGACACAATTTGTTAAAGCACTGTTAAAAAAAAAAGAAAAAAAAAAAGAAGCAATTTTAGCTTTCTAAACCCCCCCACTCCACCTAAATGAACCGAACCGAGACGTCAAAACCGTGGGACGTACGAACCGTCAGTTTTGTGTATCGTTACACCCCTAATGAATATAATTTTTTTTTTTTTTTTTTACCGTGTTTGGGATACATCACAAACAAAGCAATGTCAACTGTCCCAAATATTATGTTGGTTAGCAAAGAAAAACAATCTCATGATTTTGATCATGGCTTAAAAAAAAATTGTGGAGCAAGTGGTGGTTAGTTGTTCTTGCACCAACTACATCACCAGGTTCTGCGCTCCTATTGGTTTTTGATTTGATGGTCATCATAGAAGCCACACTGCAGGACTATGCCCCAAAACTTCTGACAGGCTTTAGTTTTAGAATTTTAATAATTATTCCACTTCTATAAAAATAACAGTAAACAATTAATGTAACAGTCATATGGCCGATTTTTGTGTTGTTGGTAAAAAAGGTAAATCTATATCTATATAGAGTGGTTAAAGTGGGATTTGGCAGGTGGGGGAACCCTCAAATTTTGAGTAGGTGCAACAGGGAAAAATGACTCACCGTGGGACAACATATTGAGTTTTTATTTTGGTCCATCTACATCTACACTGATATGATGACGACACTATGTTAAAATTGCTGAACACCACAATATGGAACACAACCTTGTTTTTCACAATGTAAATTTAAACATAAAAATGTGAGGTCCAAAACTGACTGAAATGTGCAGTAGTTAGGGGGGTTCGGGGGTATGCTCCCCCGAGAAAATTTGGATTTCTCTGACCAACATATAGCAATTTAGGGCTTTTGAAGGCCAAAAAAAAGAAAAGAAAAAAAAAGAAAAAAGATAAGAAATAGCTTAAAACTTGGTCATTAGATTATTTGTCAATACCTGCTCTCTCCTCATCTTCATCTTTCTTTTTCTCTCAGTCTCCTTATCCTGCCCTATTTCTTCCCCTCCTAAAGCTGAACTTTGACTGATAATCTTTTCATTTTCGTCTGTGTCAGTGAAGAAAGTAAACAGGCTCAACTAATATTTATATGTTTTATGAATCATTTTCTGAAACAAGTTAATTTACTCAAGGGCAAGGCTACCAGGAAAGCTGTAGCCTAAGTCAGTATTGCCAATAGGAACCTTCTACAAGCTTTGGAATTTGAAAACGTCTGTTTTTAAATATTAAAAGTAATTTTAATTTATAGTCTACGTTTAACGCAGTTGGTGGAATTGGCAGACGTTCCCTTAAGCATCATGCGCTGTGGAAACGCGTCAAAGCATTCTCGGGTATAAATATAATATAATAATAAATAATAAAATATATTACAAGGGAAAACAAATGTCCGGCGAATATCGGACCTAAAACTAACTTTACCGCGCTCAACCACCGCGAGTGCATTCACGCATTAGTAGCCTAACCGCTGGCATTCAGCGGGGAGGGGAGGCGTGAACCGGTGTACATGCACTAAAATCAGACAGGAGAACCGTGAGAACATAACGTCGGGAAGCGTGTTTGTGAAGGCAGGGCCAGGCGGTGATATTCAGTTTTGATATGATGAATAATGAGAATCATTGAATTTGATTAGAATGATTTGATCATTGACCACTTTAACCCCTGTATATATATATATGGATTGATATGTTTTTGTAACTTCACTTAAACATTTAAAAAAGTAAGGAAGAAACATTTAACACTAATCTACAAACTCACCTCATCATCAGTGAGTTCTCCAGCCCGCTTGCTCAGATCAATGTCAGCTTTCCTCAGGACCACATGGGCATAACGCCTTCCAACACCCTATGGAGTAAATGAACAACACGGAGGCTTGAGAACATCAACAACTTCACTGGCATTGGGAGAAATTATTTAAGTTCAATTCACTCACCTTGATGGCAGTGATGGCAAATGCGATTTTGCGTCTTCCGTCAATGTTCGTGTTGAGAACACGAAGGATGTGCTGGAACTTCTCTGGAATGACGAGCGACTAAGAGAAAACATTGTCACCGTGCGCGACAAATACAGTTTAAAAGTCACATTTGATGAATTTGACGCAAGTAGACGTAACTGCAGTTTAGAACGCTAGTGTAGCGGCGTAACGCTGCTGTACAGCAACGTTAGCTTACTGACTAGAAATATAGAAACATGCATCTCTCTGATTTAAAATAAACACAAACAAAATTTAAAAGTGTTCAATTTCTGCATGAACCTTCAAAATACTGTGGTAATACCATGGTAGTTTCTTTTGTAAACTTAAACCGGCGCGGACTGAACACGGACTTACTTTCATAACTCACTTAAACGTTAACTCTATACTGTAAGCCTAAAATATCAATTTATATACTTTCTACATGCATACAACACACTTAATGTTGAATCAGTACTAACATAAACACAGAATTACGGACGATGTTACTAGATTTCATAGAAAATCTTGAGGATTTAATTTCACACTCACCATCTTGTTCGCTGGTTCCGCGCAAAGAGGAAGTGGTCACGATCTCGCGATAATTTGTCCACTCGCCACGCGAACTTTGACAGGAACAGATTCCGTCACAGTGTACATGTCCGATGGGCAGGTTGAGGCAGATGCTATACAAAACAATACTTTAAACCGATAAAGTTTGAACGTATAAAACGCAGTTATTGCTGTTTTTAATGTTTTAGCAATTATTTAAGAGCAATTACTCTTTTGTAAATAGATTTCTTATGATTTTACAATGTGTCATTTTTGGGGGAATTAATGAGTGGAGGGACTGAAATACTGAACGGACCTGTAGTTTTTGTGAACTACATACGCCATGGCGGAGGCGCTGATCACTGGAGCTGTTCATATAAACACACCCGTTGATTCCATGAGCGGTGCGATGGCGTTTTTACAGGATAAGGTGATGACTTTCTTATATACTATAGCAGCATCCGTGATATTTTTTACTGCGTATGTTGCACTGTTTACCCGTAAGCGCGTAGTTCTGTTAAACAGCATCAGAGCTTAATCTGATAGAGATAACACAGACATGGCATGCTGTTTAAAAAAAAAAAAAAAAAAATATATATATATATATATATATATATAAAGACCTATCATATTTATTATAATTCCTTTGAATGTTGTTTTACTGATCGCGACTGTTATTGGCCTATGCAGGTCTTTATTTCAGCCAACATCTGAATATTTTCAATGTCATATCCTGTAGATCATGTGACAGTGCAGTCAGTGAATCGTGACATAACGCTCTCGAATATTAGATGTTAAAATTGAAACAAGTTGGCATGACACATAACAACAGGAAATACTGTCATTCTTCTGTGCACTGTTCTTTAAAGTTATTTATCATTGATTATTGTCTTATTTTTTATTATTGCCTTTTTTTCTTTGGTATGTGTAGTTTATCTACTATAGCCTATAATTCTACACTACTCGTAGCATTTGTGTTCCTCATATTTAAATATGACTTTAACAATAAATTACCTTTACATTTTTTTTGAACATGTCGACAAAACTTAAGTAACTTTGTTTTTATTTTTGAACACTTTTTGTACAGCTTGTATCATGATTGAGTTCTTTTGAAATATGAAAAAAAATTGCATATCAAGTAAAATAATGCACTTTAAATATACTGGTGAAGTCAGGCATTATGAGGACTAGCAAATAAACTAGCAATATACATTACATTCAGTATTATTTATAGTAGTTTAATATCATTTAAGCTCTAGCCTAAAAACTTGCGCTTACATAGCCGTGTTTCTCTCGTGCAATTTGGAAGCAAACAAATAAGTATTTATTTGACAAGGCCAAATTGTTATGACAAGTCGACTGTGGGTCAGAGTAGGCCTATCTCTGAAACAGCGAGTGTAACGGAGGCCAGCTGGTAGTTGCTGTGCGAGTAAAACCTCACTCCTCTGATCTCAATAGGCGGTCTAGTGACAGACACTAGGGGCTGCAGTCTTTAGCCTCCTTGTTAGAGCGCCTGACTCTCATGCCGGAGACCCGGGTTCGAGACCCGCACGGAGCGGGGTGTGAAGGACCCGGTGAGAGGGGTTACACAAGGTTTGTTGGTTGCTTCCTGTCAGCAGTGGTGAGAATTTACCAACAGTGGTCCAAGGAGGTAGCCTAGAAATCTTGATGAACCCTAGTGGCAGCAAATTTAATTTTGCAGCCAGGGTGGTCTAGCAACTCTCTGTTGGCTTTCGAGCTGGAAAAAAACAAACTTTAGTCAGGCCATCGTGTATAGAGTCGGCGGGCGGGCTTAACATAATGACGACAGAGTTGCGACGGTTCCGCGTGAATTCCCTGCTACTTGAAAACAAAGAATGGCTGCTGTTGCTGGCGAACAGTGGTCTTTCAAATCGGCTTTGGCCTCGACTCTGGAAGACTTGGAGTTAAGCTTTTCTTTGAGAAAAGAACAAAGAACGGCACTTAAGTCATTCTTAAAAAAAGGAAGATGTGTCCGTAGTTTTGCCGACCAGATACGGCAAACGTTTAATCTATCAACTAGCTCTGCTGGTGGGAAAACGCTCTGGTTGGTTGTAGCGCTATCCTATTGCATGCAGAGGGAATTTGAAAGACAGTCGTTTATCCCGCCCCTCGGATTGAGCCCTGCCAATGGTGAGTTCCCAGACCCAACATCTTGATGTGGTTCTGGCTTGCCAGGCTACCAAGGAGGGACAACACACAAACCGGCAACAGGGTGTTGGGTGCCCAAGGCTCATCGATGCACAGGGCAACAAAGGTTATCCTGTCTGGTCTGATGCAACAGAAGGTTTACTGTGGCACAAGTCACACAACATTTTAATGATGTTATGGGATGAATGTGTCAACATACAGTGCATCACACTCTGTTATGTATGTGGCTGCGTAGCTGCACATCAAGCAATCAGAGTGCCTATGATACCCCTGTCCATTGTCGAAAGCACCTGCAATGATTGCTTGCAAATGAAGCAGTGGAAGTGGCCTCTCTCAGCAGGATAATGCACCCTGCCACACTGCACATAATATTCAGATATGGTTTGAGGAACACGATGAAGAGTTCAATGTGTTGCCCTGACCTGCAAATTCCCCAGATCTCAATCCAATAGGGGTTATGCGCAACATACTTCCGGGTTCTACAAAACAGATATAACTACTTCCGGTCGTCAGCTACTGAGGTAAACAGCGTAGGAATGGCGACCTTTTATAGCCGGTGTTTACAGGAGCTACCCATTCTCTCCATTTCAGATGTACATCGTATTGCCAAACGGACTTCCAGAGCCCCGAGTACTCCGTTAGATAAAGGATTTAAGTTTTACGCCTCCTCATTTATTCATGATTATGAAGGTATGTAAGTTAGTATATGTAGCTTTTGCTAATGGCACCCGATGTAGAGTTAGCTAACTATCAGTAAGTTAATTTAGACTTGTATGCTATCAGTAGTTTAACCTTTTATATTTGCTTGCAGACGATTAAAACAATCAAATGAAGACTGCATTTGATTTTTTTTGATTTTTTTTTTTCCTGATACTTAAGCATTCGTGACATTTTAATTAAAACAGAAATAAGAATTGTATTCTAAAAAAGTGAAAAATAAGTTACCTCAGAGATCACCTACCGCTGCAGATGCGTACGGTAGTGCAAACCGGAAATGCTTATACCTGTTTTCCGGTTCGAACGTTGGGCGTTCCGCATAACCCCTATTGAGCATCTGTGAGATGTGCTGGACCAACAAGTTCGTTCCACTGTGGCTCCACCTTGAAACCCATAGGACTTGAAGCATCTCCTGCTAACGTCTTGGTGCTATAGACCACAGGACACCTTCAGAAGCCTTGTAGAGTCCAATAGAGAATTGGCGTGTGATGAGGCACACCTGAAGATAATGAAGCCTCATCACTGCCGCTTTTAAATGCTGAACGCACCTCTCCTCAGGAGACCGGTCTCTTTCCCCGTGCATGCACGCTGGTGTCCTCGTGGGTCCAGGAAGGGAGGGCGGAGGGATTCCCGCGCCGCCAAAGATGTGAGTCGCCGGACCCGCTGTCCAGAATGGAGAATCATGCGTGACGCCGCTGACAGGCTAGGATGACGGGCCACCATTCCCCTCAGTTGTCGTGGCCTAAACAAGCCGTGGCCTAGGACAAGCCGCTATGCCAAAGGCGCCACCCCTCTCGCTTCACGGTACGGATCCACTTTTGCTACACGACTGAAGCGTGGTGTCGTGACGCCTCCCTTCATTTGTACGTTGATGAGCGTTCCCCAAGATTACCGCTATGGGCGTGGTTTTGAGCCAGCGGCTCATGATTCCCCCAGTCTCCATGTGCTCTACTTCTATTGGATAGTCGCGTCGCGTTCAACGGATTCATTTGCATAAAGATGGGCATCGGCCAGCTTTTTGACGCGCAGCATTTTTTCAAATGCAGCGCCGCCTTCCCGGGATGCTTTGCGGGCGCGTTAAAGTAGCTTGACGTCACCCATAGGAATAAAGTGGAGTGCGGCGCGACAGAAGTGTCGCACGGACAAGTGGATCCGTATCGTCAGAATAACGGTACAGATCCACTTTTGCGACACGACTGTCGCGTGGTGTTGCGACGTCTCCCCACATTTGTACGTTTATGGGCGTTCCTTAGTTTACCGCTATGGGCATGGTTTTGACAGAGCGGGAAATGTTGCGTATTTAAAACCTGCGAGAGACTTCCATATCTGTTGGAATACCATATCTCAAATGCAGCGCCGCCTTCCCGGGATGCTTTGCGGGCGCGTTAAAGTCGCTTGACGTCACCCATAGGAATAAAGTGGAGTGCGGCGCGACAGAAGTGTCGCACGGACAAGTGGATCCGTACTGTGAAAAAAGAGAGAAGCGCGTGCGACCGTCGGACACTGCCCCCTTACTAGGACCCATCCCATCTGATCACGACCCATCCCATCTGATCACTACCCATCCTTCACGATTCCCTGGCACAACGAGGACACCAGATCCCCTTTTTGTTTTAACACTTTATTTCCCCATTTTTGGACATTTTTCTTTATGCTATGACAGTTTCTTTATGTTAAATAAATGCCTCTCCGAGGCATGACAGCACTCCCACTGTGTCTGTCGTTTGCTCCTCCCCGCCACAAAACATTTATGTAAACAATATATTTTACATTTATTACAAAATATGCATGCAAATACAAATTTTATTTAAGAAGTTTGAGAGAATAGAGAGTGTCAAGAAGGGAAGCAATGAAGACAAACATCAAGGACAGACTGAAACTCTGCAGAAAGTACAGGAATTGAACAGCAGAGGACTGGTGTAAAGTTATTTTCTCTGATGTAACCTGTTTCTTACTGTTTGGGACAACTGGAAAATGTCTCTGCTACCATGAGTACTGTGTCGTGCAAACAGTGAAGACCATCCATATGTGGGGTTGTTTTTCATCCAAGGGAGTGGGCTGTCTCATAATTCCGCCCAAAACCACTGCCATGAATAAAGCACCATGTCACAAGGCAAGTGTGATAATGAAGTGGCTCAGAGAACATTACATTGGAATACTGGATCCATGACCAGGCAACTCCCCAGATCTTAATCCCATAGAAAACCTGCGGTCAATCCTCAAAAAGCGAGTGAGTGGACAAACCGAAGTGGACAAACCGAAGCCCACAACTTGTGATCAACTCTGAGCAAGAATGGATCGCCATCAGTCAGGATATTGCCCAGAAGCTTATATCCAGCATGCCAGAGCGAATTTATATAATTGTTATGAAGAAAAAGGGACAACACTGTAAATAGTGATACTTTGCATATTGATTGTTGTTTTTCAAAAAAACCTTTAAAACTTATGAAATGCTTATCATTGTTTTCAAGTATACCATAGAAACGTGGGAAAAGATCTACAGATGCTGAAGCAGCAAACTTTGAGAAACATTTATGTCAGTGCCAATACTATTGGCCACAGCAGTAGGACTTGAATAAATTATTTGGAAATATGAAAAATTATCCTCCACATTTCTCAAATGGGCCTGCCTCATATTTGAATTTTAATTTGTTTAAAACATATTTCTTTATATAACGTGACTGATCTCAAAGCCTTGATGCTCCGTACAGCCAGTCCCTCCCTGCTCATGATATTCAGTAGAGCGGCAGCAGGGTTGAACACTTAGTGATCAATTTGTTTGGGTTTTGATCTGTTAATATTGCTCTCCTCCTCTCAGGTTAAGCCTCCTCTTAAGGCTTTTTGAATCTGCATTAATGCTTGGATCAGCAAGATTGACTGTTTAGTGATGATTGTCTCTCTTTGTAATGTGTTGGCAGAAGTCAGACTTTGATGTGGTTCCTCCACTAAATTTGGGTGATCTGGACATCACCACAGATGAGTTCATTCTGGATGAGGTGGACCGTGAGTTTAGTTTTAGTTTTTATCACTTAAGTAAGGGAAGTGCCAATAAACTTAATTCATCATGCATTTATAAGGTCTCTGTCATTTGTCCTTTTTTAGTTCACATTCAAGCTAATCTGGAGGATGATCTGGTGAAAGAGGCGCTCAAGACGGTGAGATGGTGAAAGTTCAGCTGATGATGTGTGTGTGATCATCATTACGTGTTAAATGTTTTTTTGTTTTTTTGTGGAACAGGGTGTGGATTTGCGGCAGTACTCCAAGCAGGTGGAGACCGAGCTGCAGCGAATTGAACAAGCATCAATCAAAGACTGTATCCATACTGCTGTTTTTAATGGCTTTATAGTAGTTTGAAATCAAAAGAAAAAAAACTTTACTTTGTGAGATTCACTCTCATATTGATGCAATAACCTGTAATGATTTTGCTTAGATATTTTTTTGGTAACACTTTAATTAAAGGTGGCATAGTTACATGTTTCTACATGTACTTACTATAGTGATAACATTAAATTAAGCATAGGTCCAAGTAAAAACCCTAAACCAAACCCTAACCGTAACTCTATATTAGGTACATGTAGTTAATTAATATTACTCTGTACTTACATAAGTACTATGTAACTACGTCACCTTAAAATAAAGTATAACCATTTTTTGTTTTTTTTTTGTTTTTTTGATACTCTTGGATCAATGAACATGAAGCATGGTTTATGGTTCAGTAATTAAGACTTTTTTAAAACAGTTATGGATATTAATAAAGGACCCTTAACAAGTAGCACTTGTGTAGATATCAAAGAGAGTCAGAATATTGCCTCTTTACACAACCAGATCACAGCCTGTGACTCAATACTGGAGGTGAGTGTATTTAGTGGACAGTAGGACTTTAGCTGTTGTGGTTTGCAAACTATGACCTGCAATTTCATATTGTGAAAAGATATTTTACCATTCAAAAATCTAAACATCACCGTTTAATCTCTTGGCGGAAAATCAAAAATCAAGGAAACTCATTCAAGTTTAAAATAATACAAACTATAATTAAGAAAAAAAAATGCATGGTTTAAAGAGTAATTTTTTGGAATATATTATTATTTATCACTTGTATTTATATTTTAATGTACTGTATTTACTCATAATAGAAGTCCTGGAGAATGCCATTATATGCTATTACCTCAGATGCATTTAGGGGCCAAATGTTTTTTAGAAATCAGTTTATTAGCAGAGTTTTCTTATTTTATTGTCATACAGCATATCTTAAGAAAATAGGAACATGGGGCTTGAAATATTACAGTGTGTGTGCATGTGAGTTTTAATAGTACATTTTTGTATTGCACATTTAGAGCTGTAATTTGGACAGATGAATTTGAAGCTGCCTACATTTTCTTCTGTGTTCAGCTGTGGTGCTATTTGACCTGAACTGTGCATCTGCTTTCTTTTCTGTCTAGCGTATGGAAGGCATGTTGAGCAGTTTTCAGAGCGACCTGTCATCCATCAGCAGTGAGATTCAGACACTGCAGCACCAGTCAGTCAGTATGAACATGAGGCTGAAGAACCGTCAGGCTGTCCGCAGTCAGCTCAGCCAGCTGGTTGACGAACTGGTCGTTCCCAGCACCATGATTTCGTAAGGATTTATATTGAGCGTATTGTTCCAGGGAGATTTTGTTTTACCTTCTTAAATCACAGATTGACGAACTGTATGTGTGTTGCAGTGTGATTCTAGACAGTCCTGTAACAGAGCAGGAGTTTTTGGAGCAGCTTCACGAGCTTAACAACAAGATCAACTTTGCTAAAGAGCTCAGCTTCAGAGAGACCCTCGCCTGCTCTGATATACAGGACATCGTTGATCGCCTCAAAATTAAAGTGAGAGCAAATCAAAGATTGGCTGGTATAACCTATTCTTGATATAAGAGATACATGCAAAATTAATGTAATTCAGTTTTCTGTTGCTGAATGTATCTGTTTTGATTCTGTTCATAGGCAGTCTCAAAGATCCGTGAATTCATCCTACAGAAGATCTACTCATTCAGAAAGCCCATGACCAACTACCAAATCCCTCAGAACACACTACTCAAGTACAGGTACAAAATGCACTCCTCACAATCTAATCATACAAAGTTGCATGATAACATTACTTCAGTACCAGCACAAGGGTTATTCTCAGAAATTGTGTGTCCCAGTGAATTACTGCTAGTTCATACTTTGCAGTAACGTGACTACCATGGATACCTGGCGGGCAACAAACGGGTATTTTCAACGTAGAGTCCTGTAGTTCCAGGTCTTTCTAGTAGCTATCAAGTCTGTTAGCGAGCTAGCTGCATAACTTTGGACTAGGATTAACTCCAAGGTAGCTAAAATGTGTAAAGCAGACAAGGTTTTTTTAGATAATCGAGCAGTAATAATTCTTCCGTAAATAATCTAGCTCTGCTGTTGGGTCATCTCTGGTTCTCATTGAAAACCTTAGACATCACAAACCTCAAAACAACCTATCACACACTTTTGTTGTTGTTAGCAAAAGACGACAGCTGTTACTGTGCGTTCACACCGCCACCGGCGAGAGTGTCAAAGTGCCGGAAGTAATTCATTTTCAATTAATTTTGCCGCTCTCGCCGGCGGCGGTGTGAACGTACAGTTAGCCTAGCTTAGACTCATAACACAAACAGCTGACTCGCCGAACCAGCTGGTGGTGTTGATTGACGAAACTACAGGGTAACTTAAAGACACGATTAATTACATGATCATACACCCATTGTATTCAAACAAATGTTGAAATTACCTTTGATGGAGTGATGGAATGATCACTGCACACTGCACAGACGTGTATACTGTGAAGGTTGCTTATCTCATCTGCGGTTAGTGCATCCAATCGCACAACAACTATCTGGCATGTCGTTTACACCTCAAAACACCAACTTTTGTATAGTAAAACTGGCGATGTCCTGGCAAGATCCTTGATTAGTTTACTGGGTTTCGTTGCTGGAGAACGACGTTCTTGCCCGCCAGCCAGTACTTGTGACGTCACGTGCAAAGTATGAATTAACAAGATAGATTTAACTCTGTTTAGTGTAATGCAGTATATATTTTAAAATAAAAGGTTGCCATTGCAATATCAGCAAATTTGCATGTTGTCATTCATCACATTACAATTTAATTCATCTACAATGCCACAGCACACTTCTGTCCTGATTTCTTCGAGGGGATGGTCTATGGGCGGGTAAATGTATGGGTTTTTTCAGATCTTTAGATCTAATTGACAAAATAAATTTGCGCAATTTACATATGTACAGAGATGATGGAAAAACATATGGAGGGCAGCAGCTTTCGGTTTTGCTCTGATAGCCACAAGACCATGCCAAACGCATTAGGTCAGTAGGCGGAGAGTAGGAGTAGGTCTTTTGAGGCTGTTCGAACACATTCGACCACATGAGCGTTTACACTACGCAAGCAATCTGGTCGAATGTGTTTTCGACAACCTCTGGAAGTGGTCAAAAGTGGACAAGCTCAAAACCCCATTTACACCTGTATTTAGCGTCGTTCACCTGTGATCCGATCGACCAAAGCGATCTTAATACCAGGGGTAAACAGGGCCTAATTTACTGAAATGCATATTTTCATTAGTTGTGTCGGTTAAGATGCATATGTAAGGCTGGAAGCTTGCGCTGCTATTTTGAACCAATAACTGGAACAAAAAGCAGTTTAAGTATGATGTGCATAATTCAGTTATTTATTTAAAACTCCAATATAATTAATCTGGCTCAGTTAAAGTTGCTGTTGTTATTCTTTAACCTCTTATTCTTTAAAGGTAAAGGTCTTTCTTAGAACTGATAGGAAAACGTAGGATTTAACCTGAATGTTTAGATAACGAAAGTTATAATCACTGACTTTAGCTTTTCAACATTATCAGTGATAAAATGAAAGATTCTTAAAGCCTTTAAAGCAGGCAAAGTTATTTATTAAGTTACATGTTTAAATATACATACAGTAGAAAGGAACAACATACTGTATAGAAAACTTAGTTGTAACAAATAATGCACTGCTGTGCAGAAGAGGCCGTAAAAGCCTTTCTCATAGTATGAGGTTACGCACTGGTGTGCGGGAGTGGCAGGGTTAATGCCTTTCTCCTAGAATCAACAGTTATCTTTCCTTCTTATATCCTGAGCAAAGCATTGTTAAAGATGAGTGAAATACCAACACTGAAACCGACCGACAGGAAAGCAAAAGATGAGGCAAATGGGTGGTGATCAAGAGGGGAGGGGAGAAGAACATTAACATATTCTCCTCAATGCATGTTTAAGCAATAGTACCAGATTGTACATTAGCATACTTTAATATCTATTTTAAGTTCACCACCATTCAGTTCAGTTTATAAGCTGTCAGATGAGATCAAACATGACATAGTTACATGTTAGAACACTAAACACTAGTAAATAAACAGTATGTAGTTGAAAGCATACATGTCCTGTGAAACAAATGGTACAGATATGTATTAAGGTGCAAACGACTCTGTCTCTCCAGACAGAACCATCCTGTGCTTGGAGTGTCACAACAGTCAATCAGCATATTGATGAATCCCTTCCACTAGATTATTAGCATACTGTGACAGGCATTAGCATACTGTGATGATGAAGGCCATTGTGCAACATTTAATTCACATGCATACCTTTAAAAGGATTTCTGAAGTACTAGGGCAGTAAAGAGTTCTACCCATATTCGCTCAGCCCTACACATATTTGTTTGCATACAAGAATTATTAATATGATATGTTATAATATATTCAATAAAAGCAAAAACATTTCTCAAAGAATGCAGAATTGGTCTTTGTCCCTGCAATTTCTATTCACCCTTATTATGCTGTGACATTACTTCTTTAAAACAAAGGTTTGTTTCTGACTTCAAGGAGAAACTTTTTCATTATTATTATTAATATTATTATTAATAGTATACAGAATTCAAGCAGTGGTACACAAAAACTCTTGTTAGATATTTTTTGCTTGAATCTTCAATTCTGTAATAGTAAACCCCAAATTATCTTCTTTAAAATGTCTTGAAAGAGAAAGGTCATGGATTATTAATTAATTCTTAATAATCATAACTCATATTTGTTGACCACTTATCTAAACGTTTTGGGTCACACATGATACCCCTATTGTAGTCCAGTAGACAATTACGGCCCTGGTACTTTCCGGCAGAGCTGGAAAAATCTGAGTTTAGCAGAGCCTTTCACAAATAAAAAAATTATAAAAATTACTGCCATTTCCTGAGACTGACCTACAGTAAACATCATAACAGAAATAAACAATATCTAGAAACATTAATAAATTACACTCTGTTTAAGTTATTATCTCCACTTTTAACTATGGCCCTTCCTTATTTTTGTTAAATGAGAAGCACAATACTGAGTATGGATGTTTTTCTGGTCATCTACAGATTTTTCTATCAGTTCCTGTTAGCCAATGAGAGGACAGTTGCAAAGGAGATCCGGGACGAGTATGTGGACACCATGAGCAAAATCTACTTCAGTTACTTCAAGTCATACAGCAGCAGACTGTTGAAAGTCCAGGTGACAGGCATGGAAGTACACTACAGTTCACAGTCTTAAAGGGCAAGAGCTTTCCAAAACCGCAGGCTTTGATCTGATTGGCCAATTTTATGCAGTTTCCGGGAGTCAGCACATACATGTCTATAGCTCAGGAGACAAAGTCGGTTGTACCTGCAAGTTCCACTACAATGAGAACTTTTGACGTCACTTTTTTGAGAGATGTTAGAAGTTTTGATTGAGACACTTAGAAACAAGTGAACAAGATTTCCTCGTACATGCATGTATAACCTGCTTTGTTCTCAGAGTAGTGTCTTGATTTAACATTTACTTACCACTAAAGCTCATGTAAAAATAAATAAATTGTGGCTGGTCACTTTAAATGTTGCTTAAACAATCACTTCCTGTCTAACTGGGTGGTTTTTGGCCAAAATAAGCTTCATCTACTACTAGAAGTTTGACTACATGAAAATGCCACAACACTAATCCACTCTCACGTTTAGTTTTGGTCCTGGATGCTCATTGGTTAATCAGCTTTCTAGTTATGTGAAAATACACACGATATAGTAACAGCTTTATTTATTTTAAAGGTTTTATTACATTCAGATATTTAAATTAATATAAATAAATAAATAAACTGCTGTAATGTGGAGCAAGAGATTCAGACTTTATTGTTTCAGATACATCACTGTAACTTTACTCACCACTGATTGGTCCAGTTTTTGTTTGCAATATCTTACCTAGTATAAGATCTGCTCTGGAGCAGGTTATCCGTGTAGCAAAAGTTATCATGTCAAAGAACAGCACCAAAACCAATCCACCTTCTTGACCCTGAAAATCCAGAGTTTTCTAAAACTAAACTCAAATTTACCACTAAAATTGGATTCATGGAACAGGCCACTGTTCAAAAGATCAATGCAGAGCACCCAAACCAAAGCCATTGTTAACCTTAGTTGTTATGATAAGTTACTGTTAAAACTATAATATACAGTATAAAAGCGAAGACACACTCAAGGCTGTGCTATATTGTGCTTGACATGACCCTAATATTTATTTCTAAAATATATGTCTCAATTTATCTTGTGTTTGTTCTTTCTCTCTCTCCTTTTGCCAGTATGAAGACGTTGCAGACAAGGATGATCTGATGGGAGAAGAGGATACAGCCAAAAAAGATATCCTTTAAACTGATGTCTAATCACAATCACATAGAATTAGCATGCCAAATGACTTAATTAAATTCAACAAACATACTTGCTTTTGAGTTTGGTAGAGAAAGGCATTTGTTTTCTGTACCATTGTAATGTGGTTGATTTCTTTAACTGCTTCGCAGGTTTTTTCTCCAAGCCTTCTCTCAAGAGTAGGAACACTATTTTTACTCTTGGACAGAGGGGGGAAGTACTGAACCCTACAGAGCTGGAGGGGCCCATACTGATCCCACACGCCGCTCAGAGAGGAGAGTCCAGAGTGAGACACTATTGCTTTATACCACATTACAGTTAATGCTACCAATACTTGATTTCAACAAATCTATCCCTAAGAATTTAACTTTAGCAAACTCTTCCAGCTTTAGCAAACTCTTCCAGCATTGTATGTGCTATGGACAAGAATAATACTTCAGATCATGGTTCACTATTACTTTTCTTAGTTATAAGACATAACTAGGGGTGTCGTGACATACCGCTATTGACGAAAATCATGGTACTTTAAAAATAAAATATAGTTATCATGATAATTAGGGATGTCGCAATATACCGGTATTGGCGATAACTGTAATATTTCAAATGAATTGTACACATATGAAAATAGATGACGTAAATAATCCAGTGCCAGTATCTGGTTGACATCCTAACGTGCAGTAGGTAGCGGTATTGCACTTTAATGCTGGTTGCCACCTGTCGTAAAACACATGCAGACAAGTATGATGCGCTGTGCACAGCTGCTACTGCCGTGCAAAAGCATGTAGTCGGATATGACAGACGAGACACTCTACCGGCACTCCAAGAAAGTTAGCTTACCAGTGTGGCTCAAGTTTTTGGGATTCTGCGAAAGTGACTCGTCAATCTCCCCAGTCTGCAGGACTTGCAGATCAACAGGAAGTACTAAAGGTGCAAAATCACCAACCTGTTCATCCACCTCTGCCTCTGTTATCTTGTAGATTTGGCAACTGTACATAGAGTAAGTTGCAATTATTTTGCTATTCCTGAAATCGGAAATGTTACATTTACCTGTTAACTGCTGACATCTTTCTGTGTTTTATTATATTTTCATCCCTCTGGGCTTTTAGTCTAATTGTGTGCTCATTCGGATAAAAACTTATGGGCTATTGTATGTTTACTTCAAATATCTTTTGAGAGCAGTGTCTATTTGACCCAAAATAGGATGTTCCATAAAGGCTTTATGATTCCTGTTCACACGGATCTGCGGAAACTATTAAAAACGCTGTATTATACATGCCAGACAAGTAATTGGTGATGCCACTTTGTAAAGAAAGCATATGCATATGCACATACGCATTCAAGCCATGATTCAAACACGCATGCCTATAGACTAAACACGTAATACACATGTGCATGCCGGAACAATTAGAGGCATTTTTACAGATTTAAGTTTTTGAAGTTTACACGGAGATGATAACGGTATCGTTTTCATAGCTCATTTTCAAACACTTGCATTTTGAAACCTATTTGGGCAGCATCAATGGCCAGAACTCATTAAAAGTTTTCTGTTTTCAGTTGAAAAAGGTGTTGTGCAAGCAACACCTTAAGTTACTAAGTTAGTAACTAATGATTTTTACAACAGAAATTAATCAATTAAAACTTACTTAAGCTGGACAATGACTTTCTTCTAGAGCTGCTGTATAGCCAAAACAAACTTTGTTGCATTCATTTCCTATTATCACTGTGACGCTGTAGCTGAATAAAATGCAGTTAGAGACATTTTGACTGATTAAACATGAAGAGAATTAACACCATTGTGACCGCATATGGTTTATCTGTGTTCTTCAAGCCATCTTGAAGAAGTTTGTTTATAATGCAATGTCAATCGACATAGCCTTTATCACTGTATAGAATACTATAAAATAATATAATTTCTGCCTCAGAAATATATATATATATATATATAATAAACAAACAAACAAACAAAGTAAAGATGAATTTAACCAATAGCATTATTATTATTATTATTATTATTATTATTATTATTTTTTCAATATTTCTATAGATATAGAATGATCTATGTGATATCGTTATTGTGAATTCTTTTGGCCCCGTTAATAGTGTACTGAAAAGTCTGATATTGTGACAGCCCTGGATACAACACCAATGAAAAAAATTCAATAGACTTACATTGAGCCATATAATAGAGACAGAAATATTATAGTAACATTCTAATGAGCAGTTCCACCAGGATTTCATGAGACTTTTTTTCAGATTTTTTTGCAGCCTAAAATAACTGAGTTTACAATATCTGCAGCATGTGTTGTTTTGCAGTGAAAACCCACCAATAATCATGATCCACTAATCTTTAAATAGTTTTTTACACATAAACATTTTTGTGCATAATTACTATTTTTGTTACATTTATTACTATAGCAGTATACTTTCTTACTGACCTCTCTCTGTCTCTGTCAGTACCCGTATGAAACTCTCTTCCGCAGTCAGCACTATGCTTTGTTGGATAACGGCTGTCGAGAGTTCCTCTTCTTATCTGACTTCTTCATGGTGGCTGGAAATTCTGCATTGGATTTGTTCAACAGCATCATGGGAAAAACGCTCAGCATGTTCTTGGTACAGTCACACTCAGTATCAAAATCTTTGAGGGAAAAACATGATATTGCTTTTTACATGGTCTAAAAGTTCCATATTTCCACAGTGTTTTGTAGTTTCTTAACAAAATCTACACTATATAGTATACTTTTTAAAATATTTTGTGAAAATGTAGTTGTTTTTTTTATTAGACATTCTCTCATTCTATTTTTCCCCCCTCTTTTCTCTATCTGTAGAAGAATCTGTCAACATACTTGTCAGACTGTTATGACAGTATTGCTGTGTTTCTCTGCATTCACATCATTCTGCGCTTCAGAGCCATCACGGCCAAGAGGAACATCCCTGCACTTGACAAGTCAGTCCCTCTGTCATTGCAAACATACAGAATCACCAACACAGACCTGGAAAGAGGACAGTTGTCATTCTTTCTAGTAATGTAACATTCACATTCTGAACAGTTTTAACAGGACAATACAACTTTGGTGTTACTTTAATATAGTCATATAATCTGTTTGCTAAATCCATGTTATTAAAGGCTAAGCGTAGGTGCATAGGCACCTAATGTATCCTCCTTCTGCTCTTGAAGTCTATGACTCGCATCTCTTGACACGCTTATATTCTGTTGCCAACGATCACTGTCGTTTGTTTCGCCAGAAGTCGCCAGCTCTCCATTAAAAAAATTAATGGGATCATGTCGCATTGTGTCGCTGGCTGTGAACAGGACTTAAGGGCTAGAAACAAAGTTATTTTTCCTCTGATTCCTTGTCATTTTGAATTTTCCTAAAAATCTTTTTCAAACTTTTCCTGGATGGTTCGGAATTCAAGTTGGTTAGCTAAACCGTTCTCGAATAACTCGCAAACGAATTCGACAAAGAGCATGCCAAAATGAACGTGAGGCCATACCTCCACAATGCTTTAGCGTATTCTGACAAACTTGGTGTGTGTTATGATGACATCCATGAGCTATGTTACCTGCACAGTTTTGGCGCAGTCCCACTTAGTGGTTAAGAGATATGAAAAACAGCTATTTTTGCTTATAACTTCAGAACGGTTTGACCAAAAATCACAACACACCAAAAATTGGTCTCTTTAGATTTTGTATAGCATATAAGTCAAATGATTCCAAATTTTCCCATATCTGCAATTTTGGACGTCAGATATTTTGAATTCTGTTGTAAAATTCTATATTTTACAAACGCATTGCCGTATCGTTACGAATCGTTAAGTGTCATCGGCACCATGCCCTGAAGGTACTCAACAAGTTTCAGGGCTGCTCCACGTTGTGGTCAAGAATTATAATGAAATTTCAAAACATTATTATTTAATTATACTTTTGCCTATTGTAGTGAAACTAGGGATGGGCATTTTTCAAAAATATTGTATTCGAATATATGGGCTCATGAAAATCTAATATTTGAATATTCGTTTTAAATTACGTTTAATGAGAAAGATGTTTTATTCATCAAGTTTTTGTCACCATTTCTGAACAAACTTACGATTAGGCAATATACATAACAAGCTTACGTTATAAGGTTTTCTTTTAGTGGAAAACATTGAAAAATATGTGTAGGCTAAACAAAAAATACAAAGAACAAAAGCATTTAAGCTCAAGCAGCACGAATGGGGAAAATGCTAATAAAGCAGACTGTGTCTATTATCATACAGATTGTACATAATACACTCGAGTCCATATATAATGTGTTTATATTTTTTCACATGTTCATGTTGAGAAAAACAGTAATGTCCACGTGCTCTGGTGAGAAAGCGTGCTGCGCTGACAGACGTTACAGGGACACAGATATGCGAGGTTTCTAAGAGCACTTTGTGTTTTCTGTTCTTAAATCTGTCTCCCTCGACGAAACTTAAAGGAAGCTTATGTCTCAATTATGTCACATATGTGGCTGTATTGTGTGCCCGTTGGGCATTTGTACTAGTCACGTGCAACAAGAAGGATGGAGGTAATAAAAAGTGACTGGCATCTGAGCTACAGTTCTGAGTCCTCTCATCAATATAAAACATAACATGGCTGCAGAAGTTTAGGAATAAAAGTTTACAGTTACGATGGCACAACAATAGCCGCCACCGTTAAACCTGCAAAATACAAAATACAAGTGCTGAAAAATAAGTTTAAAGACTTCTGTGAACCTTGTAAAAACGTACTGTTAGACACGTGTTCTTCACGCACTCTCAGGGACCCACAGAAACGATTAACGCTTATGTCACAGACCTGAGAAATAAAGTGTGAGTTCGGGGATCTGCACGACTTTAATCTCCAGACATTAATTCGTGACAGAATTGTATGTGGCATAAAAGAAAGGCAGACCTCTCGAGCCATCGACATCTGTAGGGCCAGTGAGATTACATCAAGTCAGATGAAAGCGCTGAACGACGAGATGGAGGTACACAGAGTCAAAACGGTGAAGCCAAAGAAATGAGATGGTGAATCGGACCAGAGTGTAATGACAAAAAAGAAATGCAGCAAATGTGGCAACAAGCATGAATATAGAATGTCCTGCCTTTGGGAAAAAAATTAAGAACTGTCAAAAGAAAAATCACTTCGCTAAAATGTGCACTTCCAACAGCCATATAAGTCAGGGTAAAAGAATGCACACAGTTGAACAGCGTGAGGATATGTTCAAGAGCAGGTCAAAAGAATAAGAGAAATGTCACAGTTAAAATTGATACTGGTGCTGAATGCAATGTGTTGTCGGAGAATGCGTATAAAGCACTAAACATCACAGGAAGGCTGCAAAAATCAAGCTGCAAGCTAGTTGCTTACTCAGGCCACATGGAGCCATTAGGCAAGAAGGGCTCACCTGTAAGTACAAGGGACAAAAGTACAAGATTGTATTTGAAATCATAGAGAGAGTTGCACCAGCAATTCTTGGACATGCTGCCTGCCAAAAGCTAGGCATTGTTAAAAGGCTGTATCAAGTTGAGAAAAATGACATTCTCAAAGAGTTTGATGATCTGTTTGTAGGATTAGGTTGCTTACCCGGTGAACACCACATTTAAATAAACACAGACATCAGACCAGTTGTGCATGCTCCAAGGAGGATCCCAGTAGCTCTCAGAGATAGAGTCATCGAAGAACTACAAAGAATGGAACATATGGGAGTTATTGCAAAGCAAACTGAGTGGGTCAACAGCATGGTGACTGGTCACATCAAACAAAATTTGCATATGCATGGACCCCAGAGCTCTAAATAAAGCAATACAATGAGAGCACTATACAATGTTAACTGTAGAAGAGATGGTCTCAAGAATGCCAAATGCAAAGTACTTCTCAGTACTTGGTGCAAATTTCTGGCAAATCAAGCTGGATCGAGAGAGTTCAAAATTATGCACAATGAACACACCCATTGGATGATATCGCTTTCTTCACTTACACTTCGGGATCTCTTCAGCATCAGAGTTCTTTCAAAGGTCCGTAGCCCAAATGATATAAGGCCTGGAAGGTGTTGTGAACATCATTGATGACCTATTACTGTGGGGAGACACAGTTGAAGAGTAAGATCAAAGACTGATGCAGTTATTGAGAAGAGCAAGGTCAAATAATTTGAAATTAAACCGAAACAAATGCAAAATCAGAATGAAAGAAATCAAATACATTGGGCACATCCTCAATGCTCAGGGACTAAAGACAGATGAAGAAAATATTAAAGCAGTAATTCAGCAACCAACACCAGAGGGCAAACTGGAGCTGCAAAAATTTCTTGGGGTAGTTCAATATTTGGCAAAATTTATCCCCAACTTGTCTGATATCAGTGCACCTTTGAGAAAATTGCTGAAGAAAGAGACAGTATGACACTGGGAAGATGCTCAGAAGAGAAGTTTTGAAAAACAAACAGATAATTGCTCACAGACCAATGCTGAAGTTCTATGATGTCAGCAAGCCGCTACCACTGTCGGTGGACGCAAGCTCTGAAGGGATTGGAGCGGTGATCTTACAAGAAGGAAGGCCAGTGGCCTATGGGTCTAGAGCCCTGAGTGACTCAGCGCAGATACGCACAAATAGAGAAAGAGCTGCTTGCCATTGTATATGGCTGTGAGAAATTCCACCAGTATGTGTACGGAAAATAAATCACAATTGAAAGTGACCACAAACAAGTCAAATCAAGTCACCTTTATTTATATACCGCTTTTTACAATACAGATTGTATCAAAGCAGATTCACAGTGATAACATGAAAATAATACAACAAAGTTTGTTTCTAGAAGAAAATTGTCATCATCATCCACCTTAAGTAAGGCAGATCAATAATATTGTTGAATATTAAATGTCCCCAACTAAGCAAGCCAGAAAGCCAAGGCAACAGTGGCAAGGAACCAAAACTCCATCAGTTGACAGAATGGAGAAAAAAAACATGGAAGAAACAATACAAACAGTTAGAAAGCATCTTCAGAAAACCGTTACATCAAGCTCCGTTGAGACTTCAGAGATTGCTTCTATGTCTGCAGCAGTGGGGATTTCTTTAAGACTGCAAGGGAAGCTCGGCTTCCCCTATAATGTCAAAAAATTAATGGTCAAATATGAACTATTGTGTTAACATTTTATTGATTAAAAATGCGTTAGAACACGTTCATCTCTGAATGAGTTTGTTCGGAATCATACATATAGCAGGTCGGCTGACTCGATTTCCTTCTCATACATTCCCATAGCGTCACAGTGCATTTCCCTGTTGAAGCCCTGCGTCCATTGACTTCAATGGGGCTGCTTTGAACAGTTTTTTTTCCAGTGCTTCGAAACTAGACGGTCATTGGATAAATGCTGCGATTATGTCCCGCCCACGGACGCTCAGCGGAATGGGGAGTGGGCTGGCCTGGACTCCGGGCTTCTGCGTGATGATTGGAGGGTCTGTCGAAAGGCTGCATCTCCTTTTGATTGACAGCGATTTCATACAATAAAAAGTCACAGCCGCTGAAGCTATTCGAGCTCAGTCCCATCGTGGATTTTGCAAGTGTTGTCGAAAGACAAACTGCTGCAACCTATTTCTTGGTAAGTGCTTGTCGAAATTGCTAGCATTTTTTCATAATACATTTCACACAATTATACATTTATATATTTATTATATTATTACTTATTATATTTTTTATATTAGTATTAGTAATAATTATTAAAGTAATTAAAAAAATATTATTAGTAGTAGTATTATTATACTTTATTATATTATTATTTATACCTTTATTATATTATTACATTTATACAATTATACCTCACTCTGCTTGCCATTGAGAGGACACTGGTCAAGTCACTGGAAAAGACGCCTAGTTGGTACGACAGGGTCACAGAGCATTTTCTTGAAAAGGAACGTAGGGCAGAATTTACGTATAAATAAATGGACAATTTTTATGATGTAGGCCGAAAATGAGCTTCCCCTCTTTGAAAGACCAGCAGTGGTACAATCTCAATGTAACGTACAAACCTGGGAAAGAATTACATATTACTGATGCTCTGAGCTGTGCTTATCTGACAGAGCAAAAAGATGATCTGTTGGGAGAAGAACTAGAGATGAATTGGGTGAGATCACAACTTCCTATTTCTGAGAAAAAGCTGGAAGTTTTCAAGAGAGCCACAGCAGATGATGCAGAGATCCAAGCATTAAAGAACACTGTCAGTGATGGTTGATCGAAAGAGAGATTGGCGCTACCAAGATCAATTCAACCTTACTGGACGTTCAGAGAGGAAATCATCTATGTTGATGGTCTACTCTATTATTCAAGGCCAATAAGCTCATTGTTCCACAGCAGCTTAGACAAGAAATGCTTAGCAAAATACATGAGTCTCACCTCGGAATCATGAAGTGCAAAACGAGGCAGAGACATTATGTATTGGCCAATTTGTCTGCACATATATTAAAGAGACAGTCTCCAAATGCGGGGTTTGCAACGATAACAGAAACAACAACCAGAGAGAGCCACTGCTGCCACACGCATTACCTGGACGACCATGGGAGAAGATTGGGACAGACATTTTTAATCATAAAGGGTTTGCATTACTGTTGTGTGTGGATTACTTTTCAAAATATCCAGAGATTAGAAAGCTCATTGACACTACAAGCCGAGGAGTGATCCTGGAGATGAAGTATTTTGCAAGGCACAGGATTCCAGATGTTGTAGTATCAGAATAATGGACCTCAATATGCTAGTGCTGAGTTTGCTATCCTTGCTGAGAAGTGGGACTTCAAGCATATAACATTCAGTCCTGGTTACGTACGATCTAATGGTCAAACAGAAAGGACTGTGCAAACTGTAAAGAATCTGTTGTATAAATCACAAAGTAACAACATAATGCATATGTTGCACTACGTGAGTATCGCAGCACACCAAGAAGGGATAGACTTGTCTCCTGCACAGCTGTTGATGGGGCGACGTCTCAAGACAAAGTTGCCAACGTCATCTGCACTGCTAGCATCCAATGTCATGAAAGAAGTGCAAAGAATGACAAAGAAAGCAAAAGTTCTATTATGACAGGCAGACAAACTCTTACCGGATCTGCAACCTGGAGAGAAGATCAGAATGCAGAAAGAAGAGTCTTGGCAACCTGCTGTAGTCCAAAGAAAACAAGAGCATCCAAGATCCTTTGTGGTCAGAACACCAGAAGAAAACCTGTTCAGGAGGAATCGCAAACATCTAAGGAAAACAAAAGAGACACATAAGTCAGTATTTGACAAGGGCATCGTCATGGAAACAAGTGGTCTGTAGGAGGTAGAACAGTTACAGAAAAATGTTACTGATA
The DNA here is from genome assembly GCF_951802725.1 of Rutilus rutilus. Classification (NCBI taxonomy): domain Eukaryota; kingdom Metazoa; phylum Chordata; class Actinopteri; order Cypriniformes; family Leuciscidae; genus Rutilus; species Rutilus rutilus. The sequence goes on along the minus strand of NC_140216.1, from coordinate 26,246,690 downwards.
CTCACGACATTGATGATAACTCTCATTATGACCAAAGGAAATCATACCGTACCAGATATGGAAGATTAGTGAGAATGCCTGTGAGATACAGAGACTGAGTTTCAATATTCATGGTGTTGAGTCTTTGAAAATTTTGCATTACATTCAGATTACATAGTTAGGATAGTTTATCAGTTTCTAGTTATAGTAAAAATTGTATTGGTTTGGTAACAGACTAAATGTTTATGAATTTGTTTGTTATATGCAAATGAAAAGAAAAACAAAAAGCTAAAAGAAGAGGGATGTAATTTATGTGGATGTATTGTGTGCCCGTTGGGCATCCGTAGTAGTCACGTGCAACGAGAAGGAAGAGTCCTCTCGTCAATATAAAACAACAATTTTTCTATCAGATAAGTTATCTTCTCAGCTCACTCGGGGTACAGTAACGCTTACCTGTCGTGAATGCAGAGATGGACTGTCTTTTCTCATTCGACTGGTGTTTGGATTTCATGTGATTGTGTCATTGTGGTGGTGATATTATGATAACTCAGTTTCATTAATTCATTTGATCAAAAGTAATTCCATTTTGTAAGATCATTTTCATTAAACTAATTCAAAGCATTATGTGATCAAATACAATAAACCACCCAGTGCATTGAATTATAACTGCAAGTTTTAGTGCTTGAGATTTATCATAAATTCACTGCATTTACGGCCAGCAAACCAACTTAGTAAAAATTTTATAGTGGTTTTATTTATATAAAATATTTGACTATTCGTGCACACCCCTAAATTAAACTGGTCTTAATAGATTCCGTGGGTAATGCCAAGAACATAGATACCAATTTTGCCATAGTTGGCCGAACTTCCTGTCCGCCATTTTGATCTTCTTTAACCCTTAATCAGTGTTCAAATAGGGTTTATGTTTTACAGAGCAATTGCATAAGGAAATATAAATTTTTTACATGGCAAACTTTATATATTTTTATTTATTTTTTACTTCTCAACTACACATTTACGCTGTGTTTTTGTGGATATTAAGTAGTTTTTTACCTATTTACTGCACAATTACTTCTCTACGCCATAAAATGGCTCATGAAAAATATTTTTTTCGTGAAAAAAATCAGTTATGGCTAGTTCACGCTACAGGATTTTAAGCCCGATTTGCAAGTTAACGAGCTCGCCGACAGGTCGGGCTGTAATTGTGTGCAAATCTGCGGGTGATCCGCGCTCGCCAATCTTTAAGTGTGAAATACTTAACGACGCATCAAAAACGCTCGCTGACACATCGCCGACATGTCGCCGACGCCAGACAAATATCTAGCATGCCAAATATCTGGAGCTGTTGGCCGATAGCCTGTGGTGTCACATGTCGTGACGTGACACAGCCAATGATCAGCTTGTTATGACATTACAAAAGCCTTTTGTATTTGTAACCATCGTTGCCAAACCACAACAGGCAGCTGCTTTTTCATTATAATGTTTTACTCACCTCCAACTCTCTCTGACAGACAATCCCTGCTGCCCGCGTGTGCTTATCCATCCTTTCACCCCAAATTTTTTTTTTTTTTTTTTGGGGGGGGGGGTTCTAAACAGATCATTGCGCAAACTATATATATTAAAAATATATATATATATATATATATGTATGTATTTATGTATTTATTTATTTATTTATTTATCACCAATTTTGTCCCGCCGTCCATTTTCAAATAGACAATGCACCATTGGAATGCCCCATTTCCCATTCCACTTCTTTCGCATGTTTTCGTGACAAAATGTGGTTTTGGGACCGGATAGAGTCGTTGGGTGACAGAGTTGTTGTCAGCTCGTGTAGTGTGTAACCCCCTGTTGCAGATCATTTACGTAGTGTCACATAGTGTGAACACCACAACGACTTCAAGACTCCAGAGCAAGTCATGTAGTCTAAACAGCACAGCGATCTGCCGACGTTTAAAGTTGTGCAGTGTGAACTAGGTATTAAATGATGATCTTAATTAAATCTAAATTGTTTTTGGACATTGCTGTATGTGTTAGGGATACAATACTGGTTTGTGGAAAAACTTTAGGAATTATAGTTAAAGAAAGAAAGTGCAATGACCACATATATCCAATAGAGGTCCATAGGGACTCATTTCATTTTCACTTCATTTTTCTTGATGCTTCATCTTCTCCTCACAACTTTATGATATATATATTTCTCACAACTTTGATATATATTTTTTATATATAAAATTGGTATTATTTTAAAGCTTAGAATCTCAGCTTTTTAATACATCCAAGCACTTTGATCAACTCTTAACGACTGCTGAGTAGTCCCTCTAAAACGGATTGTACCACCCGCAGGCGACACCTAGCTGCGAAAAAAATAATAATCAATTTTTTTCGAAACTACTACATAGATCAACTCAAACCAGGTGTCATTTGAATGCTTAGAGTTTGAAGTTTACAATGAATGTAGACAATTTGATTAACTCCTTAGTGATACTCCTAGAGATATTTGCTGATAAATAGAATTTCTTTTTCATAATCTTTAAAAAACATTTTTTTACTATGTACTGCAATGTGTCAAAAACATCATACAGCTCATGAAACATTCACAGATCGTTGAAAATGGCACATCATTTTATACAGCATATTTTGACAATTAAAATGAGCCCAAAATGAACATAATCTATTGTGTTTATCACAAGATATTCCTCATGGAGTAACAATTTTAAAAATGCCCATTAGGGGGTGTCAAGGACTGAACAAAAATGTTATATTGGTTCCAAATTCTGTAACTTTTGATAACTTTATGCAATCACCACAAAATTGTATCCAAATGCAGCTCATATGTAGAGGGACTTCACACACACACACACACAATTCTCCTACCTTATTTCCTTTCTGAGTTATTCCATGTCAAATAATAAAAATAAATAAAAAAATATATTTATATATATATTTTGTCTTTTCTCAGCCGTTTCTCAGCATGAGAATGTCCTAATGTAATGTATATTTTCTAAAACTTTAAAAAGTGTTCTATCAAACGATGCCTATCTTTTGACTCTCATTGTTATAGTTTTGGAGTATAAATTATTTTCCTCCTAGTGGATTTCCTTCCCGAGTTATTGCATGTCAAAGAAAGATATGCAAATTCATAATAAAAAAAAATATATTTTGTCTTTTATCAGCAGTTTCTCGGGATGAGAATGTCAAAATGTAATGTAATTTATATTTTCTAAAAATTAGAAAAGTTTTCTATCATAGAGTTATGAAGTCTTTAGTTTTGTGTGTGTCACTCAGAAAAAACAACTCTAAAAATGCTCTCTGTTGCAGTCACACTCATGTGTGTGTTTGTGTGTGTATGAGATAGAAAGTCCGTTTCACTTTGTGTTTATGCTCTAGGACCAGACCTTGATTTAAATGTAGAAATTTTCAGATTTATACTGGATTTTTTTTTTTTTTTTTTTGACAAACAAAATGAAAAAAAGTCTTTTTTTTTTCATTTTCCCATTCATTTTCAATCTGACTCCAAAAAAAGTACACACCTTTAGAACAACCTAATCAAGCCCAGATTTTTGCGTGTTTAGATAGATTATTTAGGAAATGTCACAGTTTCATGCCCCTGAGATGAAGGTAACAGTTTTTTTTAAATGAAGGAAAAGTCCAGTGGGGTCAGCTGGACCCCAAACACTGATTTTAAAAACTCCACCTAACCGTTGCGCTGATTTTCATGAAAATGCCAATTTGTCACACCATTCTAAATTAACATGAAAACAAATTTGACAAACAACACAGCAAAATGGACGTGAGTTTATATTTCCACAACACTTTAATGTATTCTGACTAAACTTGGTGTTTGTAATGACAACCATGACCTGACAGTATCTGTACAGTTTTGGCACAGTGCCACCTAGAAGTCATGAGATATGAACATTTTATATACATAGAGTTATAGAGTTGTATCTGCTTATAACAGAACAGTTTGACCAAAAATCATCAGACTGGTCTCTTTTAGATTCAGTGGTGCATGCATATTTTAATGAAACTGGTCTTAATAGATTCCTTGGTTCATGCTGAGAACATAGAATATAAACCGAACATAGTAGAAACCTACTTTTTCAAACTCCTCCTAGATTGTTTGCCCAATTTTCACAAAATTCGAGTCAGGTCATCTTCACTGTTTTAGTATACCGCATCGTAAAATTTGATGGCATAATGCCAATCTGCATCTCATGCTGTATATCTGGAAAGATTTAACATATTGACACAAAACTTTATGTGTAACTGTCACCCAACACTGACCACATCAAATCAGTCTGATGTGAGTGTCACCTATTGTTCAAAACTAATAACCAATTGTGTCACATTACAAGTGATTGTATTTATGGGCTACAATGTCTTTACTTTTTGTAGTTGTCTGATGATCGCTGCCTTGATTTTTAGCTCCTCACTCTGCCTCTGTGTTGCTTGGCCCCTTTAATTGGTGCATGCATCTATATTTGATCTTATTTTTTAACTTCAAATCACCTTTATTTATATAACCGTGTCAATGTTGCAAGCTACAGTATATATTCCAGCAGCTCTGCAGAAAACAGTGGTGTCATCATCCAGCTCAATTCAGTTCAAGTTTTTGTTCTCATCCAATAGTCTCATTGTAGCCAAATTTATAATATTACTGAATATTAAGTGTCTTTTAAACCCCAAATAAGCAACCCAAAGGCAACAGTGCCAATTTAGTGGGTTATAATTCTTAAATTATATTCTATCACTTTGCATGCCATTGCCATCATAGCCACTTCTCTAGGAAGAGCCTCCAACATTAGCAAAACAAAGCGTAATGCTCTGGTACACTGGTGAGGAGACAAGAGAATGTTCAACACATTCTCACTCCCTATATGTGTCCTATAAATGTTGCATGTCCAAGACTTTTGCAGGCTTTTAGTCACTATATTTTCACTATACAGACACAAAAAGTTCCCTTTAGCATCAGAGTTTATAACAAAATAAACGCTGTTTAATGAAGTTATAGCGACAGGTAATAAATATATTTAAACCCTACCCCTCTATTACAGTTGACTGCTAGTTCACATTCTGTTCTGCTACATCCACTAGTCAACAACTACTACAACAACTACAATCCAGTCAACAACTTTTTTTCTTTTTTGATAATCTGTTTTACTCTGATATACAGTACGTCACAATACAGAAGAAAAAATCAGTCACTACTTCCATTTCATCACTACTTTAAATTATGAAGAGAAACAAGGTGGTGGGATCTGGAAATTAGATCTCAGATCGCCCACATACAAGCTCCTCTGCATTACCTGCCAGTTTCATGACACTTGTGTGTTTCTGTGGTTGATTTATCTTTATAAATGGCTTTTGTTTTTGTATTTGTATTGTGCAGGTACTGGGAGGCTGTGCTAGAATTGTTGTGGCCAAGATTTGAGCTCATTTTGGAGATGAACATCCAGAGCATTCGAAACACTGACCCTCAGAAACTGGGTGTACTGGACACCAGACCACACTATGTACGAAGCCTCATACACAAACACATGCCAAAATACCACACCCAAAAAAAAGGTTTTCTGGTAGTGCAAACATTTTGTATGTTCACAACTAGACCTCAGCCAATCGTCAATTATTATTAAAAGATTCTGCTCATTTATGCTCATGTTGTCTTTAGATTTGAAAATGAAATAACAATTGTTCCATTTAAACAGTTTTATTTTTATTCCTACCAAACATGCATTAAATGTATTGATATGTGAACATATGAGATACATCTCAGTAAAAACTGTAACAAAGCTATACTTTTACATTCCGTGTATGAAGATAAAATATTCAATTAAAGAGGGAAAAATGTATGATTCAGCTGATTCAGCAAATCTGTCCTAAAAACAATACTCAATTTTTAAGAAAACCTTTTATTTTTAGATACTTACATGTGCTGTGTTCTTTCCATACAGTGTGATATGAATGCACATTTACATGTATGTGGCATAAATCATCTGTTTTTGCTTCTTGTTTGTGTAGATTACACGCCGGTATGCTGAATTCTCCTCTGCTATTGTCAGCATAAATCAAACCTTTCCCAATGAGAGGACTAACACGCTACTCGGACAGCTGCAGGTAAGCAGAACAGAAACCCCTCTGTGTTCTCGAAAGGTGAAGTGGCTCATATCGAAACCTGACATATGATTTCCAGATTGAGGTGGAGAATTTTGTGCTGAAAATGGCGGCCGAGTTTCCTTCTAGACGAGACCAGCTCATCTTCCTCATCAACAACTATGACATGATGCTCAATGTGCTCATGGTGAGGTTACTCACATACCACGCTGCCAGAAATGGGCATAAATACATGTTTTCAAAATATAATACAAAATACCTCAGTTGAAATGGATCAAAATGAAATACCAAATACTCTGGATTTTTTATGTTTATTTAAATACGCATTCAGTATTTTGTATTTTGAAATACACAGAATACATTGACCATTCAGTGAAGTATCACTATTAGGCTGAAATCTGTCTGGACCTATTCTGAATGCAAAAAACATTTTGGTGTGTACAACTGCTTAGAAACTGTTTTCATTTCACCTACCTCCCACCAAATTTTCAAAAAAGACGGTTTCAAGTTGTCATCTGGGTACCACTGAAAAGTTATTTTAGGCCCTGTCCCAAATGGAACCCTAACCCTTCGTAATCTTCATCCAAGTCCACTCTTTTGGATGTAATGTCGCTAAATCACATGTAAAACTGGGAACATTTCCTGCTATCTAGCAAAGAGTAGGAATGGCCAAGATGACCAAAATCTTATATCACAATATAAAAAAATTATCTTTTTTTTCTTTTTTTTCTGGAAATAAGGTTGTTACGATACCAAGTGATACAGGTGAAATTGCACTATTCTCAATACCAGTTTCGATAGCACAGCAAAATCTAATAATAAGTATTAATGCAAGTAAACCTTTACTAATAAAATAAAATGAAAGCAATAGGGCAAATAAATACAGTAGAGCAAAGAGACAAATTAAATAAAGAGTGCTAAGTTTTTCAGGTAGATCTACCTAACAGAAATAATACAGAAATTGAATAAAGTAAAATAAAACACTGCATAGTCTTCACTGTATAAATTAAATACACAGTAATATTTATTAAAGCTACAAAAGTTATTCCGTCAAGTGCAGTGAGTGAATTTCTTTTTCTTTTGTTGTTTGATTAAGGTAGCCTGGTAATACCAAACTCTGCTACTTCGCTTTGCTTCGTAGACAGAGTCTGGAAGGGCGTAATAGAAAAGCGTTTTCTTTCTCGCGGGGGGGCGCTTGTCTGAAGTTTAAAATCATTGGTTACCCATAAGCCAATCACATAACGTTTGGTTAAGAAGTGTGTTATGCGCCGACTCAGCCGCATAGAACTTCAACTGTAAACACATGTATGATGCGAAAACAAAACCATCGAGCGAAATACCGGACTGAACATGGCTGTGAACGACTTTTGCAGATTATGTGAAGTAAAACTACGCATCCACGGTACAATCAGCGTCTACGTCACGGCTCTCAGCGTGCCCTCTGTTCGTTGATTGGCCAGCTGTTTTGAGGCTGGAGGAAAACTGAAAGACGAACTGAAATTGAGCGGAAGTACGAAGTCTGACGTAGTCAGGCTATGATTAAGGACACAGACAGCAGAAAAATATTAGTCACTTTAAGAGCTTATGCACGGACCAAATATATTGATACATATCAAATTCTCCCATCTGTTTACCTTCACTCAAAACATAAACCGCCTGTGTTTGTGTGTATACTCAGATTTTGACATATTTTTGTGTGCATTTGACCATTTACCTGTGCACAGAAAGCTGCCTGTCAGTGTGTGAATACTAAATACGAGTTCTCTTTTGTGCAGTATTTGCACTTTTAATAGCTCTTTTTAACATCAAGCACGTCCAACTCTTTATTACTCATTCGTCCATGTTTCTTTATTGCTCTAATGTGCCAATAACTCCTGCCAACTAAAAGCTGCATGGAATATCCTTACGCGATATATAAACGATATAAAAAAAAGTTAAATCAATTCCACGATATATATCGTCATATCACCCAGTCCTAGCAAGCAGTAATTCTTAAACACATTTGAGTTGCTAGTTGATAACCATAAACCAATTAACTATCAAGACTGACTGGCTAACTAGTTGGTACAGGAAATCAGCAGCCTAATAAAGAGTGTGACTGGCACAAAGTATATTATGTATTTTGAAAATACAAAAATACTCAACTTAAATGTATTTAAATGCAAAATACATTTGATTTCTTTCAAAGGCTTTAAAATACAAAATAGCATTTTGTGTTTCAAATAGCCTACATATTTTAAATACACACCGCAGTCTATTTATTAACTGTTAAGACTGTATCAGAATGCATCATGATGATATGTTTTGTGTGTGTTATAAAGGAGAGAGCAGCTGATGACAGTAAAGAGGTTGAGGGCTTTCAGCAGCTCCTACTGGCTAGAACACAGGTACATTCTGGCATACTAAGTACCGGTTCAGACTGACAGCTGTCTTGTAGTAGGACATTGCTTTTCTTATTGTCATGTAAGTAACCATTGTTTGTTGATGTGTAATTTTATAGGAGTTTATAGAGGAGATTCTTTCATCTCCGTTTGGAGGGATGATTGCATTTGTGAAGGAGAGCGAGGGACTAATAGAGAAAGGGCAACTTGACAAACTCAAAAATGATGAAGGTCAGTGCTGGAGCTGCTTTGTTTTCACTGTTAAGGTTTATATTGTACTGCTTTATTTTTCATCTTTTATCATGCGGTTTATTCATCACCCAAAAATTCCTTCATCAAATACTCACTCGTATGTTGTTCTCATTCATCTTCGGAGCACAATTTAAGATATTTTTATATACATTTTTGTCCATCCAATGAAAGCAAAACAGATCCTAGAGAAATTTCAAAAAGGAGAATTACAAACTAAACAAAAGGAAGGAAAGAAAAATACCATGTGGGAGCGTTTTAGTGAAGTAGTTAACCAGGACCCAATCAATTATGTGATATGTAATGGCTGTGTGTGTATGTTTGGGAAGTTGCAGTGATGGAGCCACATTTAATGTAGTAACCTGAGATGTTCCCTTTAGAATAGGAACTCTAAGCTGTGTCTTGGGTGGACGCTATGGGGAACAAAAACCATGCCGCGGGGATGCCTGCCTCACAAATCATTTATCCGCTCGACCCAAAGTTGAAACGGCAGGGCAGTGCAAGCTTACTAGAGCAGATGCGTGTACTCGCTGATTGGTCTCAGTCACTCGACCACTAAACAGCGCTGTGAGATCCAGTGAGAAGCATTTGAATTCAGCAAAGAACACAAATATCTCTGATTTTAAACTAGTGAAACAGCACTGACAAACAGGAGAAACACTGCGGGCAACGATACAATCAGAAGGCTTTTCAATCTACAAATTGTCATCATTTACCATAGAATGATGAAACGGTTATATCCGGGCAGAATATGGCTTCTTCCACAATTTCTCCACTTCAGCGTGGAGGTGGGAAGGAATGGAAGACTCATGGGGGATGGGAGACCATGGCCTAACAGGAAGCACTTATCCAGCCTACCATTAGCGCCCCCAAGCCAGATCCAATCTGGCTGTGGCACGGGCCATGAGGTCCAGCAATTCCCCATATGCTGGGCTGGCAAGTTGAGAAGAATCCATACACACACTTTCCTCACCTTCTTTAACCACATCCGCTTCCTCTTGACTGGATGTCGAGAGACAGCAAATCCTGGCTAGACAGCGCACCAGAGCTCGACCTGCGATCCCCACAACTGAAGCCTCCGCTTTGCTCCGACAACAGCGGGGCCTGAGCCATAGAGCGCAGACACTTGTCCCACATCCCTTAAGAACAGGGAAAATGTGAACAAAGCTTTTTCATTGTGAATTTATCGCAATGGGTGCATTCCGAATCCTCAAGCACTGAATGCGCATGTTCCTCTCCCAAGCAGTAAAGGCACAAGGTCGTGTGTGTCCTCAGGTGTCAAACACCTGGGTTATGGAGGCACAAACTTCCTAAAATGTTTGCTAGAATTTTCCATGATCCTGCCTTCACCACACACTATACACTTGACTTGTATCTGGTGTATGTTTTTTTTTCAAATTCTATTTAATGTTGTCACCCAAAAATGAAAATACTGTCATCACTTACTCACACTCATGTTGTTCCAAACCTGTATGAGTTCCTTTTTCCTGTTGTACACAAAAGAAGATATTTTAAAGAATGTTGGTAATCAGACTGATTGTTCTGATTGTCAGTGGTTCATTCTGATTTTCATGGTACAGTATAGTGCATATATTGCTACCCTGTCTTGTGGCTTCAGTGCCACCACAAATCACAGCAAATTCTGCCTTGAATTTATTCATCTCAGTTGTAACCTCTAGTAGTTCCTTGACTAGATCTGATTTAGTTTTTTTTTTAATTATTCGAATCCTCTCTGGAACTGTCAGGTAGCATGTAGATTTTTGTTATCGAAGGTGATTTTGTCTCCCTAAAGATATGAACACAATCGTCTACTACAAATTTATTTATCTGCACCGTGTTGTCAAAATGGGGCCAGAATTTCTTATTCCCTGTCCTTGCAGGAAAACATGTGGGTCACAAAAAATGGCAAGTACAGATGCCTTGCCATATACCCGCCAGTAGCTTGAGAGCTCAACTCAAAGAACAGTGTATGTGACATTGCATTTGATGGCTGTGCCTGTTGCTCTTGTTGACAACACAACGTAATGCAGCGTTTAACGCAAAAGGATGCTTGGCACCTGCAGATGGTTGCTCTTAAAGAAGCCTTTGAAAAGAGGGAGGAGGACAAGCATAGAAACACAGCTAAAGGGGCAGAAGTTTGGGCTTCAAAGCTTGCCCATTGCTTAGGCCTGCCAGCCACAGACACGTTACCTGACTGCGTACATCACTCACATACCATATTCAAAGACTACTCTGACCATTTGTTTGAGAAATTGCAGCAACGTAGCCATTGAAATTGTAGCCAGTGACTACCTACTATCGTCTACTGTCTGATTACCAACATTCTTTGAAATATCTTCTTTTGTGTACAACTGAAGAGAGAAACTCATACCGGTTTGGAACATCTTAAAGGGGAAAGTGGTGACATCATTTTCTTTTTGGGGAGAAGTATCCCTTTAATACGTTTAGCTAGGATGAATTATTTAGCTAAGGTGAATTAAATTAAATTCACATTTAAATAAAGAATGACAGCAAATACTTGCATTAAATACATTATAATGTTACCAAAGATTTCTGTTTCAAATAAATGCTGTTCATTAGAAAAGTCCTGGGGGAAAAAACATGTCCACACTTCCACAGTTTAAGCAGCACAACAACTAATAAAAATTAGAATAAAGGTTTCAAAGCAAATCCGCATAATAGAATGATTTCTGAAGGACCATGTGACACTAAAGACTGGAGTAATGGCTGCTGAAAACTCAGCTTTACCATCACAATAGCTAGAAATTATTTTAAATGAAATTAATATTTTACAGTATTCATGTTTTTACTGTATTTTTGATCAAATGAATGCTGCGTTGATGCAGACTTATTTAAAAAACTTAAAAATCATCCTGTCCCCAATCTTATTAATCATATTACAATGTTTCATCAAAGGATGCTCCTAGAAAACACCCACAGAGGTCTGGGTGAATCCCATGAATCTGCATCTTTTTAAGAATTTGTCTGCCTATATCTGTTTGTCAGCTCGTATCACTCAGTTGGTGCGGGGTTTCTCCAGCACATGGAAGCAGTCTGTGGAGGCCCTGAGTCAGGATGTGATGCGTTCCTTCACCAACTTTAAAAACGGAACCAGCATAATTCAGGTACAACCTTATGAGACCAATCTCGTGGCGGTTTGTGTCCCAATTAAGTTATTTATTTTATGCATTTAAATGTTATGAATTCTTGTCTGGTTGTATTCACTAGGGAGCACTGACCCAGCTCATCCAGTACTATCATGGTTTCCATAAGGTCCTCTCCCAGCCAACATTCCGCAGTCTGGCGGTGCGCTCTGAGCTCATAAACCTCCATCATCTGATGGTTGAAGTCAAGAAACACAAACCAAACTTTTGAACTCGCACATTAATCATCAGCACTTATTGGCCTAAGACTGTCAGGAAATATTTGCTGTAGTCGCACTGCTAAAAATCATTCTTTGGGAGTACCTAAGAACATACACATTCATAAAACAAGATATATTTTCCTGATAAGCAAAATTGTGTATCTAACAAGTATCTAATATATTGAGCACTAATCTAATTATTTGGTCAGTCTTATTTTTTAAAGGATAATTCACCCAAAAAAGTCATATTCTGTCATCATTTACTCACCCTCATGTTGTTCCAAACCCGTAAGACTTTCGTTCGTCTTCGGACCGCAAATGAAGATATTTGAAGTTGATATTTGAGTTTTCTGTCCCTCTATTCACAGCTATGCAACTACCACTTTGACGCTTCAGAAAGTACATAAAGAGATTGTAAAACTAATCCATATGAATTGTGCGGTTTAGTTCAAATTTTCTGAAGAGACTAGATTTGATTTAACCAAACCTGCTTGATGCGCGAGAACAAACCTCTTGCGGAAGCTCAGACGTGCTGTGTAACACACGAGAGTGAACCTCATTGGTTCTCGCACATCAAGCGACATGCTTGAGCTTCCGTTTACCATAACTTATGTGTGCATTGATGAATGTTTATATGTGAATAAAAGCCTATATTCAATCTGTTCAGCGTCTAAAGTGATCGTGTCTCTTCAGAAAATTTGGACTAAACCACTCAATTTATAGTATTTTTTTTTTTTACAATCTTTTTATGAACTTTTTAAAGCATCAAAGTGCTAGTTAAGTAGATGTCAATGGAGGGACAACATTTCTTTTTTCTGCTGAACACAAAAGAAGACTTTTTTCAAAATATCTTCTTTTGTGTTCAGCAGAAAAAAGAAATTCTTTCAGGTTTGAAACAACTTGAGGGTCAGTAAATGATGACAGAATTTTCATTTTTGGGTGAACTAACCCTTTAAAAAATATCTTCATTTGTGTTCCGAAGATGAACGAAAGTCTTGCGGGTTTGGAACGACATGAGGGTGAGTAAATGATGACAGAATTTACATTTTTGGGTAAGCTAACCCTTTAAGTTTGCTGATAATTTGATTTCCTTCTGTGTTTATGTAAATACATTTTTGGTCTGACAACAGATCTAAAAAATATTTTTGTTTTCTCTGAAAAGTTCTTTATGTAGGCCTATGCACTGTTGTATTGACAAATAAAAGCATTCCATGTCTCAAAATAAGAGATATAAAATCAAAAGTCTCTGAAAATGTTCCCATCATTTTGTCAATCTGTGTGTGTGTAAAAAACAAGGCTACACTATTTTTTTTATTTTTTTTATGATGACAATGAGTTTGAAGCTACATTGGACTTTAAGGCCTTTTTTCCATTTACAGGCACTAAATTTACAATTACTAAATTTGATTACATTTTACTAAAGAAAAAAATGTAAATTGTTTTAGAATGCAAATAGCCTCGTACATATTGGTATTTACATATTGGCTTAACCATTTATTGCTCATTTATAGAGACTATTAATTTATAGTCTTGATGTTGACCCTTTTCATATATAGCACCATTTTATTTCCTGTGTGTATTATGTTGGTTATATTGGTATGTGTTGGGTTATGTCTTGCTTTTCTAATGAAAATAAATAAAATCCAATTGTATCTCCAATCCAAAAATGTATCTTATGAAGCAACACCTAACAAATGTCACATGGATGTCAAATGGTTAAATGGATCAAAAAAAGTTCTTAACTATCTATCTATCTAACTACCATGCATGGTTCCGGAGTTATTATCAAATTGTAAAGTTGCACAAACTTGTATTTCTCCGATTTCCACAAAATGTTGTACACAAATTCATTTTCACACAGTGTTTGAATATGTCTATTTTTGTGATGGTAAGCCATTCAGATTTAATGATTTTAGCTGCTATAATTTGTTGCAGCCATGTTTTTTTTTTTTTTTTTTTTAGTTATCTGAGTCATACAAGTGTGGGAATTTTCAGGTTGGAGTGATGGGTGTGAAGAATGTATTTTTCAATGGTTGTGGAATTTAAAGGGCCTCATTTATAAAATGTTGCGTAGAAACCGTCCTACATTTGATCTTACGATAATTTTTCAAATGTGCGTACATGTGATTTAGAGAACGAACCCTGCTCAAGAAGGCACATGTACAGGCCCGTCTGAAGTTTGCCAATAAACATCTTATGATTCAGAGACCAAAATTGAGCTTTTTGGTATCAACTCAAATCGCCGTGTTTGGAGGGAGAGAAATGCTGACAATGACCCCATGAACACCATCCCTACGGTCAAGCATGGAGGTTGAAACAAAATGCTTTTGGGCTCTTTCTCTTGTAAGGGTACAGGACGACTGCACATTAAGGTCATGGAGTGGCCTAGCCAGACCTTAATCCTGTAAAAAATCTGTGGAGGGAGCTGAAACTTTGAGGATTTTGAGAGTATCTGTAAAGAGGAGTGGATCAAAATCCCTCCTGAGATGTGTACAAACCTGGTGACCAACTACAAGAAATGTCTTACCTCTGTGCTTGCCAACAAAGGTTTATCCACCAAGTACTAAGGCATGTTTTGCTTGGGGATCAAATACTTATTTCACTTAATGAAAAAAAACAATCCGTGGCGACAGTTTTGCAATCCGTACGCTCAGTTTATAAACCGTACTCACGAACAATATACAATAAGATTCGTTAACAACGTATTCTTCTAAAATGAGAGTGAGCCACAAATCCGTGAGTACAGATTACAAACCCGTGGGAACGGATTGCGAAAGCATGGGCACGGTTTATGAATTTGTGGGTACAGATTGCAAAAACTGAAGGCACGGTTTACAAATCTGAGAGCACGGATTAGAAACTCGTGGGTACGGTTTATGAATCCGTGGGGACGATTTGTTAAACCGAGGGAACAGTTTGAGAATTCGTGAGTACGGTTTATAAACTGAGCGGATGGATTGCAAAACCATCGCCACGGATTTTTTTTTTTCTCCCACAGGTGACTTACCGGGCTCCGTATGTTTCTATCCATTAAAATAAACCTCCCATAAAAATTATAGAGCCTTCATTTCTTTGTAAGTGGGCAAACTTACAAAATCAACAGGGGATCAAATAATTATTTACCATTGTGATATCCAGAAACTGCAGACAAATGGTAGAGACCAAAGAAAAGCAAGAAGAGTTCAGCACACACAGTTACAGTGTTAAGATACAAGACTTTAGCAAGATAAGGCTGACAAAGAGTGGTTTAAATACATTAAGCCTGTATGTAAATGGATAATGATGTTTAATAACAAGTTGTGGATGTGGCAAGAGTGGTAGCTCCTGTAATAAATGTACTGTAAATTGTACTGTAAGTATAAAGAAAATGACTGCTTACTGTGATTGGGTTTTCTCTTTCACTAAGTCAGAACCAAATATTTCAGTAGTATAATGGATTATACCATGTTAATTCACATTATGTAATAGTACAGACATTTGGATCCCTCCTTTAGAAAAGTAAGATTGTCCTTCTTCTACTACCAGCCATTTTTTTACTTCTATGTATTCCTCAGCTGGTTCACACTAATAGACTGGCACCTATACATCCAACATTCAATTGAAAACCCAGTAATGTGACAAATGCCTCATACACTTACTTGATGGCATTTAATGGTCCAAATAATCCACAAAAAGTTAACAGCAGATTATGTTCTAATCTTCATACCCATCTCGTTTAACAAAGACACACTATAACATAACACAAATTCCTCATAATCTTTCCCTCCATTGGTAATAATAGCTGTTACATATCTGTTCCTTGTTGATAACTACTCAGAATCGCATGTATGTCATCTGGTAATGAGAGCAATTCTTATGTTAGAACATGACTCTGGATGTGTTTGTATATTTATTTGAGAAAAACAACATATGTTTTAGGTGGTACTGAGTACTGAGAATTCTGCCTGTACATAGCCTTTGTTTTGTTCATGATGACCTTAAAAAAATGTCTTGACCGTGCATAATATTAAGAATACTTAATAAATGTGAAATTTACTGCAATGTCACCATCCTTTATACAACCGTATTCCTTTTTTCTCATGAAGCTTAAGTGCAATACGATATTCATAGCTTCCTCCATGATTGCCAGCGTTACGATGATGCTTATTTTGTTCAAAGTAATGATGCCAGTTTCCATTTTCATCTGCTCCAAACCCAAATACACTCACCTGGAAAAGAAAAAAATAATCATATAAATAAGTGGCAACCAAATAATGTGTGCCTTCAACAACAATGGGACCTCATTAGTATTCATATATATTTGTGAATATAAAGTGGACATTTACATTTGGAACCCTTTGTAAGAGTGTCAGAGGTTCAACCTTTGACACAATCCCATAGCTGGACTGTCATTTAAGTTTGTTTGAGATAGACTTACCGCAATAAACCGATGATACCGGTATTAGCACTGATTGGATGCTAGGTGGTGCTAGCCCTACACATTAACATTAACTAAAAATTTAATTGAAACTGAAAAAAGGGGGAACATTACAAATTTACAAACTTAAATGGTTAGTTTAACCAAAGATGAAGGACACGTGCAGTGTGGTGTCAGAATATAGAGCACCTGTGTGTCTTCTCCTTGGGTCCTGCATGATCTAAAACAGTTCTCAACTGGTTTGGCCATGGACCCACATCTTCCCATGTTAATGAAGCCGCGACCCAAATTTTTAGGAATTTAAACCAAGCATATTAATTACCCAAAAGGAAGTTCCGTCCCTCTTTACTTAACATATACATACATTTTAAGAATATCATTAAGTCTGATGAATAACAGTACAAGGTAAGGCTATTAAATAGTAGTCCCAAACTGGTTAATACACTGATTCCCAACCCTTGTCCTGGAGTACCCCAACACTGCACATATTTGATGTCTCTCTCATCTGACGCACCCATCTGATGTCTTGGAGTCTTTACTAACTAGCTGATAGGTTGAATCAAGTGTGTTTGATTAGGAAGACATCTTGTGCAGTGCTGGGGGTATTCCAGAACTATAGAATTGAGTACCACTATGAGCAACCACAGTCATCAAAAACATATAGAAAAAAGTGAAAATAAAGTGGCATTTTGGAAACTACGGAAATGTCTCGGTTAGGTATGGTAAACCTCGTTCCCTGAAGGAGGGAACGGATACGTACGTCGTGACCGACGAATAGGAATCTCGCCAGAGAGCCAATGTACTTCGAGTGTAACTAAACGAGCCAATGAACATTGGCATGCAATGATTTGCAACAACTGCTCTGCCTCGCAGAGAGGGTACATAATGAGCAGCAGGTGCATTGCATCTTCAGGTTTTCACTGAGGAGCCAAGCAGTTGACCCTGCCACGCAGCGGGGTACAGAAGTTGTGGTGACGGAACGTACGTCTCCGTTCCCTCCTTCAGGGAACAAGGGTTCCCTTTCGTAGTCACTCCGAGTTACGTCGGATGACGACGAATGGGGTTTCGCTTAGAAAGCCTATCATCTTCGAGTATATAAAACGAGCCAATGGCAATGAAATGCCATAGGTCTGCGGAATTTGCATAGCGTAACTCCGCCCCACCTCGTGGGTATATAAGGAAGTACGCCGCAACATGCAGATATGTTTTCGCTTCGGAGCCAAGTTCATCACTTCACTCCACAGCCAATTCTGAGTTCATCTCTATTCCTCTTCGAGACGAGCCTCTCTCCAGGTGTTGGTGTGTCAGCGAGTTCCAGCGAGTGCACATTCCCTGCTTATCTGTGCAGTGATTTGCCAGAGTTTGTGTGTTCATCTCCCTGGTCGCTTCAACACTTGCGGAGAAAAATCTCTTTTCTAAAAGAGCTTGCACGCGGCACGTCTTTTTAAAGATGCCTCGCCCGTGCACTTCTGGTTGCGGTCTGTACATTTCTGACTCTGATGGGCACAATCGCTGTCTTGTGTGTCTGGGTATTGAGCATGCTAAGGCAGCATTTGTGGATGAGTCATGTTCCCATTGCGGGAACATGCCCATCGCACGGTTGCGGTCGAGACTCAATGACTTTCATAGTCTCGACTCCACAAGAGCTCGTACTTCGGCTGGCGACCAGGGTGACCTGAGGGTTACGGTGTGGACTCAAGCGGCGACTATTCCACGCTCCACACCTCCCTCTAGCACCGTGCAACCCGTGAGTGTTCCAAATGTTTCATTCGGCACTCCAGAGGAAGATGTGATGTCGATCGCTGCATCACAAGGTGGGCAGGAGTCCTTGGGAAGTGAGGATTCGGCTGTGCTGCCACCTTCGGGTGTCCCAGCATTGCCCAAGTCTGATCCCGAGCTGACGGCCATGCTTTCCCGGGCAGCCGCGGCCATCGGTCTTGAGTGGTCCCCGCCACCTGGTCCGGTGCGCTCGCGGCTGGATGATTGGTTTTTGGGGGCGGCCGCTGATCCTCGTCAGCGTCCGACCACAATGCCTTTCTTCCCGGATGTGCATGAGGAGGTCACGAGATCCTGGAGGGCACCCTTGTCTTCCCGTGATCGTTCGTCGGCCTCCTCCGCCTTGCCTCCTCTCGATCAGGCGGCTGCCAAAGGGTACACTGGGGTTCCCCAGGTTGAACGCTCGGTGGCCATGCAATTGTGCCCCCAGAGGGCTTCTTCCCGCGGCGATCCTAAGCACCCCTCCAAGGCCTGTAGGTTCTCCTCCACGCTTGTGGCGAAGGCCTATAGAGCTGCGGGGCTGGCAGCCTCCTCACTGCATGCCATGGCGACACTCCAGGTCTACCAGGCCCAGATGTTGCGTGACATGCACGAGGGGAGGACTGACCCGGGGCTCTTTGATGAGCTGCGTGCCGCCACCGACCTTGCTCTCCGAGCGACGAAGGTGACCACACGCTCCCTGGGTCAGGTGATGTCCACTTGTGTGGTCCAGGAGAGACACCTGTGGCTTAACCTGGCTGATATGTGGGAGGCCGAGCGAACCCGTTTCCTCGACACCCCCATATCCCAGGCTGGCCTCTTCGGCGGGGCAGTCGAGGACTTTGCCCAGCAGTTCTCGGCTGCCCAGAAGCAGACTGAGGCTCTAAAACATGTCCTGCCCCGACGGCCCGCTGTTGCCTCCACCCAGCCGTTGGCACAGGTGCCTCAGTCCGCTCGCCGCCGAGGACACCCTCCTGCGGTTCCCCCCCCTCCCGCACGGCCCCAGCAGCAGCCTCCACCCGGGCCGCGCCGTGGAGGAAGCCGCAGGAAGGCGTCACAGCCCTCTCCAGCCCCGCGCTAAACGCCAGGCCAAGCGGCGCTCCTGAGACGGGCTGCTCAGAGATGGCGCTCAGTTCTGTGCAGGAGACGGTAACAGGGCCGCTCCTTCCCCCGGTGGAGGGCCGGGGGAGAATCCTTGGTTTTCCCACTCCCGCTGCTCGTCCCTCGACGAGCAGCACCCTAATGTGGTTAAAGACAGAACTGATTCACCCATCTCTGAGCACACAGAGTTCTCGGATGACAGTGCGCGCCGCTCACGAGCCTCGCCACTCTCGTCCCCCTCTGTCGCCAGACCCTTGCCAGAGCACGCCCCCGTGGGACGCTGGTCCTCCCCTGGCCTCCTCTGGCAGGACGCGGCTAATGACCGTGCCCCCGCATCGGGCCGCTATGCCACCCACGCCTGGGCCGGTCATTCCGCCTCGCTGCACCACCGAGGGTACGTCTGTGGTCCGCATGACCCTGCTGGTACAGTTTTTGGGAGCCTGGGTAGAGCTTCCCAGACTGTCCCGCTGGGTCGCGAGGACCATCAGGCTCGGCTACGCGATTCAGTTCGCGCGGTCTCCTCCCCGCTTCAGGGGAGTCCGCTTCACTATGGTCGGTGGCAATGCCCCTGTCATGAGAGCGGAGGTCGCCACCCTACTGGCGAAGGGTGCGATCGAGACTGTCCCTCCAGCCGAAATGAAGTCCGGGTTTTACAGCCCCTACTTTATTGTACCGAAGAAATCCGGTGGGTTACGACCGATCCTGGACCTGCGCGTCTTGAACCGCTCCCTTCACAGGATGCCGTTCAAGATGCTCACGGCCAAACGCATTTTCGAATGTGTGCGGCCGCAGGATTGGTTTGCAGCAAACGACCTGAAGGACGCCTACTTCCATGTCTCCATTCTTCCTCGACACAGACCGTTCCTACAGTTTGCTTTCGAGAGGCAGGCATACCAGTACGCGGTTCTCCCTTTCGGGCTAGCCCTGTCTCCTCGCGTCTTCACGAAGGTCGTCGAGGCAGCCCTTGTTCCACTACGGGAACACAGGGTTCGCATCCTGAACTATCTCGACGATTGGCTGATTCTAGCTCACTCTCGAGACCAGGTTTGTGAACACAGGGACCTAGTGCTCCGGCACCTAGCTCATTTGGGCCTTCGGGTCAACTGGGAGAAGAGCAAACTCTGCCCAGTGCAGAGGATCTCTTTTCTCGGTATGGAAATCGACTCGGTCGCCATGTGCGCGCAGCTTACGAGCGAGCACGCGCAGTCACTGCTGACTTGCCTTCGTCAGTTCGAGGGCAAGAGTGCGGTTCCACTGAAACTATTTCAGAGGCTCTGATCTGGGACCAGTTCGGGGACGCACAGGTAGACCTGTTTGCCTCCCACGACTCGTCCCACTGTGACCTGTTTTATTCCCTGACCGAGGGCACGCTCGGCACGGATGCACTGGCGCACAGCTGGCCGCGGGGCCTACGCAAGTATGCGTTTCCCCCAGTGAGCGTTCTTGCGCAGACCTTGCGCAAGATCAGGGAGGACGAGGAGCAGGTTATTTTGGTTGCCCCGTATTGGCACAACCGCACTTGGTTCCCAGAACTTCTACTCCTCGCGACAGCACCTCCCTGGCCAATTCCCCTGAGGAAGGACCTGCTTTCTCAGGGACGGGGCACCCTATGGCACCCTCGTCCCGATCTTTGGAACCTCCATGTGTGGCTCCTGGATGGGACGAGGCAGGTTTGAGTACCCTACCACCAGCGGTGGTGGCTACCATCACTTCCGCTAGAGCATCGTCCACGAGACATGCCTATGCGTTGAAGTGGAACCTCTTCGTCAACTGGTGTTCTTCAAAACATCAAGAACCCACGAAATGCCCGATCAGTGTCGTGCTTTCCTTCCTGCAAGAAGGGTTGGAGCGAAGGCTGTCTCCCTCCACCCTGAAAGTGTATGTTGCCGCCATTGCCGCACATCACGACGCAGTTGATGGTAAGTCTCTGGGAAAGCACGACCTGATCATCAGGTTCCTGAGGGGAGCGAGGAGACTGAATCCTCCTCGTCCTCCCCTCGTACCCTCTTGGGACCTCTCAGTGGTTTTAACTGCCCTCCAGAGTGCTCCCTTTGAGCCTCTGCAATCAGTGGAGCTTAAGTTCCTGTCAATTAAGACAGCGCTCCTGGTTGCATTGGCCTCCATCAAGAGGGTAGGGGACCTGCAGGCATTTTCGGTTGACGAAGCGTGCCTGGAATTCGGGCCGGCTAACTCTCACGTGATCCTGAGACCCCGGCCTGGATATGTGCCCAAGGTTCCTACCACTCCTTTTCGAGACCAGGTAGTGAACCTGCAAGCGCTGCCCTTGGAGGAGGCAGACCCAGCCTTGGCACTGCTCTGTCCAGTATGCACACTCCGTGTCTACGTCGACAGAACGCAGTGTTTCAGGACCTCAGACCAGCTCTTTGTCTGTTATGTTGGGAAGCTGAAGGGAAAGGCTCTCTCCAAGCAGAGGTTGTCTCACTGGATAGTGGACGCCATTGCTTTGGCATACCAGCAGCAAGGTCGACCATGCCCCCTTGGTGTGACGGCCCACTCCACTCGGAGTGTGGCATCCTCTTGGGCTCTAGCGCATGGCGCCTCGCTAACAGACATCTGCAGAGCTGCAGGCTGGGTGACACCTAACACATTCGCGAGATTCTACAATCTCCGGGTGGAGCCAGTTTCTTCTCATGTACTCGCTTCAACTAGCCGGTACTAGATTCTGCTCAGGTGTCTTCGCTTGCTCGCCATTCCTCTCCACGGACGGGATACGTGCGATATTCCCTCAGGTGAGCCTAATAAGCCCTGAGTCTCCTCCAGCACTGTCGACGTCAACGCCAGAGTTATGCCACCGGCAGCTTTCGCGCTTGGCTAGGTGCCTCCATGTGCATGGTTCCCCCTCTGGGTGACCCCCACATGTGTATTTCCACTGTAAGCCTCTCTGAGCATGTGTCTTTCCCTTGGCAAGCCACCTTGCCACCCCTGGGGTTGAAAGATTCCACCTGCGGCTGGACACCCCAGTGTTACCCAAGCTATTCTACCAAAGTAGACCTCTCCTGGTGGCCACCAAGGAGGGCGCTACAACGGAGAATAGTCAAGGGACCGTGCACCTGGAGCGCAGAGTGAGCGCTGGGTTGCCGTGTCAACCCGCGCTGCAGCCCGGCAGCACACAACACGCTGAGGAGCGAGAGACCTGTCCGGGTTTTTGCCCGGTGGAGGCATTCGCTGATCTCCATCGTCTCCCAGAGTGTTGCGCAGACCTGTGGCTGTGCTTTTACACACACACCGCTTACACACAAGCGGTGACTGGCCAACAACAGAGGGGACTCAAGCTTTCTGGAGAAAGAAGAGTCGCGACTGGAGTGTGATGACGTGGTCATGTTCCCATATGAAAACATGAACCACCCACGAACACAGTCTCAACACGTTTGCCCAGGCATGTGAGACCGTGATTGTGGCCGTCAGTGAGGATAAGAAACGACTGCATCCAGAAACACACGGGTGGAATGTCATCTTTAGAAAGACGCAACTCACACCCATGTAAGCTCTTTTAAGAGACTCGCTCTCTCAGTGCTGAGGCACACAGGGGAAAAGATTGCGGCAACACTGACAGGGAATTGCAGCCTGTAGTGTCCACTCACTCTCGTTGAAGGCGCAACTCTTATTAGCTGTAATAACAGCCTTTTAGTGCTCTAAGTGTCACGGTTTATGAATTCACTGTCTCCTTTCATCTCGTCTTGCATTGTGTGTGTGTGTGTGTGATTGTGGGCGGGGTCGCTGATCGCTGCTGCTGATCAGCACACCAGCTGTGTATGATCAGCGCGCGAGCTGCAGCTGATCAGTGAACCCTATTTAGTCCCTCTGTTTTCACTCTGTTTTTGTCAGAGCGTTGTGGTGTTTTCCCCGATGTGTGATCCTGTTCCTGTTCCCGTGCTGTTCGTTTGGATTGTGGATTATCTTCGTGTCTTCGTGATTGACGTCTGTCTGGATTCCCGCACTTCTGCACGTAATCACCGCACAATGCCACAGAGGAACTACTGCACTGGATCACCGAGCTATATCACCAAGTTTGCCTACCAAGGTCCCTGCGTCACCGTCCATCTGAGTTGTGTCCGCCTGACCTGCATCTGTCCCTTTGCCAAATAAAGCATTTTTTACTTGCACTTGCATCCAGCCTTGTGATTGTTACACTAAGACAATGCACAAAACCAGCTGTAAAAACAGCTTTTCGGCGCTCTGAACAGTGCACCGTTACCAGCTGTGAGAACAGGCTTCTTTTTTTTTTTCTTTTTTTTATGAAAGGCAAACAAAAAGGCACCCCGCTGCCGTGCCATGACACCAACACCGATGAAATTGAGAGGTTCTCCTTGAAGAGTTTGCTCGTTCAGAAGACACTGCTTGCAGACAGGAGCATACATGAAATGCTCGGCTCCGAAGCGAAAAGCTGAAGATGCAATGCACCTCAGAGTAATATGGTGCGGGTATTTAAATGCACATAATACAATTTGGGTAGGGAGGTACATAAAATGCTAATAGGAAGTAGTAGAGGCTCTATTAGAGGAAAATAAGCTGGTTTGTTTGAATGATGGGTGTGGAACAAGGATATAGGTTCATACGGGACTGGAATCTGTGTTGGATTTGACACTATAGTGTCTAACACTCTGGCTCGAAAGTGTAATTGGAATATATGAGAAGAGTCTACCATTGGGAGTGTTCACTAACCAGATCACTACAGTGGATATTGAGACAGATAGAATGTCAATACAAGGAAGAAGAAGATGGATATTTGAAAAAGCATATTGGGAATAGTTTAAGTGGCAGCAATTGATTCAAATCAAGACACTGAAAAACTGAATGAGAAAGTTTGTGCAACTATCCTTGTGGCAGCATTAGAATCAATATTGAAAAGCAGAGGGAAAATGACAAGGAAAGCTGTTCTACTGTGGACAGACAAGTGCAAAGCTGTGAGAGACAGAAATAAGACTTTTAAATTTCTTAAAGGGCACCTATTATGCTACTTTTATCAAGATGTAAAATAAGTCTTTGATGTCCCCAGAAGTTGTGAAGTTGAAGCTCAAAATACCCCACAGATCATTTTTTATAGCATGTTAAAATTTCCACTTTTATTGGAGGTGAGCAAAGACACGCCGTTTTTGTTTGTGTACCTTTAAATGCATACGAGCTGCTGTTCCTGGCCCCCATTCAAGAAGTGTGCGGAGCTTCAAAAGCTTGTTCTCCGGTGGCAACAAAACATGACAATCTCACTCAATGAAATGTCAGAAACTGTACTAGCGGTGTTCAGTTCGAACCGGTGTCGGGCAATGATGCCTACAGAGCCAAAGAATACACTCACCTAAAGGATTATTAGGAACACCTGTTCAATTTCTTATTAATGCAATTATCTAATCAACCAATCACATGGCAGTTGCTTCAATGCATTTAGGGGTGTGGTCCTGGTCAAGACAATCTCCTGAACTCCAAACTGAATGTCAGAATGGGAAAGAAAGGTGATTTAAGCAATTTTGAGCGTGGCATGGTTGTTGGTGCCAGACGGGCCGGTCTGAGTATTTCACAATCTGCTCAGTTACTGGGATTTTCACGCACAACCATTTCTAGGGTTTACAAAGAATGGTGTGAAAAGGGAAAAACATCCAGTATGCGGCAGTCCTGTGGGCGAAAATGCCTTGTTGATGCTAGAGGTCAGAGGAGAATGGGCTGACTGATTCAAGCTGATAGAAGAGCAACTTTGACTGAAATAACCACTCGTTACAACCGAGGTATGCAGCAAAGCATTTGTGAAGCCACAACATGCACAACCTTGAGGCGGATGGGCTACAACAGCAGAAGACCCCACCGGGTACCACTCATCTCCACTACAAATAGGAAAAAGAGGCTACAATTTGCACGAGCTCACCAAAATTGGACAGTTGAAGACTGGAAAAATGTTGCCTGGTCTGATGAGTCTCGATTTCTGTTGAGACATTCAAATGGTAGATTCAGAATTTGGCGTAAACAGAATGAGAACATGGATCCCATCATGCCTTGTTACCACTGTGCAGGCTGGTGGTGGTGGTGTAATGGTGTGGGGGATGTTTTCTTGGCACACTTTAGGCCCCTTAGTGCCAATTGGGCATCGTTTAAATGCCACGGCCTACCTGAGCATTGTTTCTGACCATGTCCATCCCTTTATGACCACCATGTACCCATCCTCTGATGGCTACTTCCAGCAGGATAATGCACCATGTCACAAAGCTCGAATCATTTCAAATTGGTTTCTTGAACATGACAATGAGTTCACTGTACTAAAATGGCCCCCACAGTCACCAGATCTCAACCCAATAGAGCATCTTTGGGATGTGGTGGAACGGGAGCTTCGTGCCCTGGATGTGCATCCCACAAATCTCCATCAACTGCAAGATGCTATCCAATCAATATGGGCCAACATTTCTAAAGAATGCTTTCAGCACCTTGTTGAATCAATGCCACGTAGAATTAAGGCAGTTCTGAAGGCGAAAGGGGGTTAAACACAGTATTAGTATGGTGTTCCTAATAATCCTTTGGTGAGTGTATATGCTGCATAGAGATAGAACAGGTATAGTTTAGTTTA
The DNA here is from genome assembly GCF_951802725.1 of Rutilus rutilus. NCBI lineage: Eukaryota > Metazoa > Chordata > Actinopteri > Cypriniformes > Leuciscidae > Rutilus > Rutilus rutilus. The sequence continues at coordinate 26,220,759 of NC_140216.1, read as the reverse complement.
ATCACAGTTATAACATGTTGTCACATTGCTTTTATCCACTACAAGTCTGTTGTAGTGTACCCTGTCCAAATGGTGGCCAAAACATTGCTAGTCAGTTTTATGAAGTTTATTGTACATCACACAAAAGATGAGGCGACCGTTTTCACTCCAGAAAATCACTGTAAGAGTTGAATAAATCACAGTACAAGAAGTGGCGCACTAAAGTCTTATCAATAAACTCTCTTTCTCCCTTGTATTATCATCAACATACACAGCGAATAACACAAAACCACTTGTTACAACTAACAGTAAACAAATATATACAGACTTTATGCCTTTTCGGGGGGTGCTTAATAAACTGGTAAGCATTATATCCGTAAAACAACTCATATGAACTGTAATAAAGTGCGCCCTATTCCCTTTCATTACTGCCGTGACCAGTAGTTACTGATCCATCCTTGAGTAACAACTTTTTACCAAAGCCTGTGTTTTGTATTGTCCCTTTGTATTGACCCTCGTTCACAGAGCAGTCTGGAATGAAATGATCTGTGCAGACATAAACGAATTTAGGTATATTTTGCGCATTACTTTAAAAAATAAAACGAATTCACTGCGTCCTCAGTGGCTCGGATGATGGGAGAAAATGACGACTCTTATGTTCACTCTTACATCCAACAACAGAACACCTGGATTGCTTACGAGACATTATCACTACAGCTGCTAGAGCGCAGAGAAAATGGCGGATAGCGTACAACTCGCTGAGGGTGGAATCTATGGTAATGCAGGACTGTCAGTCAGCGGCCGTGGGCAGGGCCTGAGCAGCCTGATTTGTGTGTATTCAGAACGATCAGGCTTGAGGATCAGTAAAGTGGTTTTTAATTGAAATCAGGAAATAAACAGAGATAATCCAATAAACAGACGATGATAACTTCCAGATAGTAACGTTAACACAAGACAAGGCACAGAAGCTAACTGAGGTTATAAATGTAAAATTCACAGTTTCTCTCCATCACCAATATGAATGAACGATTTTGCTCTGCACCTCAGTTTCTCATCAGATTTTCTGTCCAATTAGACAGTCCAATCATGCTGTCTAGATAGAATATTAAGAATATTAAGCATCTCAACTAAATTATAAAAATACACTAAATCTGTATCTAAGATCAGTCGCTTTTTCACACATTTTCTCAAACACGAATCACATGCACAAACTTGTGCAGTCCACAATGTATCCGACTCATTTAAATTTTAAACAGATTATTGTATTTTAAAGCACTATGGACGAGAACAAACATTAAAGGGATGGTTGATTATGATTTCACTTTTCTAACTTGGTGTGTAATGTTTCTGTTTGAGCATAAACAACATCTGCAAAGTTACAACGCTCAAAGTTCAAAGCAAAGGAAGATATTTGCTTTTAAAGAAATCGTTTTTTAAGGACTACAACTACACGACATTCCTCGCGGGTTAGTGACATCACTAACCCTCAAATTTACATAAACCCCGCCCCCGGGAACACGCAGTCCATGTTGAAAAGAGGAAGAGTTGTTATAGTAGAGCACATTTGTGAGTATACTCAAGCTGTTGCATCCATCTTTTCACATGCAATACAGTACATAACACAAATGCAATGGCATGTCACTCTGTATGCATCTTACAACAGTTCCCACACAAGCGATTGTATAGATTATCATGACAGAATATGCTAATCAATGACTTGAAGATAGTTAACTCCACATCAGCAACATAAATTCATCAACTAACCATTCAGAAACGTCCTGTTGCATTCTACATGTTGTCACTTCTTGAGTCTCTACGGTGACCGAGAGAGCTCAACGCGCAGCAACTGAAGAAAACACATGCAAATAGAAATAAACACATGCAAATAGAAAAAAAACACCCGCAAATTAAAGGGATAGTTCACCCAAAAATGAAAATTCTGTCATCATTTACTCACCCTCAAGTTGTTTCAAACCTGTAAGAATTTCTTTTTCTGCTGAACACAAAAGAAGATATTTTGAAAAATGTATATAACCAAAGAGTTGATGGACCCCATTGACTTCCATAGTAGGAAAAAAAAAATACTATGGAAGTCAATGGGGTCCATCAACTGTTTGGTTACAGACATTTTTCAAAATATCTTCTTTTGTGTTCAGCAGAAAAAAGAAATTCTTACAGGTTTGAAACAACTTGAGGGTGAGTAGCCTAAATGATGACAGAATTTTCATTTTTGGGTGAACTATCCCTTTAAGAAAACATCTTCATCAGTTTCACAACACATGTGTGCTCCAAATAACACAACCAAATACAGAAACGCGCTGCAAAAGTTCACAACACAACCAAATACAGAAACGCGCTGCAAATAGCACAGACCACAATGGAAATGTTTCCAGGGGAACCAAATAAGTGACGAACCCGGCTGGGACGTGCTTATTGCTCGTGAGCATCCCTATGCCCTACTCCCTTCGAAGGGCAGACGGTAGAGCTCTTGAAGTGGGACTTTGGAGTGAGTAGGGCACTAGTGTGCCATTATGTAGCCGTTTGGAACGCACTTAATGAAGGGAGCAACGAAAGACAACGTAATTTCCTCATTATTTTCACCTGGGATGTTCCCATGACAACGAAGCACGGTGTCCATCAGCTGAATAGCTGTTCTTACAACAGAAATATAATGCTCTTAACATAACGGTTGCAAATAAATATAGTATTTTTTACAAAAAAGCTTTTAAAATATACGTTATATATCTGTGTGTGAGTGTTTCAACTTTAAAACTTTGGACCCTACATTACTTAACATTTCTTATGAAACTTTTCTTTATGAAAATTTAAACATAATATGAAAAAAATTGCACAGTGTAACTGATGTATAGATTAATATCTTTCCCTCTAAATTCTTTTTCTCTATATTTTTTATTTATTTATTTTAGTTCTCTTACGAGAGGTCTCTCGTACTGCGTAAGTATCTTACGCTAGGGGAAAATCCCTTTTCCACGAGATACTGAAGCCAAGAAAATTATCCTTAATTTTGTATTATTGTAAAACGCGTTCGCTTTCGGAGGAGATCGGCCTGGAAAATTTGCAGCGTGGCCATACTGTGCAGCGCTGACGCAGCCTGCCCAGCAGCGGAGAAAGCGCGACCGAGCAGGCTTGACGTTGTGCGGCAAGCTTTAGAAGGTAGCGCCAGCTTAGCGCGCCGTCCAGCGGAGGGCGGGCATAAGTGGTTGGCTATCGCTTCTTCGACCGGCGGCAGCGAATGGTAGCCTCTGTTTTTAGCATCGTCAACAGCGGAGAATGCTAGTGAAACAGAAGAGCGCATTCTAGCAGAATGGGGGGCGTTCCAAGACTTAGCGACTTCTTCATGAAGCTCGGGAAGAAAAGGCGCTGGTCTGGACGCAGGCGAAGCGCGCTCCCCAGGGAGAAAGTATCCGTCCAGCCGGTTGTGAGCAGGCTGTTCAGGCGTAGTCCACTCGAGGCCGAGGCTCGCCGCGGCCTGTGCGAGTACACGCATCAGCTCTGACTCGATGCTAGCTCTCTTGCCTGACGATGCGCGAGCAGATGGAGCGAGATCCGCAGAGCTCACCCAATCCTCACTGCCCGATGCCAGGAGAGAGCAGGAATCATCTTCCCCTGACGCGGCTTTCTCATCAGCGTCGTCAGCGGAAGCGGCGGCAGACAGCGGCCGCTGTCCGTCAGGAAGAGACGCTGACGAGACCGGTGAAGCTTGCGGGCGAACCGGCGAGCTTAGGTGGGTGGGGGAAGGTTCCGGGACCCGCTGAGCACGGCGCTTTTTACGGCGCGGCACTACAGCGGGCGGGGGTGCAGTCTCGGCGAAGAGTGCCAGGCGAGTCCTCAGAGTCGCCATGGGCAGCAGCTCGCAATGAGGGCAGCCGCCGTCAGCGAGCGCGAGAGCTGCATGATCCTCACCCAGGCAGGAAGCGCAGATAACATGGCGGTCCCCGTCACTGAGTGTGGCTCTGCACGAGCCGCAGGATGGCATCTTTAAAAAGACGCAAGCTCTTTTAGACAGTGTGTGTCGCGGCGGCAAACACACACGCAGCAGAGAGAAAAGGATATGAGCGCCGGATAGCGCGGCGGGAAGGCGGTTGAAGGCGGCGTGGCCAGCGACTTCAGAGGCGACTCGTCCCGCTGCAGAGGCTTCTTCAGACGGCGCGGCTTCTCTCGGGATCCAGCGATGCGTGTGCTTCGCTGAAGAGATGAAAAATCAGAAATAGCTGCCTGCGAGCTGGATTTATAGGCCTAGGCCACGCCCGTTTCGGCGGGATGTGACGCAGTGGGCGCGAAGCACCCCATTGGGTCTGACGTCACGCTAGGCCTCGCTCGATAGGCTGCTGCAGTTGCCGCAGAGCAGCCAATAGGCACACGAGCCGTCTTGCCTATGTCTGCATGCTGCCGCAACGCGTTTTACAATAATACAAAATTAAGGATAATTTTCTTGGCTTCAGTATCTCGTGGAAAAGGGATTTTCCCCTAGCGTAAGATACTTACGCAGTACTCGTTCCCTCTTCTAGAGAGAACCGAGGTTACGTTAGTAACCGAGTACGTTTTCAGCTCATTGTTCTTTTCTCATTTATATTCTGATGACATTGAACATATTGTTAATACATTTTGTATATTGTATACAAGTTGTATGTCATAAAAAATGTATGTATGTTTTGCAACAACAACAAAAAAGTTGCAAAAAAAAAAAGTAAAATAAAGTAGACTTTTGAGCTGTAAGCACGTCCCAGGTGGGTTCGTCACTTATTTGGTTCCCCTGGAAACATTTCCGTTGTGGTCTGTTATTTGCCGCTGTTATTTGCAGCGCGTTGCTGTATTTGGTTGTGTTGTGAACTTTGGTTGTGCTGTGAACTTTTGCAGCGCGTTTCTGTATTTGGTTGTGTTGTGAGTATTTGGAGGAAAACGTGTGTTGTGAAACTGATGAAGATGTTTTCTTAATTTGTGGGTGTTTTTTATCTATTTGCATGTTTTTTTTTTTTCTATTTGCATGGGTTTTTTCTATTTGCATGTGCTTTCTTTGGTTGCGGCGTGTTGAGCTCTCGGCCACCGTAGTCTCTCCATCATTGTCCGACTCCAGTTTAAACATAAAAGGCTAAAAGGCAGAACAGTTTCTGACATTTTAGTGCTTGTCTGCGTGAGGTAATCGGAGCTGCTAACACACACACACACACACACACACACACACACACACACACACACACACACACACACACACACACACACACACACAAGCTCTTAAAGCTCCGCCCTCTGTGCCAGGAGCAGCAGCTCATTTGCATTTAAAGGGACACACACAAGGGACAATTTTAACATATTATTTTATTTTGAGCTAAAACTTCACATACACACTCTGGGGACATCAGAGACTTATTTTACATCTTGTGAAAAGGGGCATTATACCACCCCTTTAAAAAATGGTTAGACCGCCTCAGCATTACGAACAGCGCTGTACCAGCCTAAATTACAAGTTTTTCAAACTATACATAATAGTTCAGTTTCATATTAAATCTAAATGGCGAATCTATTACACTTTATTTTTAAGACACCTTTTAAGACTTAGCTTTTAAATGTTGCTTTGTCAAGCTATGACGAGTATAATTTACTGCACACAGACTTATTCTCACTACCTCAATTATTTGTGTGTGTTATAACAAAGGCGCTTTCTTTTAATATTCTATCATTTTATATTCTTTGAGTTTTACCTGGTCACAGATGTGCAAGGCAAATATAAGTGTAATAAAACCAGTGGATGGATATCTGCCATGTTTCTGCAGCCAGCGCTCTTGAATATATTTCAGAAAACCAGGATGGAGAATCATCACCTGAGGCCACAGAGAGAATTCACACCGGAACAATTAGACAATCATTATATTTATGTGTTATTCAAATATAATATTCAAACATGTCTTGAGAGTGAATGCCTGATAGGTTGTTTTATTGGTTGGTAAATACACTGAACAAAATTATAAACACAACACTTTTGTTTTTGCCACCATTTTTCATGAGCTGAACTTAAAGATCTAAGACTTTTTCTAAGTACACAAAAGGCCTATTTCCCTCAAATATTGTTCACAAATCTTTCTAAATCTGTGTTAGTGAGCACTTCTCCTTTGGGGGAGACTGATATCAGTCAGTATCTGGTGTGACCATAGGCGTCGATTTCGGGGGGGACGGGGGGGACGGGGGGGACGCGTACCCACCAGATTTCGTCATGAGTCATTTTGTACCCACCACTTTTAACTTCCGTCCATATTAATTTGACTTTTGGTTCGATTTTTTTGACCGTTTTCAGTGGTTGTGAGGAGCAATATGAGAGAGAAATTTGGTAATCATTGTCTGACCCAACAAAAAAACATTATAATATTCATTTTATTTTATTTTCCGTGTTCGCATTTATGAGGGAAAAAACAACGTGTCAGTTCTCGGTTACGGACGTGAGCGCTCTGAAAGCGGCACTAAAAGACTGCTTTAAAACTTTCACAGAGACCTCAAACAGAACAGCTGCCTTTCTTTAAATTGAATTTCGTTTTGTATTAATTATATCTTAATTTTAATCAATGTTTCATGAACCAATTGCCTGGATTTAATAAATAATAAGTAAATATAGCAGATAATCACGACACTGGAGGCGCGGCGAGTGAACTGGAGTTCGTCTCATAAATGAACCGAAACTCAGCGTATAATGCACATTCATATTTACAGAGTATTTAGACACATTTAGATGCAGTCATAATCATACTTTTACCGGTTCTTTGTGGCAAGCTTTATGCGTGCGGTCGTGCGCTTTATGCGTGCGGTCGTGCGGCTATATTACGTAAGCTCATTATCCTGAAGGCTATATAAGTAATTAAATTAATATAAAGGGGCGATTTGTCCACGAATGACTTTAATTAACAACTAGCCTACTAGTCGACTAGGAAAAAAACTTTTAGTCGGAAGCAGCCCTTATTCCACATATTTTCGAACCAGGCAACAGGACATCTGGGTTGAGCGAGCGACCCTGCGGAATGAACGAGCGGAGCGGAATATTCAGAAATGCGCTCTCCAGTCTCCACTCACGAGCTTTGATCGGAACAAACCCGAACCTCACTGTCTGCTGAACTTGCGCAGAAACATCAAAATATAACCAGCTTTTTAAAATGGTTTTTAAAACTAAACACTATTTTAGCACAAAATATGTGCTTATTGGCGATTTTTTTTATAATTATTGACAAAATTAGAATATAGTAAAAGTGTTTGTTTTGTTTTTTTTAAGTTTTGGGTGGGCCTGTTGAAAAGTGGGGCCGTGCCTGAGCTACAGGACATCGTCTTTCAAAACATAACCTGCGCGAAAGAGAGAAAAAAAATGAATGCGTCATTGTACCCAGCACTTTTGAAAATGCACTTCCGAATGCGTCTCTGTCCCCAGCACATTTCAAACCAAACTGACGCCCATGGGTGTGACCACCATTTGCCTCACGCAGTGCAACACATCTCCTTCGCATAGAGTTGATCAGGTTGTTGATTGTGGCCTGTGGAATGTTGGTCCATTCCTCTTCAATGGCTGTGCGAAGTTGCTGGATATTGGCAGGACCTGAGAACGCCGATCCAGAGAATCCCAAACATGCTCAATGGGTTGCATGTCCGGTGATTATGCTGGCCATGCAAGAATTGGGATGATTTCAGCTTCCAGGAATTGTGTACAGATCCTTGCAACATGGGGCCGTGCATTATCATGCTGCAACATGAGGTGATGGTCGTGGATGAATGGCAAAACAATGGGCCTCAGGATCTCGTCACAGTATCTCTGTGCATTCAAAATGCCATCAATAAAATGCACCTGTGTTCGTTGTCCATAACATACACCCAGTGTTGGGGAGTAACGGAATACATGTACCGGCGTTACGTATTCAGAATACAAATTATGAGTAACTGTATTCCGTTACAGTTACAATTTAAATAGTTGGTATTTAGAATACAGTTACATTGTTGAAATCAATGGATTACATGACGATACTTCTCTGTTTCACGAGTTTATTCACTCTCTAAATAAATTAGGGCAACTCCATGCATTTCCCAGAAGCCCCAATATGAAAACGAAAAAATGCGCGGTTTGCTTGATCAGTCACAAGTCACAACCAACCTCCTTTCAGCGTCCAAAGACTCCACCTCCAACCTGAAGAAGTATCTTAAAGTAAGTTTTTTTATTAGGGGTTCAAGCATGAAATGCTGAAACCCTATTGTAATTGTAAGGATTTGTAAAACGCATCGTGCAGGACAAACCGTAAGGCCTAGAGACTTGAAACCTGGCCAGATGGTAGGCCTCAATTTGGGGACAACCTATCAGAGTATGACCACGATTGGCCCATAAGTGGCGCTACAGCAAGCAAAAGTTCAAAATCGCTCATAACTCTTAGACCGTTTGTCTTATCAAGTGTCTTATATCGTTGGAATCCTTGGCTCAAGGCGGTCAAAATGGCTATCTCCGATTTGCTCGCCCTTCAGGCGCCAATTTCGAGTAAATTGCATTTTTTTGAAAAACCTATTTTTGCGAACTTCTCCTAGGTTTTTGGCCCTATCGGAACCAAACCACTGCAAGAATATTCTCTCGAGTCTGACAATCAATAATCATCCAAAAAATTCAAAATTTCAATTAACGGTCGATAAGGGGAAACAAAATCTTTGATGGCACCAGGGCCACTTTTACTAAAACGGTTATAAATTGTGAACGGAAAGAGATTTTTTTGCTAAACTTGGGATACATCTTCCTGAGCTCAATCTGAGATCACTTGAAAAAAATCGCAACAATTAGGCATTAGGTGGCACTATATAATGGTTATAACTTGTGAACAGAAAGAGATATTTTCATAAAACTTGGGACACATGTTCATGAGCTCATTCTGAGGTCACGTGAAAAAAAATCTTGACAATTGGCCACTTGGTGGCGCTATAAAATGGTTATAACTTGTGAACGGAAAGAGATATTTTCGCTAAACTTGGGACACATGTTCATAAGCTCAATATGAGTTGACATGAAAAAAAATCGTGACAATTGGCCACTTGGTGGCGCTATAACAGTGAAAAAAAATCATGAAAATAGCTATAAGCGCACCCAACCGTTAGTCTACTGAAAATTGGCACGCAGTGTCTTTGTCCAGGGTGCCATGATAGTCTATGAGAATATTGGTGTATCTCAAAAAACTCAGTATACGTCATTGGCACAATGCCTTGAAGGAGCCTTAGAAGTTTCAAGACCGTGTTTTTTTAACAAGAGTGACCTCCTAAGAATCCTTGCCGAGTCCAACAATACCAAACATGCCAGGTTTCGCCTTATGGTTTTTGTAAGTGTCATTTAGAGCTTTAAAAATTTGTGGTTATCTTCAAAGCCGTTAGTCCGATCGAGACAACAACAAAAAAACAAAGGAAATTTGAAAACATAGGTAAATAGCTAAACAATAATGCCAAAATGTTAAAATTATGATAGGAACTGACAAAAAAATAAATTAAATCCAATCAATTTCACCCATGGATCATTTTGATGCTCTCACATGTTTGAAACAAACAATGATGGATTGTGATGAAATTTGTTTTGAATTGGGACTGGCAAATCCCTGTCCATACTGTCAATGACCGGTCGCAAAGACCCGCCCACTTTAGTTACTGTTGCTATGTCTGACAAGCGACGCCACTCTCACACCACACCAAGTTCTCACGCAGTGAAAAATACATTGCGGATCAGAGAAAAGACTGCGCGCTGACAGACAAGTACTTTTGATATGAAACAAAGTCTCACCTTTCAAATGTAGTCATTTTTTAGAGACATTTAAACAATAAATACCGTTTTGTGACTCTTTAATGTGTCTGACAGGTCGTTGTAGACTCGAGGCTCAGTTAAAGCTGCTTGTGAACCGATCATCTCTTCCTTCTAGTTAATTTATAGCAGTGGTTCTCAAACTTTTTACACCAAGTACCACCTCAGAAAATATTTGGCTCTTCAAGTACCACCATAATGACCAATATGAAAATACAGTAGCGTAGTAGGCCTAACTATTCAGCTACAGTTATGCACAGCTCAAAAATGAGGCAGCTTAATTTCTAATAAGAATATTTATTATTGTCAGCCACTTTAAACATTGTAAAAACACAGTTTGAACATTAACAATGCACTGTGCTGCCTGCATACAGGCAGTGGTGGTAAGTAACGAAGTAAAAATACTTTGTTACTTTACTTAAGTATTTTTTTTCGGGGATCTGTACTTTACTTGAGTATGTTTTATTTGCATCTACTTTCACTCTTACTCCACTACAATATTAAAGACAAAGTTTACTTTTTACTCCAAAACATTTCCCCATGCCCGCTCCAAGTATTTATTACACTGGCTTTCCAAACCAATGAAAAACTTGGTTTTCTTTTGAAAAAAAGAATGCGTGAGGCCATGAGGTCTTTGCCAGCATACGCTCACGCATGTCTTACAGTTACATACGGCGGGGAGTCCTCTGGGTTCGGGCCGAACTCCGAGCTCGGAGCCCTCCCCCGGACAGCACGCCAAATACGCATTAAACTTTATTTCCACTAGTTGTATGTAAGTGTGAACTTGTGAACTGCAAGTTGTACATCAGGTTAAACACACCCCTTCCTGTCTCAGTGGCGTGTAAGAGGCTGTTTAGTATAGCAGGATTGTTATTTAGCCCCAGGAGAGCCAGGATGGACTCGCAATTTTGAAAATCAGCTTCTGCTAAAGCTGAAAAAAAGCTTTTACAACTTGGAATAGTATTCTGTGTAGCTTAATGGTGTGTTTTGAAGATATTTCAACTTAAAGAGATGGTTCTTCCTCATTGATATACTAAAACATATACAACATATGCAATACAAGTCTTATCTTGTATTTTGCGCATCTTCTGTTTGATGCAGCTAATGTTATGGAACATGTCTATTGCAAGTTCAACCACTATACTATGTTAAGGTGCTTCATTCTCTCTTATGATTGCAAATCTAACAAATTCTTAATTGCAGTATCTAATCTTTTAATTTCTTCAATTAAAACATTGCATATCACTCCCAAAACAATTGATCTGCTTAATTATTGATATTTTACAGTTAATTTGAATATTTACTTTTTACTTTCCATACTTAAGTACATTTTAAATCGGATACTTTTGTACTTTTACTCAAGTGATGTTTGAATGGAGGACTTTCTACTTTTACTGGAGTCATTTTTTATTTAGGTATATATACTTTTACTCAAGTATAACTTTTGAGTACTTTTACCACCCCTGCATACAGGTTAATAAAAAACTTAAATAATGATTCAATTCACATGTATTGCACCTAAAAGTGAAATAAAAACTGTAGCCTACTGTCCTTAAAATATTAATAAAAAAAACAGGCTGTGTATTCATATTTAACCCTTTTAAACGTAAATTTAAAATGTTTTGGCTGACCCCTGTGAGTTTTTCAAGGCAGAACTGATCACTTGACTTTTTCCAAGCGTCATTGCTTGTCACGTGACACACCGCAGCGCTGAATGACTAATTATCTGCTTTTATTTCTTTTTTTTAATTCAAAATATTCACAAATTTGTTAGCTATGGCATGAAATATTTGATATTCCTATTGTCAAATATAAGTGGAAGTGTTATGTTTTTTAAACACCTTTAAAACGATCGCGTTAGTTGAGCTATATGCGCCGTCATGTTAGTTTGTGCCACTGTTCAGAGAATCGTACCTGTTGGATTTACAGCACGTAAATTCATCCACTTCTCCCAAAATACATGAAAGTAAGTGGCCGGTGAACTGGGAGAAGAATAGAGTTAACTTTAAAGTTTCTTACACAATGTGTAAAACGTGCCGTCTAATTATAATGGCAATTATTATATTTTCGCTTCCATAGACATCAGTGTGTATTTTACCAATTGTAAATGTATTGTTTTTTAGTACTTATGTGAATTTAAATGTCTGAAACATAAAATAAACATTATGTGGTTAAAAACACTGAATAATTGTGATATTTGACAGCGTATAAGTGGCGCGCGTCCGGCTCAGCGCCAGCCAACTGCAAGCACGATTTGAATTTAGCAGTTGATCACGTGATGCACTGGCCGTTCTACTCACACCGGTGTAATCGTATTGTACGCTCCAGGGACCGGTCAAAACTGCTCACACAATAGACAGTAAATTTTGATCTTACGTGCGAAATTCAGTGATTCCTCTGCGTACCACAAGACGAAGCCTGCGTACCACTAGTGGTACGCGTACCACACTTTGAGAACCACTGATTTATAGCATTAAAATAAACATGAATGAACATAAAAGGAATGTTGTTTTAAAGTACTAAGACGTCAGTACACTTTGTTTTTCAAATTTAAATCCTCCTATGTTAATCTACTAACTCTCCTGACTGCTTTGTTGGACAAAATGGCGGATTATGATTAGTCAGATAGCCTGTTAATCAAACTCCCTGCGAAGGGTCAATTGAGAATGCCTGTGCGCACAATCCTGATCTAATCGACAACTTTGCAGTTGCACATAGGAAAGCCCGGAAAATCCCGCTATAATGTAAGAGAGCATCTTTTTTATGTATTTGGACCTAGGCCTAACAATGTTTTATAGTGCGCTGTCCCCATTGTTTTTTTGTTGTTTTTTTGTTTTGTTTTTGGTGAGCGTAGGCTACTCCTGATTTTGTTAGTCATCTCATCTCTTATATGCTGTGTATGATCATATCCTGCCCTATTCATGGTAGCCTACTCGCGGACATTGTGTCATCAATGTCATCAATTGCGTCATCAAGGGGCCCGCCTTGATAATCCTACTTAAGGGCCCGGTGTTGGCTTGTTACGCCACTGAATATAATTGTCTAAACTCCTTATCAAAATTACATATTTACAACAAATCTGACACATATATATGGGCACACTTTGAGTACTACTAATAAAAGTGGTGGAGATCAGGCAAGACTATAAGAAGACTAGGCAAAAGGTGCTATAACTGTAAAAACGCTTTAAAACCATATATTTCCTATGGTAAACTGCCTGTATAGGCTGTAAATTGACTTTTCCATCTATGATGGCAGTTGTTAAATGCTTGCTAAATAAAACTTAATGTCTTTTGATGCTTGTGTGCTTAAAGGCCTTAAAGGCCTTAACTGCTTGAACCCCGATAAATGCTGCTTGCAGCTTTAATTATTATTATTATTATTAGCCAGGGGTAGTTGTCAGCTGTAGTTTTACTGGTCACCTTGCTATTTTATAGTTGTATCAGGTAGCTACCTGCTTAGTTGACGTGCGACTTTACATTCTCCTATGTGCTGATTTACTAGCCCCAGAGCCGTTGAAAGACTGACTAGCCCCATTTGACAAACTGTTTGAGTAGCCTTTGTTGTTGCATTACCAAGAAGTAATGTTGGTTTCTCAATACTGTATAACATTGTTTCATGTGGGTAAAATGATATTTGGTGGCATAGTTTAAAACAATTATATTATTTTGCCATCATCACATTCAGTTTGAGTTTCTGTTTTATTTTGATGGACCATTATTAGTGTGTCATTCTTAATGAAAGAACATTAATGTCAATATAGTCAGCTGTAACAATCTTGACATTTTTTATGGAATGTTTCATATCATCCTTATATGTTTTTATCCTGTAAGATCAGGAAAAGGGTAATGGAAAATGCAGGTTTCCTTCTAGTGCTTTTATTTAAAGGTGATAAGTTGAAACACCTATGCACTTAGTTGCTCAGTGAATTTTTTTTTTTTTTTTTTTTTGATGTAATGGCAAATTCTGTACAGAAACATAATATTTTATTTGTCTATTTGTCTCTACAGCAAATTATAATATTTCACACTTTCAGGGAGACTTAGGCCTAACACATTCAGCCAGTTGGAACAGAAAAAACACACCGGAATAGGCCTGTTTAGTAAGCAGGATTTGATGGCCGCATTCCTACACTTATAAAATGCAATTCAATGTGGAAGTAATCCAAGTATTCAGAATACGTTACTCAGATTGAGTAATGTAACGGAATACGTTACAAATTACATTTTTGGGCATGTATTCTGTATTCTGTAATGAAAAACGTTTTGAAAGTATCCTTCCCAACACTGCATACACCTGCCCATACCGCCACCATAGGCCACTCGATCCACAACGTTGACATTAGCAAACCGCTCACCCACACGACGCCATACACGTTGTCTGCCATCTGCCCTGTACAGTGAAAACTGGGATTCAACCGTGAAAAGAACACCTCTCCAAAGTGCCAGATGCCATCGAATGTGAGCATTTGCCCACTCAAGTCGGTTATGATGACGAACTGCAGTCAGGTTGAGACCCCGATAAGGACGACGAGCATGCAGATGAGCTTCCCTGAGACGGTTTCTGACAGTTTGTGCAGAAATTCTTTAGTTATGCAAACCGATTGTTGCAGCAGCTGTCTGGGTGGCTGGTCTCAGACGATCTTGGAGGTGAAGATGCTGGATGTGGAGGTCCTGGGCTGGTGTGGTTACACGTGGTCTGCGGTTGTGAGACCGGTCGGATTCTCTGAAAAGCCTTTGGAGACGGCTTATGGTAGGGTAATGAACATTCAATTCACGGGCAACAGCTCTGGTAGACATTCCTGAAGTCAGCATGCCATTTGCACGCTCCCTCAAAACTTGCAACATCTGTGGCATTGTGCTGTCTAATCAGCATCTTGATATGCCCCACCTGTGAGGTGGATGATTATCTCAGCAAAGGAGAAGTGCTCACTAACACAGATTTAGACAGATTTGTGAAAAATATTTGAGAGAAATAGGCCTTTTGTGTACAAAAAGTCTTAGATCTTTGAGTTCAGCTCATGAAAGATGGGGGCAAAATCAAAGGAGTTTTGTTCATAATTTTGTTCAGTGTATATTGAACAAAATTCAATATACTCTTGAATTTACTCACCTTGTCCCTGTTTGCTTTTATTGTGGGGTTTACTGGAACATATGTTCTAAAGAAAAAAAAGAAAAAACAAAGGGGAAAAATGCTATTATGACCAATTTTTAACAATTGCAATGCTTCTAGGGCAAACTTTAAATACGATATGTAAATATATAAAGCTGGTCAACATGAAAAAAAAACAAAACAAAAAAAACCAAGGGCTGAAGCAGCAGAGTGGGCACTGTTGAAATAAAGTGATATCTTTATGATGTATAAAGTCATGTAATACACTCACCGGCCATTTTATTAGGTACACCTTTGCTAGTACCGGGTTGTACCCCCTTTTGCCTTTAGAACTGCCTTAATTCTTTGTGGCATAGATTCAACAAAGTGTTCCTCAGAACATTCCTCAGAAATGTTGGTCTATTTTGACATGATAGCAACATGCAGTTGCTGCAGATTTGTTGGCTGCATATCCATGATGCAAATCTACCGTTCCACCACATCCCAAAGGTGCTCTGTTGGATTGAGATCTGGCGACTGTAGAGGCAATTTGAGTAAAGTGAACTCAATGTCATGTCCAAGAAACCTGTTGAGATTATTTGAGCTTTGTAGCATGGTGTGTTATCCTGCTGGAAGTAGCCATCAGAAGATGGGTACACTGTGGTCATAAAGGGATGAACATGGTCAGAAACAATATTCAGCTAGGCTGTGGTGTTTAAACAAAGCTCACTTGGTACTAAAGGCCTAAAGTGTGCTAAGGAAATATCCCCCACACCATTACACCAGCAACACCAGTCTGAACCATTTATACAAGGAAGGACATGCTTTCATGTTGTTTAGGCCAAATTCTGCCCCTACAATCTGAATTTCGCAGCAGAAATCGAGACTCATCAGGCAGACCTTTCCTGCCGGCGACGATAAAATGTTTGCACAACGAGGACGTTCATTTGGCGAATTTGAACTAGCCTCGAGTATAGTTGGTGCTGCAGGTAGTAATGCCGTAATAATAACAGTATAGTGGCAACGATATCCGTCTGTTCATTCTTTTTTTTTTGTCAGTTACCCGCCGAATTGACAACACGCTGATGTCAGACGCACGTCCGTTTACAAACCAATCAATGTCAAGATGCAGCCCACATAGATGATTACGACAGGACGCAAGTATGTCATGTAAAGTTCTTTAGTGCGCTTGCATAATTGCAGTGTGAAACCAAACCAAAACTAACCGAATGTATAAAATGTATCAAAACATGAACTTTGGTTTGGACCTTAGTGCAGACTTTCAGGTGTAAAAACGCCCTAAGTTACTGTTGCCTTTCTATCTGCTCAAACCAGTTTAGCCATTCTCCTCTGACCTCTGGCATCAACAAAGCATTTTCGCCCATAGTGTGTGAAAATCCCAGTAGATGACTGAAATACTCAGACCAGCCTGTCTGGCACCAACAACAACGGCACATTCAGAGTCACTTGGTACATATGAAGAGTTCGGTTGCAAAACGCGATAAACGCCATTTTTTGACATTTGGATTTTATTATTGGAAATCACTGTTCAGATGTACCTTAATCTATGTGTGAATTGCTGCCATTAATAAGATTTAAAAATGTACATTTTAAGCCTACTACAAAATGTATTTTTTCACAAAACGCGATATCCGCCAGCCCAGTTTCTTTACAAAGTGCGATATAACGGTTAGGCTATTCACCTTATTTTCGAACGCGGAAGTAAATATGGGTCCAGTTTCCGGTTTTTGTGCGGCACTTCCGTTTCCTCGCTTCTCTGGGCTAACTAACGATATCGATTGCGAAGGATTATGCAGAGTTGACAGAAAAATGTTACACATGCCTTAGCAGATGAATACAACAAAGAACTAAAGCCCCGCCTCACCCAGGTCGGGTACTGGACCTGGTTGAAAACACTCATGCATCTAGCTGGCAGATTGCCAAAACTTCGCCGGCGCCTTCAGCACCGCCCTAAACACGGTCGAGCCAACGCTGGACTAAGTTAATATATCTATGGAGGTAGGCTATTTTGTCATGTCAAATGTATTAATAATGTCATCAGAATGCAACCAAAGCACATGATAGCAATAAGTAGATGGCTATAAATAATTATAAATCATACAAAATAAATGCCATGATGATCATGCCATGATGACTAGATTTTATACAGGGGTTACTATAATGATTTTGTTTCTCCTTGGAGTTTTTATTCAGACTTCGTAGCCCAGCCACTTTTCTGGTATCGGGTGATCTTCTGTAGGTCTTGTGTTCACGAAATGAAAAGAACAAACATACGGTCGTTTCTTCAAATGGGCTGCGTGGCGTGTCCGTTATTTCGGCTCCCATGTTAACAGGTTATTTAGAGCTTGCACACTGCCTGCGTGACACGCGCGTCTCAGGGAAAACGCGTGCATGCTAGAAATAGAATCAATGCCTATTTTTCACGCGACACGCAAGCGTTTTGGAAGCGTTTCCAGGCAAAATAGAATAGGAAAATATGTTTGTATGTCATTTTGATATGAATACATATTAATAAATGACATTTTGATGTTTGAATTTAGGTTTTGACATAAATGCAGATATAGCCTAAATGTAAAAATATATATATATTATCGATTTTCAAATATTGCACCTGTCAATACAGAACGAAATATTCTGTAGCCTATTTTGCCGTCAATACTGCCGACGTTGTCTTTGCTGCTATATATTTATGTTTAACATTAAGTGCCTTTCACAACTCTCTCCCCATATGTCGAATATATCACCAATGAGGCTTATCATGTCACCTCGCAGCAGCAACGCCTCGTCAGAGACGTTTCTGGTGTGCAAAGACATAGAAAACACCACGCAACAGAAACGCCACGCAGCCAGTGTGTCGCCGGTCGTATAGGGCGCCTGATTATTAAAATGTCAATAATTCGATGATTAAAACACTCCTGCTCCAAGTAAATCTTTCTTTTGTGCCAGTTATTATGACAACCTCTAACTGCACAATCCCGGTCTTCCTCGAAGCCATAACGATGAGTTTGTTGTTACGAACAACGCTCGCCAGTGACCGGAAGTGCCTGACCGGAAGTCTCGCACAAAATACCGCCAACTGGCTGCGTCCGTATTTCCGTTAAAAATAAGGTGGATAGAACGTTCAGGATGCTGCGCGAGCTCAGGATGTCACGCGAGGAGAGAGTCACCGCCGGTGAAGTGCTCCGAGTTTGCTCAGTGATTTAACGATAATATCAAAACAAAAAACATATATTTTTAAAAAGAGGATTCAATAGGCTAACTAAAAAACGTTTACCATTTAATTGTTTATACTGTAGGCGAGCTGTCAGTCACGTATACACACACACACACACGCACACGCACACACACAAACAAAACATTGATTCACTAGCTTTTCTTAATGGTATTACAGTAGCCTAGTAGAATATAGCCTAAGGTGGATATATAGCGTTTTGCAAAAAAAAAAAAAAAAATGTTATGTTGTGTATGTTCTGGCCAAAACTAACTCAGAATCTTATTATTATTAATCAATCTTTGTATATACTATTCCATATATTTATGATGTATTGTTTTTTTAACCAATTTAAGATGTTTGACAATGTTAAGATAAATATGTTGCATTTTGGCATGTTTTTTGACTTATTTATGAACTATTTATGGACATAAAATTAAATAAAAAATATCCTGGATTTGAAGAATATTGTGTCCCTGGCCTTCACTGAGCTCAAGTAATAGTTTAATGTACAAAAAATTGTGAATGAACTTGACTGTTGATGTCTTAAATAATAATGTCAAATAACCAACATTTCTCAAAATGGATATATCTCGTTTTGCAACGAAACTCTTCATATATCCCAGTCACTTTCCGGTTTCCGGTGTGAGAACACTAGGAGTGCTTGTGCTGCCACTTCCCTCTGGTATTCGTGTTTTGTTTTTGCTTGACTTTCCTTTTGAACCCATCAACTGATCTGCTGCGAGCCCTCTCTATTTGTATCCATCACCTCTCCGACATCTGATACAGTGAGTTACCACCACTCTCTATATCGTTTGTCCCAGCATCATCAATTCCTTGGTATGGTTGGGTACCCTTACAAAAAATAAGTATACTTTAAGTTAATTTTATTAAGTATACTTAAGTAAAGTTCAAGAATATATTTAAGTATACTTTATGTAGTAAGTATACTAATATCAATGTATAATTAGATGATTCAATACTGACGTGAGATACTAGTAGTTTCAATACTTGGGACTAAATATGCCCACTTTTTAGTGTATAAAAGTATACTTTTAAGTGTAAGAGTACACAACTAGTTTACAACAAACTTTTTCATTTGTACTGCAACTATACTAAAAGTGAACTTATTGGTTTACTGACAGTTTACTAGTCAAATACTGCATGTTTTAGTTTGTGAAAGTACACTATGAAGTATACTCTCAGTAAACTATTAGTTTAGTAGTTTTATGCAGTATAAATTTAAAGTGAATATAACATCATACTTATAGTTTTCGATATATTATTTTTGCACTTTAAGTATACTACTATGTTTCTATTTAGGTATTAATTATTTATATTTGAAATATACCTTTAACTGTACTTTAACTCTTTCCCTTTAAAAATTTTTTTTTTTTTTTTTTTTAATCAATACTTGAATGAAAAAAAAAGCAACATTTTAAACAAAAAGTTGAGAAAAATCACATTTTTGTTAAAGACTACGTCCGGATGGGATTCAGAATGATGATCAAAACACAAATGGAGTACATCGAGTCCATCAATTTTCAAACAGTGTAAGTTTATAAAACAGTATACATGTAATGAGTCAGCAGAAGTGGGATCCATGTGCAGCTTTATTTAAGATATAATAAACGAGAAGTAAACTGAGGTCCTTGATCGGAGACGATGTCTTCCGGAAGACCATAGAATCGGGACACATAATTACACAAAGTTTCTGCTGTTTCAAGGGCCGAGGGGAATTTGGGTAGGGGAATGAGACAACAGGACTTGGAGAAACGGTCGACTACGGTGAGTATTGTGGTATGACCTTGGGAGTTTGGGAGATCTGTAACAAAGTCGATAGCAATATGGGACCAGGGGCGTTGGGGAACGGGTAAAGGTTGGAGTAGACCAGCAGGAGCTTGGTGAGATGATTTGGTCTTTTGACAAGTGGTACAACTCTGGATGAAAGTGATGATGTCGGATTGTAATGACGGCCACCAGAAGCGATTGTTGACAAGTTGACTGGTAGCATTAATGCCCGGGTGACCAGAGCTAGGAGAATTGTGCACCCACTGAATAACTCTTCTACGGAGTGTCGTAGGTACATAGGTACGACCTGGGGGACCGTCAGGTGGAGATGGTTCAGAGTTCTGAGCATCAGTAATCTCAGTCATGAGGTCCCACTGTACCGGTGCCACGATGATTGTGGAAGGAAGGATCGGTTCTTTAGTAGGTGGTGATAGTGCTGATTCATGTTGTCTGGAAAGGGCGTCTGTTTTGACATTCTTGGAACCAGGTCTGAAAGTAACAGAGAACTGGAATCTGGTGAAAAATAATGCCCATCTTGCCTGTCTTTGAGTCTTTTAGCTGAGCGCAGATATTCTAGGTTTTGATGATCAGTTAATACCAGGAAGGGATGCTTGCTTCCCTCCAGCCAATGCCGCCATTGCTCAAAAGCTGCCTTCATGGCCAGAAGTTCCCGATCTCCAACGTCATAATTTTGTTCAGCAGATGTGAGTTCTCGTGAGTAATATGCGCAAGGAAAAAGTTTGGACGGATTGCCTTGTCGTTGAGAGAGTACTGCCCCAATGCCTGTGCTGGATGCGTCGACCTCTACAATAAACTCACGTTCAGGGTCAGGATGATGTAATATAGGAGCTGTGGTGAAGCATTTCTTCAATTCTTGGAAGGATCGTTCGGAAGCTGACGACCACGATAGACGATGTCCTCCCCTCTTAAGCATGGAAGTTAGAGGTGTTGCAATGATGCTGAAGTCTCTGATGAAGCGTCTGTAAAAGTTGGCGAATCCCAAGAAACGCTGTAAATCCTTAACTGTATTGGGTTGGGGCCACCCCAAGACTGCATTCATTTTGCTGTCATCCATGGTGACTCCCTCGGAACTGATGATGTATCCGAGGAACGAAATTGAGGTTTGGTGAAACTCACACTTCTCTGCCTTGGCGTAAAGTTGATGTTCAATGAGGCGTTGCAGAACGGTTCGGACATGGCGAATGTGATCTTCCAGGGTGTCGGAGTAAATGAGGATATCGTCGATATACACAATGACCCACTGATTGAGCATCTCACGGAATACGTCATTGATGAAGGCTTGGAAGACAGAAGGACTATTGACCAGCCCGAAAGGCATAACCAAATATTCATAGTGGCCTGTTACCGTGGAAAAGGCAGTCTTCCACTCATCTCCTTCACGGATTCTTATCAGGTTGTATTCCTCACTTTTTCCAGCGCAAGTCGAGTTTTGTGAAATACTTGGCAGTGCGAAGTTGCTCCAGAGCGGCAGTGAGTAACGAAATTTTACAGTAATTTCATTGAGACCTCGGTAGTCGATACAGGGTCGGAGCCCACCATCCTTTTTTTTTTTTTTACAAAGAAGAACCCTGCTGATGCCGGAGAAGTGGATGGTCGGATGAACCCCTTTGCCAGTTCTTCATTGATATAGTTTGTCATAGCCTCAGATTCGGGTTGTGACAAGGGAAAAATCCTGCCCTTGGGAAGAGTGGTACCTGGAAGCAGTTAAATGGCGCAATCACCAGAACGATGAGGAGGTAGTTGAGATGCCTTGGTCTTACTGAAGGCCTCTACAAGATCTTTGTACTCTAGGGGTAGGTCATGGATGGAAACTGGTTGCAGCTTGGAAGTAGTGGATTGGGTGTTCAGGACAGGAACTGGTTGGATACAGTTTTTAAGACATGAGTCAGACCATTGTACAATTTGTCTCTCAGCCCAGGAAATGTGAGGATTATGTTGTTGTAGCCAAGGGAATCCAAGTATAATGGGGTTACATGGTGATTTAATAAGGAACAATCGAATGATTTCCGTATGTAAGGTCCCAGTCTTTAAGGATATGTCGCCAGAGGTGTACTGAACGCGACCGGTCCCCAGCGGGCGTCCATCTAACGCTGCCACTGCCAAAACAGAATCACATGGAATTAAGGGAATGTTATGACTTCTGGCAAAGTCTGGATCGTTAAAGTTAGCTGCAGCTCCAGAATCAATCATGGCCATGGCATTGATTGTTCCACCATTAACAGTAAGAACTACTGGTAATTCCATATTAGAAGATGACTGGGACTGATATCTCACCGTCGTTGGGTTTCCTTGAGATGGACGTGTGGGACAGGACGCTCTCATATGCCCTGGTTGCCCGCAGTACAGACACAGTCTTTGACGGTAACGACGCTCCTTTTCTTTTGAGGAGATATGAGTGAAACCGATCTGCATTGGTTCATGGTCAGAAGTGATCGTGGCAGCGGAGGAAAGTGCAGAAGGAATCCTATTAGGACGTCTCAAGCGGATCAAATTATCAATGCGAAATGCTAGTTCAATGAACTAGTCAAGATTCTTCCCCTCATCACAGCAGGCCAACTCAGACTGTAGTTCCACACTTAATCCTTTGCGAAATAACAATTTCAAAGTATCATCTACCCACACTGTTTGAGCTGTAAGAGTGCGGAAGGTGAGCGCATACTCAGCTGCCATCTGTCTGCCTTGTCGAAGAGCCAGAAGTTGTTCTCCCGATTCCTTTCCCCCCTCTGAATGTTCGAAGACTTCACGAAATCTTTGCAGAAAGCTGTCAAAAGTGGAAAAGGTGGGTCGACTCCCCTTCCAAACTGCCGTGGCCCATTCTAATGCTCTCCCCGTCAGTAAAGAGCACACAAAGGCTATACGGCCTTCATCTGTGGGATATAATGTAGGTTGTTGGGAAACAAACAACGAGCATTGCAGTAAAAATCCCTTACATTCTGTTGGAGAACCATCATATTTCTCAGGGAAAGCTAGCCTTGGGCTGGCAGTGGATGACGTCATCGGTGCATCGTTGGCGGTGGGGTTGCTCGATGGCTGGCTTGTTTCGGCCGCGGGGAATTTCATGCTTTGCAGTGCTTTCACCAGTTCCTCTGTCACCGAAGTTAACCGGGGGAGTTGGTGCTGGTGAGTAGCTAGAATACTTGCTTGAGTGGATACCTCGGTAGACAGACAATAGATAGCCACTGGATCGGGGTCTGGCGAAGTCTTCTGTAATGATGAGTCAGCAGAAGTGGGATCCATGTGCAGCTTTATTTAAGATAGTAGAATAACAACAGACAGAGGTCAATCACCAGCAACAGAGATATCAAAGGCAAGCAGAAACGTAGTCATACAACAGGCAATGGATCAGGGCAGGCAGCAGACAAAAGGATAAATCCAGGTAAACAGGCAGAAGATCAGAAGGGCAGGCAGCAATACAGGAATACGAGGAAAACAGTCCAAGGTCAAACACAAGAGATCAATATACTGGGAAACACGCTCAGAAATGTCTGCAATGGCAAGAACAAGACTTCGCAGTGAGTGTGTGTGTGTGTGTGTGTGACATAAATAGTCCATGGAATGAGGATCAGGTGTGACTGTAATCAGTAACAGGCATGGAATGATGGGAAACGTAGTCCGAGTCAAAGTTAGTACTCCGGTGAGGGAGCCCTCTGGTGGTGATCAGAGGGAGCCACAGAGGCTTGATTTGTGACAGTACAACTATGTGAAAAAATATTTAATAGGCTACTCAATCCAAAGAGTAAACACAACTACAAGCCAAGTATACTTAGAATACTTAATTATACTTTTATGAATATCTTGAACAAAAGATTGAATACAAGTAGGCCAAATATTTATTCAACTTTTATGTCAGTATAAGTCAAGAATACTTAAATGCAATTTTAAGTATATTTCTGAGAAGTACATAAAGTATATTTCTGAGAAGTACATAAAAAGTAGACTGAAAGTATACTAGTATATTAGTTTAAAAGAAGTATACTAATAGCACACTTGAATAAACTTCTTTTTATGTAAGGTTAGCCTATCTGTCTGTAGATTATAGGTTCTGGTTCTGGTTAACGCACATAGTAAGCTGTTTTGTTGGGTCTCATCTAATCATTGGAGATGTGGCTATTATTTTACCTTTTTGTATTTTTCCTGGATGGTTTCAATCAAATGGTTCCCTCTGACATGGCTCTGCTATATTTAACTGCTCAGTTTAGAACTTGTAAAAGTTCTCTGCACTTGCCCTTAAACGCTACAAATGTATAAATAGCTTGGTATTTTGCAATGCCTACATTGTATACATTGTTAGCGGAAGACTTATATGGCTTTTTTCCACTCTTGCTCAAATGGTATCCCTGTTATTTGGTCTGATAGCCATGCTCTACATAAACCTCGACAGAAAAGCTATGCTACCAGCTAAGGAAACGTAACATGTACTATACTTTGATCCAGAATATGGTAACCATGAACATGCATCCTCAGTTCCCTTTCGATATGGTTCACTCACATTGCATTGATGTTTCTGACGCATATGGGAAAAACTCAGTTTTCTCAGAATATTGACGCCTGATTGGTTTCAGCCCACCAAAACAGGCGGACCGACTGCCTATTTAAGTCATGCTAAAAGCCATTTTGAGTCAGATTTTTTCTCCTTCAGCGTGAAGATCATCTCCTCGCTGACTCCAAAGACAACAACAAACAAGCTTCTCTACTCGCCATCGAAGCAAGCCTCTACAGTGGACCAACGGCACCTTGCAGCTTTAGCTGACTCAGTGATTCTCCCCTGTGGCTTTCCGGCGAAAGCACAAACGAGCAAATTTCTTTCTTTCAAGTTGCGAAGTTGCGAAGCTTCATTTTCGCTCAGTCTGAGTTTCAGAGTTTCAGAGCAGAGCTGCGTGACAACGCTGCCACAAATCACGTGAGTCGCAAGCTCGCAACTGTGTGGGCGTATCTCCGCAAAGTGGGTGTTGTAAACTCAACTCTGAAAAAATAGTCTGGAATAGGAGTGCAAATGTAATGTAATAAGTTTCTCCCTTTCAAACCTCAGTTTTCAGAGTTTCAAAACTTTTTTTCACCTAATCGCACACCAGTTTTCAGATCACCATTTACAAGGTTTCAAATCTGGAAAACACACTATACACTGGGAGAACAGTGACAAATTCGAAACTCTGAAAAAATTATTGCACAACACCGTAAAAAAGAGTGTTGCACTTCTGAAGAAGGAAAACTCAAAAACAAAAATATGTTTGCAGAGATTTTTTTTTTTTTACCACTTTGCAAGCCTGCAAAACTCTGTTCTCTTACGAGAGGTCTCTCGTACTGCGTAAGAGTATCTTACGCTAGGGGAAAATCCTTTTTCCGCGAGATATTGAAGCCAAAAAATTATCCTTAATTTTGAATAATGCAAAACGCGTTGCAGCAGCATACAGACATAGGCAAGACAGCTCGCGCGCCTATTGGCTGTTCTGCGGCAACTGCAGCAGCCTATCGAGCGAGGCCTAGCGTGACGTCAGACCCAGTGAGGGTGCTTCGCGCCCGCTGCGTCACGTCCCGCCGAAACGGGCGTGGCCTAGGCCTATAAATACGGCTCGCAGGCAGCTGATATCTGATTTTTTCATCCTTCAAGCGAAGCACACGCATCGCTGGATCCGGAGAGAAGCCGCGCTGTCTGAGAAAGCCTTTTCAGCGGGACGAGTCGTCACTGAAGTCGCTGGCCGCGCCGCCTTCAATCGCCTTCCTGCTGCGCTATCCGGCGTTATATCCTTTCTCTTCTACTGTGCTTTGTGTATGTGTGTGTGCTCGCCGCCGCGACACACACTCTCATTGCACTAAAAGAGCCGGGCGTCTTTTTCAAGATGCCCCTTTCCTGAGGATCACGCAGCTCTCGAGCTCGCTGACGGCGACTGCCCTCACTGCGAGCTAGTTACTGCCTATGGTGACTCTGAGGACTCACCTGGCATCCTTCTCCGAGACTGCTCCTCCGCCCTCCCAACCCGCAAAGCTCGCCGGTTCGCCTGCTTGCCTTGCCTGCTTGGGGGATGATACCTGCTCTCCCTCTGTTCGAGCCGCGCAACCGCGCCGTTCACAGGGGATGTCTGGAGCGGACGGTCACGGGGCTGGCTTTCTCTCTCCCTCTGTTCGAGCCGCGCAAACTGCGCCGCTCACAAGGGAGGCTAGAAGCGGACGGTCGGGGTTAGTTTTTCTTTACGTTACAAGAAAGCTACCCTGCCCCTGCGCCCCATTCACGCGTCACTCACCGGCGAAAGGAGAAAAGTGTTTACAGTCCCGTCGAGACCGGACTGACCTCATTTCTCACACATGTCTCAGTTCCCTGATCAGGCGACTGGAAATGTCTATACTGCAGCAAACGGGCCTGTTTTTAATACACGCACGTCTGCAAGCAAACGCCGAAGAAAACATGTTCACGCTCTCTTATATGCTCGTGCATCTGAAAGCCTTTGTGTTTCCCCCCTGTGGCTCAGTGGCGGAATCTTAGGTTTTTCGCACGGGAGACCGGTGTTCGAATCCCGGTCTAACGGCAGATAAATTATGCCGCAAATGCTTCGCTCTGTCAGTTCCCTGGAAGGCGACTGCAGATGTGCATTTTGCAGCCGACGAGCGGGTTGTACAACCCGCTCGCCTGCACCCAGACACCGTTTCTATGGTTCCCGTGCGTCACTGGCGAAAGGAGAAAAGAGTGTTTTAGTCCCGCTGCGGCCGGGCCGATCTCCATTTCTCACACATTTCTCATTCCCCTCTGAAGTTCAGGCGACTGGAAATGTCATTATTGCAGTGAGCGAGCCTGTTGTAATATACGCACGCCTGCAAACAAACGCCAGCATGTTGACGCTCTCTGATAATACTCGCGCTAACCAAATGCCTATGTGTCTTCCCCTGTGGGCCAGTGGCAGATTCTCAGGTTTTCGCACGAGAGACCCGAGTTCGATCCCGGGTCTACCGGCAAACAAAATTATGCCGTCAATGCTCGCTCTGTCAGTTCCCTGAAGAGGCGACTGTAGATGTGTATTTTGCAGCCAACGAGTGCAGGGCTCGCGCACATGAAATCGACTCAGATCGATTGCGCATTAAACGTAGAAAATGTGCCCACTACCCAGTGCCCACAAACACTACGTTCTACATGTCCCAAGGTTTCTGTAAAAACGAAACCAAAATGCATTCGCTCTGCTCAGGCGGACAATGCTCTCAGTGTTGCAAATGTGCCCGCTATCCCGCGCCCACATCCACGCACAGACATGTCAGTTCCTACGGGAATCGCCCAGCCCTCCCCCTCTCGGTTGACGGCCGCAGAAGGGTTGAGCGCGGACAATCTGCCCGCTGTTATCAGCGCGCCCCCTGCCTCAAATGTCATGAGCGCGATGCTTATGTTACAGCACACCAAAGCCCCTCTGTCGCTGACCGAACAGAGCGCGCTTCGTATTCAACCCCTAGCTATCCATGCAGATGCATGGGCAAAGCTGCCTGGGGTTTCGAAGTGGGTGCTAGACATTATAGAAAGAGGCTATTCGCTACAGTTTCGCCGACGCCCTCGCCGCTACACGGCGCGCGTTGAAACCACGGTAAAAACAGAAGTAGCACATCTACTTTGAGCCGAAATTGTGAAACTATTGAGCAAAGGGGCCATAGAGCCCCTTTCTCAAGCTCAAAGCGAAGGAGGGCTATACAGCAGATACTTCCTGGTACCGAAAAAAGACGGGGGTCTCAGACCCATACTAGATCTAAGGCAACTGAACAAAGTGCTTGCAAAGCAACAGTTCAGAATGCTCACGACCAGAAAAATCCTCGCGCAAATTCGCCGAGGAGATTGGTTTGTGTCAATAGATCTGAAAGACGCGTATTTTCAAATACAGATAGCGTCACGTCACAGGCGATTTTTGAGATTCGCCTTCGAGGGCCAGGCATATCAGTACACAGTCCTGCCGTTCGGCTTATCCCTAGCACCCCGTACATTTACGATGTGCATGGATGCAGCACTCGCACCCCTCAGACTACAGGGCATGCGAGTACTGAACTACTTGGACGATTGGCTGATTTTAGCTCAATCTCACTCGGAGCTCATAGAGCACAGGACCATTTTACTCGATCACCTCGAGAATCTGGGTCTCATTTGGGCAAAAAGCTCTCTGTCCCCCAGGCAGATAATATCTTTTCTGGGCACAGAGCTGAACTCGCTGTCTATGATAGCACGCCTATCACCACAGCGTACACTGGACATTCAGCGCGCAGCGAGCTCTTTCCGCTGCGGCGCATCTGTCCCGCTCAAGAAGTTTCAGAGGATGCTGGGTCTCATGGCCTCAGCATCATCAGTGCTTCAGCTGGGCTTGCTTCGCATGCGCCCACTGCAGTTCTGGCTGAAAACGAGAGTGCCACGCGGGGCGTGGACCTCCGGTCTGCTTCGTCTCAAGGTCAATCAGCGCTGCATCACAGCTCTGAAACCTTGGAAAGCAAAAGACTGGTACCAATCAGGTGTAAGCCTGGGGACTTCCTCGAGAGTGAGGGTGGTGTCTACGGACGCATCCACCTCGGGATGGGGAGCGCTGCTCGAGGGCAGACCGTTCTTCGGCCTATGGTCAGAACGGGAGAAGCTTCTGCACATAAACTGCCTCGAAATGTTGGCAGTGGACAACGCGCTGACGCGTTTTTGTCCCCAAATACGAGGACACCACGTCCTGGTCCGCTCGGACAACAGATCAGTGGTGTCCTACATAAATCGCCAGGGCGGCCTCAGGTCACGAAACCTGTACAGGCTAACAGAACGCCTCCTGGTGTGGGCTCAGCGCAACCTGAGCTCGCTGAGAGCGGCGCATGTGCCAGGGCTCCTAAACATAGGACCAGACAGACTGTCCAGGAACAATGTTCCGGCAGGCGAGTGGTCTCTACACCCACAGACAGTCCAACTGCTGTGGAAGAAATTCGGCAGAGCGGAAGTAGACCTGTTTGCGTCTCAAGAAAACGCTCACTGTCTGGAATTTTTCTCCAAGAGCAGGGACGCGCTGGCTCATGTGTGGCCCCGCCGCCCGGTCTATGCTTTTCCCCCTGTCTCTCTCCTGCCACAGGTGATAGAGCGAATCAGGGAGGAAGGATGCTCAGTACTGCTCGTAGCGCCGTTCTGGAAAAACCAACCTTGGTTCCCAGTTATGATGCAGCTAGCGAGCACTGCCCCGTGGCCAGTGCCGGTGAGGAGAGATCTCCTCTCTCAGGCTTACGGCTCGATTTGGCATCCTCACCCAGAGCTGTGGTCCCTTCACGTTTGGGCCATCAACGGGTACCCGCTGACCTCCCAAGGGGAGTGTTAAACACGATCACGCAGGCTAGAGCTCCGTCTACGCGACGCCTCTACTCCTCGAAATGGTCAGTGTTTTCCAGCTGGTGCGCAGCTCGGGGAGTGTCACCCCTAGACTGCGGGGTGGCGGAGGTACTCTCCTTCCTACAAGAGCTGTTGGACAAGGGCAGGACCCCTTCCACGCTCAAAGTCTATGTGGCGGCTATAGCAGCGTTCTCAAGAACAACACTTGGTCAGTCAATAGGAAGGAACGATTTAGTTATCCGCTTCCTCAGAGGAGCTAAGAGACTGAATCCTCCCAGACCTCCCTCAGTTCCCGTATGGGACCTTTCTACGGTGCTGGAAGCCATGAAAGGTGGCCCATTCGAGCCGTTGGAGACGATTGATCTTAAACACCTGTCTTTCAAGACGGCGTTTCTCCTGGCTATCGCTTCAGTGAAGCGCATAGGGGACTTACACGCGCTCTCGGTGAGCGCGACGTGCATGGAGTTTGGGCCTAATGACTCAAGAGTTATACTCAAACCTAGGCACGGCTATGTTCCAAAATCCCTCAACACACCGTTTAGGGTGCAGGTCATTTCCCTGTCAGCCCTACCGGTCCCTGATGAGGAGGCAGACGCGAGCTTCCTTTGCCCAGTCAGGGCATTAAGAGCTTATGTGTCTCGCTCGTCTGTTTTCAGGCAGACAGAGCAGCTCTTTGTTTCGTTCAGCGGGCGTTCTAAGGGACTAGCCGCATCGAAACAAAGTCTATCCAGACGGATAGTTGACGCTATTGCGCTAGCATACGCTTCCAAGGGCATGCAATGCCCGTTGGGTGTCAGAGCGCACTCCACGAGAAGCATGGCTTCATCGTGGGCCTGGTCAAGTGGGATTGCCTTGCAAGATATTTGTATGGCGGCAGGCTGGGCCTCCCCGTCTACATTTATTAGGTTTTACAACCTAGAGGTTCCCGCCTTGCAGGCCAGGCTGCTGTCGGTCTAAATGACCAGTATTGCCTGCCTGATGCTATCAGGTTCAGAATACTGCGTCCACTGAGCACAGCTCACTAAGCGACCGTGCATAATACATAATATGGGCAAAGTATATAAGACCCTTTTTTCCCATCAGTTCAGGCCGTACCCCACCCTGTCTGTATGATGTATTCCGCGTCTAAGTGACGCAGCTATATGTGAGAGAGTGTGGTCCCCAGATATCAGCTGCCTGCGAGCCGTATTTATAGGCCTAGGCCACGCCCGTTTCGGCGGGACGTGACGCAGCGGGCGCGAAGCACCCTCATTGGGTCTGACTAGGCCTCGCTCGATAGGCTGCTGCAGTTGCCGCAGAACAGCCAATAGGCGCGCGAGCCGTCTTGCCTATGTCTGTATGCTGCTGCAACGCGTTTTGCATTATTCAAAATTAAGGATAATTTTTTGGCTTCAATATCTCGTGGAAAAAGGATTTTCCCCTAGCGTAAGATACTCTTAAGTAGTACTCGTTCCCTCTACTAGAGAGAACCGAGGTTACGTGAGTAACCGAGTACGTTTTCAGAGTTTCAAAACTTTTTTTCACCTATTCGCACACCAGTTTTCAGATCACCATTTACAAGGTTTCAAACCTGGAAAACAAACGAATACAGTGGGAGAACACTGACAAATTTGAAACTCTGAAAAATTGTTTGCGCAACATCGTAAATTTTTTTTTGCAGTTCTGAAGAAGGAAATCTCATAAACAACATAATGTTTGCAGAGATATTTTAATTTTTTTACATTTTGCAAGCTTGCAAATCTTATTTTTCATTCTTGCAAAACTTCTTTTTGTAAGATTTTGAGTTTTCGAACACTTAGTTTCAACCTTTCAGAACTTTATTTTCAGTTTTGAATCATGGCAGGATATTAATCCCATACGTCACTCATTGTTTACACAGAACAGAGATTGTAGGTAAGACGGCTAATAGAAATGGTACTAATTTGCGCTTATCCGGGATGTTTAAACCGACGTAAAAGAAAACAATTACGTATGCTCGCGCGAACTCATCTGGGAGTGGTGAGTTTTCACGAATTCCCAATTTATAAGCCTTCTCTCTTGAAGTTATGGTTGATCGCTCTTCGGCTGGATATCAACACACCAATAAACTTATTAAAGTTGAGGAGGGTCTGCAGCGATAATTTTTCCCCTGATGATTTTATAAACCAAGGAGTGGATCGCATAGTACTGACATCATCAGCTGTGCCTATGGTGTTTTCGCATCCAATGGAGGTATGTGAACAACGTCTTTGTATGTGTCCTTTCTATTTGTAAAGCTGGCATTACATGAAATGAGCAATAAAATGTATTTTTGATGTAAGTTAGTAAAACCAATTTTTTGGGGGGGGGGGTTACTTGCATTTCTATAACTACTACTTTTTTATATGGGCACCATATATTTGGTAAGAATGGTTTTACATGAGAGAGATATGTAGTCAAACCAATGTGAAACTATGTGTACTACTCATAAGGGTGCAGTCAATGATAATACTACAACTACTACTACTAATAATAATAATACTTAGGGCCCTATCTTGCACCCAGCGCAATTGACCCTTCGCTAAGCCACGCCCGAAAACCGCCACAGGCCAATCGTGGCTTAGCAACCGTAACTAGGCGCGGGAGGTCTGGCAAGCTTTCGAGTGAGGGAAACATGCCGAAGCGTTGTGCGTATGGATTGTGCAAATCTGATACCCGGTATCCTAAAAGTTTGGACGGGTTGGTGGATTTTGTTCCCTTCCCGAAACCTAAAACCCAAGGGGAGAAATGCCGGGTGTCATCTTCATTTATATAGCGCTTTAACAATGTAGATTGTTCCAAAGCAGCTTTACATTGATAATAGGAAATTAAAAGTAAAGTGTTTTGGCTTTATAGCAGCTCTAGAATAAAGTTATTGTCCAGCTCGTGGATCAAGCAGTGTGATTAAAGGCAAGACGGAGGCTCACTGACATAACTTAACGTTACTTCAAAATATATTTCAGCATTTTGTTAATCGACGGCTAAACTAGTACCCCAATCCGATCGCGACTCTCCCGGTGTTAGTTCTAGTAAAAGTAAAAGGTAGTTAGTAAAAGGAGGGAACATCAGGGGGCTTGCCGGAGATCTCCAAGGAAAAGGTTGGTATGCAAACTTGATCAGTTCATAACAGTAACGTTAGTCACTTATGTGACCCACGACGTGTGAGCAGTAGTCTGGTGCGCTAAAAATATAAGCGGGAGAATGTTATCATTGCAAAGTGGTCAGGCTAATGCCTTGTGTTTATTCCACAATACTTATGGATAAGCTGTTTGATTTATAAATATTAGAATATTTTCAAATTTCACTTACCCTGCTATGCATGAACATAGCTGTGTGTTTCCCATTTGAATGGTCAGCATATGAGGCAGCTGCTGCTTGCGCTGGGACCTAACGTTATAGGCTTTAGCTTCAATTTTGATGAAATTATTCTCTAATCATTTGCATATTATGTCGTGGATATATCCCTCAAATGCATACTGCAGTCCCTTTTGTCTTGCTCTCTCAGATTTTCACCTGTTCGCCAAAAATGACAAATTATCTCCTTGGGAATGTCTGAAACCGGTGCATACATACTGTAATAGACGTGCCAGGCGCAAAAGCTTGACAGGCGTAGCAACAGTAACTAAGGAGGGCGGGGCTTAGCGAAGGGTCAATTGACTTTGTACACCGACGCATGTATCATTCCTATTTTGCACCCGCGCACAGCGGACTTTTCCCTCCACAGACACATGTCGGTTAACTAAGAAATAGACTTGCGCTCCCGGGGGCGGTTCAGCGCAAAGAGGAGGCGTGTTCCGGCGCAAACGTTCCCTCATGCTATTTTGCAGGTTTAGAAAACAATTCCGCCACTGACCGAAAAAACCTAGTTTAAAGTCAGTGGCGTGTTGCGCATGTTATTCATATGCTATTTTAAGGGCGCATGCTTGGCCATAATCAATGTAGCGTGTGCACAACGCGCATACACTTTGATTCTCTCATCTACACAGAAGCAGCAGTTTTCATTTTTGCAAATCATACATTATTACGATAGATAGATAGATAGATAGATAGATAGATAGATAGATAGACAGTTTATTATAAAAGCATACATCTAGCTTACACATTTACCCAAATTATGTACCTACCTATATGTTTAACCGAAGTTAATTTGGGTGTGTTTCTCCATCCCCAACGTCACTTTTCTGTCTTTTACGGCTCTGACGAGAACGTCGGTCTCCTCAGCTGTGAACCGCTCCTGGCGTGCGCCTGGCAAATCCGCCGTTATAATAGGAATCCGCTGTAGAACAAGCGTGTCTGCTCTTAAAGGGAATGTGAGATGTCACTCTGATTGGTTTATTTCACGTTACGCCCAAACCACACCTATGAATAATGAAGCTACTTCAGACCAACCCATTTTATATTTGCGTCGGGCGCAAGAGTCATTTATCCCGCCGGTATAATAGCAACAGCGCCCAAGACCCGCCCACAAAGTTACTTGCGTTTTGCGCTTGATACTTGCGTTTCAGATCGTTAAAATAGGGCCCACAGTGTGTATTCATGTTCGTGTAGCTCTACTTACATAAATATGGTTGTGAAAAAAATTTAACGTTGTCTGTTGATATATCGAAATCATCTTCCATTGCGATTTCCTGTACGTCTAAATATGTTTAGATATTCACAGTGAAAGGTAACACTTCCGATATCTCTGTGTAAACAATGAGTGACGTACACGCGCGAGAGATCATTTCCGGCGCTTTCCGGCGATTGCGCAGACCGAAGCGCCCGCGCCCGCGCCCTCAGATCACTTGGACGTGGTTGTGTACAAGAGGTAAAAACAATATAAATACTGTTCGTTTTCTCACACAAACCGCTCGT
Organism: Rutilus rutilus; assembly: GCF_951802725.1. Taxonomy (NCBI): domain Eukaryota; kingdom Metazoa; phylum Chordata; class Actinopteri; order Cypriniformes; family Leuciscidae; genus Rutilus; species Rutilus rutilus. Next base: position 26,186,679 of record NC_140216.1, on the reverse strand, counting down.
TTCGTGTCTTAGGCCATCAATGTGTACTTACAATGGGGAATTGTTTAATTTGGACTTCACTGTGCATGCTCTTTGAGTGACCATAGACCTGCATTATATGACTGACAGACAAGAATGGTTCGACCTAAAAATATCAAAATTGAAACTACTGCGGAAAAAAAGACACCTACATCTTGGATGCCCTTGAGGTAAGCTAAAACATACCAAAATTTAATTTCAAAGTGAACTATCCCTTTAAGGGCCTAGCCTGAACTTGTCATAAACTCGATTTGGAGTGGTTGGCCCTGGAAGTGCCTGCCCACAGCCGCTTCAAACGAATGGTTCCTGCAGCCAGGGTGCCATCAGCCAGCCCCTCATCATTCATGATGAGCTTACCATATGTGGCACCTATTTTGCCTGCGGTCACTCTTGTGCTTGCCCGCCCTCACCATTGTTGACGGTGCCGAAAGCTTCTCCTTGGAGACTCGCTCTCCATATGAAGGCGGTCCTTCAAGTGTTTCAAGCCAAACTCCTCCACGCTATGGATGAGTCCGGCCCAGACCCTGCTCCTTTTGAAGGAGCTGCACAGCGCAACTGACCTCGCTCAAACGCTAGGTGCTCAAAGCGCCATCTATGGTTAAACATCAAGCGTAGCATTGGTTCTGGCAGGTCACGTTAGTCAAGCTCGCGTCAGCTGACTCTCAGCTGATCCACGTCTACCTATAGGAATACCACGCCTATCACTGTATTCATAAGCTCCTTTAGTATTATCAGCAGCTATCGCGTTTCTCAGGAGCTAATTACTCTCCTCCATCCACAGCTCCTCCTCTCGTCCAGTCAGGATTTGGCATTCTGATTCCCCTTGAATCAGACTAAATTCTTGAATTATGTTGTATATTAAAATATTGACATTAATGAAATCTGTAATACATTCTTGTTGGTTCTGTTCTGTTTACCCTAAGGGGGGTTATTTGCTGCTCTCCCTGTTCTTATCCATGCTAGGCTGCATGGATGCGCAGGGAGTTCTTGCCCAGAACAGAACCACACTGTCAATCCAAACTATATGCTAATGGTCAATCGTATTTGACGATAGTGGTCCTGACAGAATTGGAGATCAAGGACACAGACAAGACAGCCCTCCTTGACACCCCTGTCTCTCCCTCGGCCGTGTTCGGTTCTGCATAGCTTTGCTGAACATTTTACAGCGGCCTGGAAGCTGTCACAGGCTATGCACCACTTCCTACTGAAGCATTCAAGTTCTTCTGCTGCTTCTAGTCACCCTAAGTTGTCATTGTTGACTCAGCAGCACACCAAGCCAGCTCCCGCGCCCGTTCAGCCTCAGCCCAAGGCGGAACCCGAGGTGAGGCAACGCTTCCGCCCAACTAAGTGCTTCCCAAGTTGAGCAGCTCAAGCAGTCACTGATGCTTTGGGCACAAGGAGGAGGGGGCTAAGTTGCTCCAAGGCCAGACAAACCTCAAAGTGACCGTGTCTTCACCTCCCAACCCTCTGTTCAGTTCCGGGCATTGGAGGTGCTGTGTTTGTTGTGGGTACTGGGTCCTTCCCACCAGTGGAATGTGCACCCAGACCTCCTTCAGTTGTTAAAGCATGTCAACAAACAAAAAACAAACAAAAAAAAACAACACAAATCCTGCTGCAAGCGTCAGCTCCCCGCCCCTGCCTGGAGCCAGACTTGGGAAGCCATTCCTGGCATGTCAGTTGGGATTTAGAGACAATATTCGCTCGCAGACCCACTCACCCACTTTCTCTGAGCTGAAGTACAGGTTTTGCTATCAAAGGGCGCAGTAACCTAGACATTTTAGCACAATGTCTAGGTTACCAAATCATTGGTTTTGAAAGTTAATTATGCATAGGAAAAACCTTAAAGACATTGTTCTAAACATGAACTTAAAGCTATGCAAATTAACCTCATGCCAAAGATGGGCCATACGGTTCTCTCTAACACAAAGAGTTGTTCTGGTTCTGGTTCAAGGTTCCAGTTCCAAGATGTGCTGAGCTCTATATCTAGTTGAGAAGTTGCTCTCTCAAGACTTTGAAGCTCTAAAGAGAAAAAACAAAGAAGTTCTGCAAGAAGTGAATTTGTGAAGTTTGAAAACAGCAACAGAGACAACGACCACAAGCTTAGCGCCCCCCATTTTCAAGATCTTCTGCACCAACTTCAGAATCTTCTCTTCAGAGATCCTCCAGATCTGCGTGTTCCAGATTGCCCAGATCTTCTGTACGGACTTCAGAATATTCTCTTCAGGGATCCTTCATCTGCATAATCCAGATTATAAGGATCATCTGCACAGACGTTAGAACCTTCAACTTCAAGGTTCCTTCATCTGCGTGTTCCAGAATAAGGACCTTATCTTTGCTCCAGGAGTTCAACGTTCACAAGTACTTGGCGTTCAAGGCTGTGAAACGGATTCCAACTCCTTTCATCCCACTGCAACGCAGCCCAGCTCAGCAAGTGGAGGATGTTGCCGCTCGGACTCAGCACTTTACCAGGCAGAACGTAAATATCACTTTACCAAACCTCTTTCCAGAGACCTTGGTATTAGTGTAAATTTTCAGTAAATGAATATCTAATTTGCATTAGATTTTGCATAGCTGATGTCAGTTAATAACAAATAATCTCTCGATTTATTTGTTTAAGGTTTACCTACTTCCAGAGGAACTACTGTTTATCTTTCCAGAAGATAACTTGTAACTGCCATAGTAACATCCAACTCAGTCACTTGCATTTATCAATCTTTTTTTGCACTTTATCCATTCAGTAGTTTTTAGTTACTTGTGTTTAACCTTTTGTTAATAAAATCCTTTTATTACACTTCCTTGTGTTGATAATACAATAAGAGGCTCTACAAGTTAATAATATCTCACAAATCCTTCAGGCTGGTCAGATAACAAATTTAGTCCAATTTATATATTTCTAATTCAGTCAACAATCTTCCATGATTGTTCTTTACTGTCAAGGTGGAATTCCTTGGCTGGTGCCCCGTAATATAGGAAGGAATCATCTGAGACTCTCACACTCACCTTAGGTGACGTGTGATCAAAAACTCAATATTAATAATAATACTAAACATTAATATTAATATTTAAGACCATAAAACATTACACCAAAAAAAAAAAAAAAACATATTAGAAGGCAAAACGTATGTACAAAATGTTGCCGTGAGAGTGCTCACCTCGACTCGACTAGTGCTCACCTCCCTGTCTCCATTCTCCATGATCTTCATTGATTACATGTTGCATCATGTATTCATTTTAAGGTATTCTGTTAACCTTTAAGGCTTTAATTGCACCTCTACAGTATATCTATCAGGCCTACTTCACCCATACCTGCCCATCCAGTCTCTTAGATCATCAAAACTTGGCCTATTGTCAGTTCCTAGATTCCGGCTTTCTAGGTGTACAATAGTTTTGTGTTATTGCTCCCAAGCTCTGGAATTCATTACCCCCTCTCTTTGTAATATCTCTTCTCTATCTGCCTTTTAGTCTCAACTTAAAATGTATTTGTTTGGAATGTGTTTTCAATTAATTGTATTTGATGCTTTTGTGTTTATTTATTTATTTATTTATTTGTATTGTTTGTTGTAAATGTTCTTCACCTTTGTTAAGCGACCTTGGGCTTCTGGAAAGGTGCTATACAAATAAAACTTCTTCTTCTACTTCTTCTTATTCTTCACTTAAATCACATTTCTTCCCCACTCTGATGCTCAGTTTGAACCTCAGCAGATTGTCTTTACCATGTTTACATGCCTAAATGCATTGAGTTGCTGCCATGTGATTGGCTGATTAGATATTTGCATTAATGAGAAGTTAAACAGGTGTACCTAATAAAGTGGCCGGTGAGTTTGTTTTACACAACTGAAATCACAATGGCATTGTCATGCGTGTTCATTTGTTGAACTTGTCTTACCGATCAATGTGTTTGGTAGTAAAGACACTAATGAGCCACTGCAGATCCAGAGTCTTGAACGGAATCAGCACGAGATGGGTGGAATTGTCCATGTCTACAGCACTCTCGGGGTAGATAATACGGTGAGTGGTCTTAAACCCCACATCCCTCTCAAAACCCTCTGTTGGGCCTTTGTTAATCCTGAAAAAAAGCAAATATCATTTCGGTAGAGGTTTTTTGATAGAGTATATTTAACACTCATTTTTATTTGTATTCAATGACTTGCATAAAACTTATTTGTATTTTTTTGTGGGCCAAAGAATTGAAATCTTGATAAATCTTGCTGTATTGTTTACATTCTTAGTACAGTTGCACACACAACAACAACAAACAACAACAAATCTACAAGAACAATACAACAACTTCAGATAAGATTGAATCATAAGATTTATTACCTTACTTTTTCTGAAAATATGTGGGTTGACATTACAGTAGTTATTCAATATAGGCTGGGAGCCAGGTCCACTCCTCAGGATGTTTTTTGCTACCTTTTTTTCACTATTATTTCCTATTATCTTATACCTTGGGCCATCACAAGTTGATAACGACCACCCCCAACTCGGCCCCGTTTGAAAAAACACCCTTTTTGGGAAAAGCTTTTGGCGGAATGATGTAATTGTGAATATTAAGGTACCGCAGCTACATAAATTGCCATATAACCCTACAATTTTGCATGCATGGTGTATCCTGACACATAGTGGAAACCAGCAGAAAAAGATTCTGAGGATTGCTGCCTTTTTGCTGTCAAATATCACCCTCAACATACCCCAAAAGACAAAAAAATGGCTGTCTGCCTGACAAATTGTCATCAAAAGTGATCATTTTCAAGCATTGTATTATATATATCACTGCCTCAAATGTACATGAAAAACTTCCCAAGTTTATAAGCTTCAATTTAATTCCAAGATGACCTTTCTATCTAGAGGATTATAGCTGGTATAACCAAAGTTCTCTACTGTACCTCAAATCGGAGAAAACAGAACTTTCAAGCATTACCATTCCATATGGGTTCCATAAGTCCATAACATTCATGCTCTCCATGATGGTGACCTCAAATGAAAACATTTTCAATAAGACATCAACATCTAAACCTCTGTTAATTCTCAATAAAAACTTCTGTAGACGTGTGACAGAAAATAAAGTCAGTCTGGTTAGTAATATAGTAATATTTATATTCTACACTAATACAATACACTAACATGACCAGTCGTCGAAGTACAGCATGGATAAGCAGCAAAAAGATCTAAGAACCAAATAAATGTTTTCTATTTTACATTTGAGCTGTATTTTAGTTCCCTTATCGGTCGGTCACTCTCTACGTACGTCGTTACCGACTGATAGGAATCTCGCTAGAGAGGCCAATCTACTTCAAGTGAAACTAAAACGAGCCAATACACATTGGCATGCAATTCCCCGCCAAGCAGGGCGGTAAAGCCAAGAGCAAGCGGCCCTAGGACGGGCGCCCCGGAGATGGATCGGGCCATCCACTCCACTACAGTGAGAGCAGCCGATGCCCATGTCTTGCGAGCGGAGACCTACTGGCAAAGGACGCGATAGAGCCGGTCCCTCCAGCCGATATGAGGTCAAGGCACTACAGTCCCTTAGCCTGGCTAACGTCAGACCTAGTCTCATTGAGACGTGGTCTGGGAACCTTATGTTAATTTTCTCGTATTTGAGGCGTGGTTTACGAATGCCCAGAGCCGTTTATTGGGCGCTACGAATGTCTATCAAATGCGCCTGTACGTAGCTCATAGCCAATTGTTTCAATTATACCAGATGACGTATGTAGAGCGACAGAAATTCAACGAGGAAGAAGACGAAACTAAACTACTTAGAACACTATCTAAGGCTGCATCGAAAGGTAACGTCGCGTCTGCTGCCATGTTGGATCCATAGATATAAACAAACTGCTTCAGTGTGTCGCATAGACATCGTCATCGTCTTGCTGCTCCCTCCCCGTTCTGTGATTGGTCCCCTCGCTGAGGCGAAAATCTGGTCCATAGAATCCAGGCTGCCTAGCAGCGTGAATAAAATCGCGCTGCGCGCAAGGCAGCATGGGGAAACCCAGGCTAACAGTCCCTACTTCATTGTCCCCAAGAAAGGTGGTGGGTTCAAAATGCTCACACAGAAACGCTTTTTCGAATGCATCCGTCCCCAAGATTGGTTTGCAGCGATCGACCTGAAGGACGCGTACTTTCATGTCTCGATTCTTCCTCGTAACAGGCCATTTCTGCGATTTGCGTTTGAGGGTCGAGCATATTAGTACAAGGTCCTGCCCTTCGGGCTGTCCCTGTCTCCCCGTGTCTTCACGAAAGTCACGGAGGGGGCCCTTGTTCCCATGAGAGAACAGGGCGTGCACATCCTCAACTATTTCAACGACTGGCTCATATTAGCACACTCTCGAGATCAGTTATGCGAACACAGGGACCTCGTGCTCAGGCACCTCTGCCAGTTGCCCAGATAGCAAATAGTAATTGAAACGATGTTAAATCAACATCCCGCTGTCAACGATAAAGTAATTGAATCAACATCGAACTCTGATGTTGATTCTTCATCATGTTGCACCCTCTATTATCATTGAAACAACGTTTAAATCATACCTAGAGATCAACAGAATTTCAATGGTATTTCGATTACAATGGATATTGAAACAATGTTGAAATCCCAGCATATCAACAAAACTTCAATGGTGTTTTAGGTTTATTCTGAAGGTCTGTAATTTTAATATAATATTAAAAACATTATTAGGCTATAATCCTGCTTTATCGACAGCCAGGATGGGCTAGCAAAATATAGAAAATAGAAACTATACCTTTAGGCTATAACCTAGACTAGCACAAATGACACCCCACGCATTCTTTAAAAATTAAACAATCATTTTTATTGTATTATTTCATTTTTTTTTTTCTTTTAACGTGCTAACTCCTGCTGCGTCTGTCTTCCAGCTCCTCCCGCTCGGTCTGGGGCGTAGCGAAGCCACTTCTGTACAGCTTGAGCGAATTAAGTCATAGGTGTTTGCCGTTGTAAGACGTTGAGTCAAGGCATCTGGAATACAAGTAAAAGTAGACTATGCTGTGATTTAGTCAATGATTTGTTCAATCAAGCTGTCGTCAAGGATTGGGAGCAGAACATGGCACGAACAAGTAGCCTACACATAGGAATAAATCTCACCGCAAAAACAGGCTAATAATAATAGGCTATGTCTTTAAAATTAACGAGGCATTTAATTGTTTCTATATGAAGTATGTGGGGCTAAGCCCCCCCTTGACGCCAGGCCTGGTAGTCAGGCGCTGTAATAACAGTGCGCGCACGGCGCGCGCGCTTCCCCGCGCTTAGAAAAGGTGCAGATCATCAAAAATCGTGATATCGCATAAGCACTAGTATAAACCGACTGTTATCATTTCTGAAAACAAACACAATGGAGTTACAAAACTGTATCGCACGCATATCGCAGCCCTGCTTGAGGATTATATTTTGGATTTGTATTACGACGAGATGGTCTAATCGGCATTTCCAGTAAACGTTACAACTCGAGACAGTTCTGCATTGAATAAAGGAAAGGTAACTTACATGTCTTCTGTGTAATTCTGGCCCGCCGCGGTCACTTCTGTGGGTAGCGCTAGATGGAGCAGTATGCTAGTGTTGGTTCCGTCGGTGTTCTCCGGCGGCCAGAACAGAAGAAATAGCGGTGCTGTGTTAATAGATTTCACGACACTAGCAATGGGTACAGCAGACATGTATTTTGAGCTAGCTATCACAAAAATAGACGGGACTCGGAGGTTTTGCTAACTTTATAACCTAGAAGAGAACCGCGAAGTACTTTTGGCAGATTTTGACACATTGGTAAAACAAAACAAAAATGTCAGTGACAGCAGCACTGCGTCGGTTACACGACCATCATGTTAACGATCAACCTAACAGTATTTGATTTGGCACAATTCATTCATATCGAACATTAAGCAAGCTTACCTGTACGCTTGTGCCAAGGGTCCAGAAATGAGCTGTGTCCGGTGCAGTACGTTGGTGTTGATCTTCCGGTCAACCAAAAATCGATGGATTTTCAATCATATTTCCCGGTCAACTATATATCGATGCATTTTCAATCATATTTCCCGGTCAACTATATGCCGATGATTCTTCAACAACAGCGTCGTTTCCCGGTCAACTATAAATCAATGACTTTTCAACACATTCAGCGATCGCCCGGTAAACCAAATATCAATGCTTAATCAATCATAAAGATAACTATAGATCAATGTTGTTCCAATATTGTTGCCATCAACATTAATAACATCAGGTTTTCATCGATATGGTAATGGTGATTCAACATTTATTTTGCATTGAAATTTCAATATCAACCATAATGATGATTCAGATGGAAAAACAATGTTTATTCAATGTTGGCTTGCTGTCTGGGTGGGTCTTCTGGTCAACTGGGAGAAAAGCAAACTCGCCCCCATGCAGAGGATCTCTTTTCTCGGTATGGAGTTGGATTCGGTTGCACAGACAGCACGCCTCACAGAGCAACGCGCTCAGTCGGTGCTGAACTGCTTCAACACCTTCAAAGATAGGGTCCGTGCTTTCCTTCTTGCAGCAAGGGTTGGAGCGAAGGCTGTCTCCCTCCACCCTCAAAGTACATGCTGCCGCTATTTCAGCATATCATGACCACATAGATGGCAAAACAGTAGGAAAGCACGACCTGGTCGTCAGGTTC